>NW_027466879.1:4975000-5437500 GCF_046128005.1 Genypterus blacodes
AGAGAGAGAGAGAGAGAGAAGGAGAAAGGGAGGGAGAGTCTCATAGAGTGTTACCAGTTTCGCTGTTAGAAGTCCTTGATGATGTCTTTGTATTGATCAGACATTACCGCGGTTGGCCACAGTAAATCTATTCAAAGATGACCGCTGTAGCAGAAATGCTTTTGGAAATAAGGCAGCGACAAAAATAAACAAAACATTCCACAACTGATTTTCAATCCACTTAACCTCTCCGCTCTTCTGTCTAATGATAACAGGGCAGGAAAAAACGCACAGAGAAACAAAGGGAGGGGGGGGGGGGGGGTTAGTGTGTGTGTGTGTGTGTGTGTGTGGTGGGAGGGGGTGTAGTAGTTTTTGCATCTCATCTGTTGACAGTCAAGCATGTTGTTATCATTGTGTACTGCCCTCTAGTTTATCTCCCTCTAGAAGATAGTGGCCCGCTCCTCTTGACTATAGGGCCAGACAACCAATTATCTATGTGCCCTCTATCAGATGTGATTTATATCAGTAGGCTGTCCCTACTCTGCTGTCCCCTCGCTACCCATGATCAATCATCCCCTGCACAAACACAAAACAGGCCTTTAACAAAACAAACACTTAATGTCCTGGATTGGCTGCAGCGAAGACTTAGATATAAATTGTCTTCGATTTTGCTCTTGTTCATCTTTATAGAAATAATGCAGCACTGACATTGAGAGGGAGAGCAAGGTGGAGGTGGAGTGGGGATACAGCTCAGGATGTGGGAGAACATGTCAAACATATGTCAGGGATGTTCTTTCAAACTATTATTATCAAAACCTAAACATTAATATCTGTTATATGTTTATACTGTGCATGAAATCAGTTCTAGGCCGACCAAGTTGATGCATCCTGTGGACCAAATGCATCAAGGTGGGACTTTGTTTCAATATTTTGCACACATAATGCAAATATTTCCTTTGTTTTGACACAAAGCACTTACTTTATACATTTAGTATTATACTTTGTCCATTACTACTTAGGAAGAGTCCTGCGTTAAACTGAATTTTCTTACATGTCTTCATAAACTTATCTCAGACCTCTGAGGGTTTACACCTTCAGTATCAGTCTATCACTTCTAGGCATGTGCCATATAAGATACTGTGAGACATACAGTATATGATACAAACAGGATATACACAAGTACAAAATCAATACTTGTATATTACTAACTGAAACCTTGTACAAGTGGATTTGTCCATAGAATCTGCTTATATGTTACTAAAACCAGGTTGTAAGAAGCTGAAGTACGATTCCTGGAAGGGAAAATGAGATTGAAGCCATGTGGGAGTGTGAAGTACAGGAAAAGGTGCAACATTTATCCCCACAGGCAGACTCATCTGTTGGGCAGTTCCACCCACTGTGGGCTGTGGACACAGATGAGCAATGGCCCACGTCTACATCACCGCCACGCCCAGGTGGGGCTGTGTGGGCTGGTGTGGGGAAGATGCAGGCTTGATTGCACTGCAACTTCCCAGAGATCCTCCTGGTTGGCTGAGATGAAGCAGGCGCAGACAGACAGACAGAAAGTGTTAACAGAATGAACACAAACAAAGGCGGCGAGCACGTACTTTCCAAACTGCGCTATACTAGAATCTACACCCTCCCATCTGATGAATGTGAATCACTGCCGGCCTCCAGCCCTCAGGATACACCAGATTTCTTAACGGCTCTGCAGTAGTACAGGTACAGAGAAAACAACTCCCTTTTGTTATTGTCGAAATTAATATTTCAGGATCGTGAGGTGATCAATAGCAGAAGGCTGTCTGGTTAATGATGTAGAACCTGAGCGTGGTCTCACAGAGGAGTGATGGGTAGTGTGGTTTGTGGACTCTCTTCTTTCATTAAAGATGTGATCAGTAAGCACAACATGTCTCATACCCAAGGGCAGAGATTCAAGAGGCCTCATACGAAAGAAACTTTTCTTACTTTTATGGTATATAAGTGAAACGGAATGTCTGTGAATTACAGTCAGACGGAAGCAGCAAAATGGAGAGTAAAGAGGTATATTTGAAGGTTTTATTATTCATTTCAGAAAGATAGAGGGTTGGTTTCTCAGTGATGAAGTAGGTGTTTCTTCTGTAGTTTGGATTTCCCTTAGCTCCGTATTTGTCAAGACACATCAAGTAGAATAGCATTAGGTCAAAGAGTGGACACGTGTTTTCTGCAGATTCCTTTAAGCAACCATGCTGGTCAGGGCTTCTCATGAATTATGCTTTTTGAGACAGCAATCAATGCAACACACACACACTCACACTCACACACACACACACACACGCAGACACACACGCAGACACACACGCAGACACACACACACACACACACACACACACACACACACACACACACACACACATACATACACACAGACACACACACACACACATACACACACTCACGTGCATTCAGCCACAAGCCACAAGATGGTGTGTTAGGACGTGAGTGAGATTTGTCAGAAAGCAGCATTTTTAATTCCTCTACTTTCCAGCGCTCTCTTTCAGCTGTTTCTCTTTCGGCTTCACACTCACATCTTAACACCCGTGAAGTATGACTGCCAGCCAGCAGGATTGGAAAAGCTTCACTCTAGTACAGCAAAGTTTGTGCTGATAAAAACACAACTGCCCCCACACCAGCACAACGGCCGGACTCTGAGATGTTGGCTCTGTGAAGTGGCAGAGGATATCTGGATAATTCTATGATTGATCCTCTTGTGTTCTTCCTCCACTTCACTGAGCAGGACTTAGTCACTGAAGAGGGAGAGACATCTTGAGATACAAGATGCTTGAGCCTGTAGGGGCCCACATGTACACGCCATGCACATTTATACGCACACATAAACCCACCAAGAGCGTAGATGTGTGCATTGTGGAGAGTGTGTGACTGTGTGTGTCTGCATCGATGAGTCAACAGACTCTTTCTTGCCCTTTGTCTCTCTGCCACTTTCAGCTCAGAAAGCCAAGGAAGATCACATTAAGTGGGGCTGCTGTAGCGTAGCTGCATTTGGCTGAGTGCTGAGGGAGATATGGGGCAAGGCATTACTCTAAGTCAGTCCCTACAGGCTGCAGCCGATCCAGAAACAACAAGGCCAGTGTAATTCACAGAGCCAGATATCCTCACTTCAGTGGTTCCGGGGCCTGTTATAAGCGCTTGTTCTCTATTGAGAGAGGACATTTTCAAATATTGACAAGCACGTGTATGAGAGCGTGTCGATTCATCTGTGAGCAGAGGGCCGACGGAGAATGTTGCTGTTATATTGTTTGAAAAGTTATTATGTACTGTAAATTGGAAGAATTCCCCCGGTCCACGTTTTTGATGATTGAGCCAAGAGAAAAATGTGAATACTGTGATTAGTTGTGAATGCCGTGCACATGCTGTGACTCTCACTGTGATATGTACTTATTTTGTTTGTTTGTTGATGTTTAATTACTGGTTATTTTTCATGCAGCACTTTATTTACAGATTTAGAATTTATAAAATGGAAAGTACATTTATATATTATTGTGTATAAACAGCAAGTGAACAAGGCATGAAAAGTGTTTGATTTTTTTTTAAAACAGCGGCAGATAAATATGTGTTACAAATCATGTTGGGCTGGTTACTGTTTGTGTGCCCCTGTTCAGGGTTGATAATGGGGGAGTGTGTTTCATGTTATTTATGGTTGCAGGTTTACAGGCGATTGTTTAGTTGTTGGAGCTGTGAGCCGTAGTGTGAGGGGCTAGGCGTGAATCCCCATATGAAGCGGTCTTTCCTGGGGTTATGTGGTCGGTGTATGAGGCACAGGAAGCTGCTATGAAACTCAGATCCCCTGTGAGTCGTCTTCTCTCCAATACCAAACTCACCACATAGCCACATGTGGATGCGGCGGTGAGCGGGCTTTTGACCTGACTGACAAAATCTAAAGTGGAGCAGAGAGCACCCAGACCCAGACAGAATTAGACTTGATCTAATAATATACTGGTCACGACAAAATAATCCACTAGAATAAACAGAATCTAACTCTGTAGCTATAATATATAAACCCAAACTGCCACTCATCAAGTTCTGACTACAATGATTTATAAATCTAGTGCTGCAAACAAACAAACCAACACATTTTTAGTGACAACTCATTACCGGAAGAGTAACACTCTTCCCTCTCGTGACAAGGCCTACTGAGATACCATTTGGCAAGGCACCTACAACAGTGCTCCGGTGGAGTGAGGACCAGCAGGAGAACATTGTGTTTGTTCTCTGTGAAATGTGAAGCAGAATGTTCCTCACGACAACAAATACACTGTATTCCCTCCTAACGTATGCCTAGAGTGAATTAGGAAATCTCAGATGTTTTACATTTGCCATACCAGTCACAAGGTTTTGACAATCAGGATGTGAAAGTCAATTTTGCATATTCCTATGTTGCTGACAATTGAAGACACACTGAAATGAGTTCATTAGAAGCTACAAAGGTACAATAATGAGTGAAAACGCTGATTTTTATCATTTGAAGCAAATGTTCATATGATTCTGTCTGAATCATGTCCTAAATGCTATGCTTTGTTGCTAAATGAACCTGAAAAAAACAGTGGCTGTCTGTGGATTATTGATGTAATGAGTTTGACTTGGTTATTGTGAAACAAAACATAGTTATCAGTCTTTCATTTTCTATTTACAACAGCTGTGCTTCTCACACTCTTTGCTTGACTGTATTTGAAAGCTTCAGTTCATGTCCAATAGTGTGCTGATTGTGAAAGGGTTTGCAGAGTGTGAACTAACTGGGCCATTATACTTTATTGATGTACTTTGTTCATGGCCCAAGGGTGAGCGCTACTTCATTATCTTGGACTACAGTAGTTTGATTGGATACAGAGAGAGGCCAGGCCACTGTCATGTTACAGCAAAAACACTCCTCAGGTTGGATTAGTGAACTCGTCCCTTGCTCTTATCACCATGTTTCTGTGAATATCCGGGGGCAGACGCGTCTGGTGGAACAGCGACAACGTGCAAAGGTACGAAAGCTAGAATGGATGATGGGAAGGAAGTGCAGTCAGCTGCCGTCTAATTAGGATTCAAATAACCTGCTTTGTGGATGACCTCGCACATGCACGACTGGTTCATGCCTCACATAGATGCGGATGCAATGAAGTGTGCATAAAGAAGATGACGTAGCCGAGGCAAAACATCTGGGCACGTTTGGGAGGCATTTGCAATGCTAAACCCAACCCGACATGACACAAGCGTATCTCTGTCCAGGAAGCTCCATCAGCTGAATAACTGTTCTGCATCTTTTCTTCCTTCGCAGAAAGTGTTTGATATGCAGCTCAATATTCTTACACTATTCCCAAAAGGAATAGAGGCATTTAGTTGTCATGAAAAGTGCAGCATACAGTACATGGATGAGAAAGTAACCAGATGGCATTTACGCATTCATACTGAGCTCACTAACACATCCAAAATTAACAAGGAGCTGCACAACGTTTTCAACAATGGCTAAGGACTGGGATTGTCTAAAACTGGGTCTCGTCACACAATAAACAAACCAAATCACAACCCGTGCCTTGCAATTCTGTCTTTGCGCGTAATTTTCTGGTGCAATTCCATGGCCTGAAAAGCAAGTATGTCGTCTTACAGTGAGATCTGTCCTGAGACTATATGGACGAGTTTTACTGATTTATTTTCTAATGTATTTTTGATTCACACCGCATTTTTGCACGTACACAAGCTTCTTAGTGAAGGGCTTGTGTTTCTAACTACTATTCAAAGTATTTGTTCTAATTGATATGCTCCTTCTATGTTGGTATCTAAGCACACCGAGGTGTCATACAGTGATGATTTGATGGTTAACTAGTCTCCTCAAGCGGATACCTGTTGATAACAGCGTCCGCAAGCAACATCTGTGTTTTGTCAGTATGTCAGTATTTTTGACATGCATCCTGTAAGCCTCCAGGTTGGAGTGTACAACACTGCTTTGTCAGTGTAACAAAGGATGTTAACACCATGTATGCAGATGATATCACAGATGGTCAGCAGTACAGACAGACTCTTCCAGAAATATTCAGCATAGTGTGAAGACACACAGTTGACAGTTGACAAACCCATAACGTTTGGAACGCACGTGAATTTCTTCCAAATAACTGTCCAACCTGAAAATAATTGCATTCTACATGTTATTTCCATTCATTTTCAGAGTTAGTCGTGAATTTGCTGTGGATGCTGAGTTTCCAGTAACAAGGGCAGTTCAAATCGTTCCATCCAAAGCAATGTAGTAACGACACGTATTATACTTCTACTTCTTCTGTATTTCTGTTGGAAGTTTGACACTGTGTCAATATGATAATTTCCATGGCTGTAGTTAATAGTTGTATTGTGTTTGAGGGCCTCATATGGAATGGTGTCCACCTCCATTACATACCGGATGGAGAGAGAATACTAGAAATACACAAGTCTTCTTCTTTCTTCCTGTAGGTGTGAGGATAAATGTATTTATCTGTATATATATATGGTACATAAGCCCCTGAAAGAACATCCAGGGGTATCCTCCCTCTCACCCAAAGCATGCTAGGATAGTCTCCAGCTCCCACAGCACCGGACAGGCTAAGGAATGGAAAATGGATGCATAGATGGGAAAACCTTTGTAGTTATGTTCTTTCATCATAACTACACATGCATTTTTACTGAACCAGTAAGTACTGAGCCACATACAGTTGGTGCGAGCAGGCAGGGAGCATATTGTGCCGTTGTCAGAATGCAAGTTTCACCAGACTGATCTCAGTTGGCATTACATCTGAGAAAACAGATCTTTTCAGGAAGTAGGAAGGGAAACGAGTCAAACGCAAACATTAATTAGAGGATTTCAGGACACGGTTGACGTCTTTTAGTAAAACTCTGTCAAGGTGACTGAAAGAAAGAAGGAAAATGGTTGCATGTTGCATTTCCTCTCCAAAAATTGTCATGGTAACAGTCGCAAGCATGTTGTAATTGAAAATGGAGATTAGGTCATCAGAAAGTATCAGAGTATTTTTGGGAGATTTTACTTTTCTGTAAAAATACAGCCAAAAGACAAAGAGGTTATTAAATGCTGTGAAAACTGCGGATAGTGGATAATATGCAGTGTGTGTATGTGTGTGTGTGTGTGTGTGAGTGTGTGTGTGTGTGTAGCATTCCATCCAAGATGAACCCAGCAGTTATTTCATCTGATTAAGCACAATGTGTAAGAGAAGCAGGCAGCTGTCTTGATTTTTATGCTGAAGTAGCCATGTGATCTTTGACTTGAAGCTCACTGCTGACCCAGTAAGAATTAAGGCACTTTGTACTGCAACGGTTGAGGACACACACATACACACACACACACACCCTTAAGTGCCAGGGGGTCTGCTGAGGAGCAAATTTTGTAAAGATATTATTTGTACTTAGCCAAGGGCAAGTGAAAAAGATTCTGACAGCAATAGACTTTTTTTATGTGACATTGTATTATTGTGATGTAAAAAAATATATGAAATTTTACATTCAAAGGTGTTCAAAAAATCCACACTGACTTATGACCCTGTAGTATGTTAGTCGTGAACACAGTGAAGCATCTAGGACGCAAGAGCCCCGGATGTCTATTTAAGTAGGTGGTGGAGATTAAAACGGAGCATAAAAAGGGGCAAATACACAGACAAAAGCAAATGTTTGTGTTAGTCATAGAAATTCGCATCCCTACAAAGCTCAGGGCAATTTGTCTTTCACACGGTTTTGAAGGGATTCTGCCCCTAGCGGCCAAACATTGATAATTCAGCTTCATATGTATTTAACACTGGGCTCTCTGCTGCACTGTAGCTATATGACGTCTTTGCATAGGAAAACCAAGATATCAGCAGTCCTCTGTGTGTGTGTGTGTGTGTGTGTGTGTGTCTGAGAGTGACTTACCCATGGCGGTGTTATTAGAGAGTAAGCCTTTTCTCCACTCTTGCTGTATCTCTCATGGAAAACGGCCAAAGACTGATGCTGCTATCGCCAACTGAACAAATGGGTCGCAGGCTTCACGTCGGCGCTCAGAATACAATATGATCTGCTGAGGCACAGACAGTGGGTGGGTGGAGGGGGGTGGGATGCCGCCAACATCCCCTCCAAGCCCTGGGCAAACCCCTCAGGTAACTCAGCAGTTTCACCCTAAAGAGGGAGAGCACACCTCCAGGGAGAGGAGGGTGTGAACGCTGCTTAGCCTCTACTGTGGGTTTTTCTTGCCTCATCAAAGAGCTTCATCCTGGCCTGCTTTCCCTCTCCTGAAATGTCTGCAGCCAGGCAGCTCAATCAGACACTGCACCACTGGTTACTCCTGAGGGGGTTATATACCAGCAATAAGAGCCTGCAGCTGTGAGGACTGTATACTATGTACAATGGGCTTGCTTTGCCATGGTCAAAATGGACAAAGACAAACTTACGATATGTCCAGAACGACACTGAAAGAGAGCTACAAACTGCAGGCTAGGAACGTCTGTGCTTTCCAAAGAAATCCTTGGAGAGAGTACATATAATCCTTAGGTAAATGGTTGACCAGACATGAACATATTTCCTGCTGTAGTTTTTAGGTATTGCATGACCTTAAAGCTAATATACTGGATGGAAGCGTGAGGGTTATTTGAACAGTTATTGGAAAAAGGACCTAATTTTTAGTGTTGATTGGTGCGGCGTCACCTCTATTGTGGTAAAGAGAGAGCTGATTTAGAAGGCGAATGTTTCACTTTTCACTGTGGTATCACTTACTGTATCCTCTGTCATGAGCAGAAAATTAGATCAGAGATACATTGGGTGAAATGAGTTTCCTCCAACAGGGTCCAAAAGAATCACCCCAAGGGGTAAGAACGTATTTGGAAGTTTGGAAGCATGCAATCAAGATGCCCCCTAGAATATTTCCCTGGGGAGGTATTCCGGTAAGACCACGGCACAGACTCGGAATACACTTGAGAAGTATTTATCTAAACTGATATGGGGACATAGAGTTAGAAGTTGTGGCAAGGGAGCGTGAGAAAAAGCTACTTTGCTTAGCCTGCAGCCTCCATGACCTGAACCTGCATAAGTGGTAGAAAATGGGTGGACAGATGGATGGCTGTGCTGAATGCGACCATGTATCTTGGGTATTTACTTCAAATATAAGACACATAACTATTTATCAGCAAGATTGGTGGGTAAGCCTCAATGCAAGAAAACCACTGATGAAAAATAGTTGCGTTCAAGGGCATCGAACTGAGTGTCCACAAAAGGAAACGCTCATGACAGATTGTGGACATTTTCAGTGAATTATTCTTAAATTAACTTGTCCTAAAACGATATGCTAATAGTAATCAAGTGCCAAAAAAACACTTTGTATGAATGGATATCACATTTCTTGCAGTGGAATGAATCATGTTGTATGAAACTCTCAATACATCATCAGTTAAATGTCACTTCAGCAAGACCTTTCCTCTGTGCTGGCGTGGTGAGTGTGGTGCTATGTGAATCATCTAATGAGGCCTAGGATTAGAGGAGTAAATACACAGGCTGAAGCTATAATTGATGAGTATACACAGAAAATATAGCATTGCAAAATCATAGATAAAGTTGTTTTTTTTAATAACGGGATTTCCATTTAGAAGCCATAATTTTGATTTGAACGCATGTTACATAATAACCATATTTAAAGGTATATACAGTATACAGTGTATGCTGGAGCGAGGAAAGTATTGCTCTCATTAGCTTTAACCACTGCGATGGGTTTTATTGATTCATTTAAAATGTTTTGCAGTTGTTTATGTTAATGAATAAACACTAAAAACGTTCAGGTTATATCTCCATCACATATCACACACTTGTGGGAAGAGGGCGATAGGGAATGAAACAGATGAAATAGGCCAATCGATGAGTTGATTTGCTTGGGAAAGCTCAAATACACACATTAAAATGAGATTCTTGTGATCAGAATCGTGCATGTTCCATTGACACTTACTTACATATTACACCTTTTAATCTCTAGCAGTAAATGAAAGGAATTGATGGTACAGCTGAGGCAGCTTCATAGTTACATTACTTGGTAATCATACTGTATACAAAAAGGAGATTATAAAGATATCTGCTAGGGTAAAATTACATATTAAAGCATTTGTAATTATATAGTGTATATGTAATAATTTGTGAAGTAGCTTGAATAGTAAACCAGCAATTGGTACAAAAAGCAATTACTAAAGTGATTAATGTATTAATGGTGGTGGTTGTGATGTTTAATAGTGTCTCCTGTTATATTATTAGAGATTAGAGAGCGTAATGATGTAAAACAATAATAATCCCCTTCACCCGATTTAACAGGTGTATTGTACATACTTTGCTACAACGTTAGTGTTTCTGTGCAATGCATCACAGACTACATGTTTTTGTGACTTATATAAATGTGTTCCGTGATGAAAGTGGGGCAAGCGGTCTTTGAATACAATATATTGCTCTAATAACAGTAGGAGTTGTCACAAAACTCCCGTTTAAGTGCGTTGAATATCGTTGGATGTGGGGAAATTGATGTATGATTTGTGCCGTAATTTGCACCTGCTCTTCGGAGGCGGAGTAATCTCTGGCAGAATTGACCCCTGTTAATTGCGTGACACTTTAGTAGATTCAACAGAATGTGTAATTAAATACACTTATAATATTCCCAGCTGTTAATTGCACGATCCTCCCTTAAATGCATATGCATAAAAAAGAGATTGCGATTCCAGGCCTATGCGCCTGTTTTAACATTGCCCGCATGTTTATTTAGAGCAGAATGTGTCAAATCTACATCTGTGTTCTACCGGGTCATGCATCAGGATCTGCATCCTTCAGCCCACAAATGAACACAAATGGGGATGGTGGTGTTGTGTTTCTGTGTGGTGCACAGATGCTAGTATACCCTCTCACTCAGTGCATCTGGAAACTTTAGTAATTACATTCAAGTCATTCTATCCACTCAGGGAATTCACCTCATCCTGGTCTCTGTTTATCCTTCTGCACTGCAAGCTGGAGCCACACTGGCACTTGAGCAGCTCACTTCTCTGATCGCAGAGGTTGGAAACTCTCACCCTGACTGCTATTTTAATACTGAGGAACCTTCGCTATGTTAATCTCCTAAAATCACTGCCTTGATTCAAACAGCAGGCTCAAGTAGTCACAAGAGGAGACAAAACTCTCCCTCAGTGCTTTGACTCCATCCATGTCACTCTCCCCTCAATCACATGACCACAATATGATTTTTCTCATCCCTCGTTGCAGTCAAAGGCTGAAAACCATTAAATGGAACTCCAAGCCTGTGAGACAGCAGTCCCCCCAGGCTGCAGCTGTGCTAAGCGACTTCGTTGATGGGTTTGTCTGGACTGCTTTTGTAGAGACAGTGACACGCGTAGATCATACATCAGTTTTGCAGAAAAAGAAAGAAGAATTGTATACATTATGCTCAGCAATGGCGCACTTCTAGTAGAGAAGTTAAATGGTTTGTGTGAGGAAAAACAATGATTTTTAAAGTGTGGGCTCAGAGCTTTAATGAGGCAGTCAGATATGAATTTGAGAAAGCTGTGAGGAAAGCAAAGCCTTCTTATGAGGTTGCAAAGGAAGCTACAGTTCACGGACATTGGTGGGGGCGGAAAGGGCCTGCAGAGAAGCATAGACCACACAAACAAATACATCACGGTCAAGGATACATTATATAAACTTTACTGGATAGTTGATTTGCATGAGAAGTCCAGCACAGCGTATGATAGGGAGGATAGGTCTCTGTGTCTATAGCCATATTAAAACACTGTTCCAAGGCCCCGACACCAGGTTTAAATATCTCTTATTGGTTTCTGAGGCTGTTTTAAAATAAAGCATGTTTCATCTCTGCAGCTATTATCTCTGTACTCCAAACGTCCAATGTGTGCAGTCCATTCAATTACAGATCTGTTGCGTTGACCTTTGTTATCATGAAGGTGTCTCAATGGCTGTTTGAGTAAAATTAATGTAGACTAGATTCCAATGTGGCTATCAATCCAAAAGGCCTTTAGAGGGCGTTATACTGCATCTATGGGTCTCATATTCTGCTGCAACTGGCAGTTCCCTGTTTTAATCACTTTTAGCATTTGAAATATTTTTCATGAGAATTTAGAGAAGTTGGATGCAATTCCTTCATCATGCCATTTGACTTGATTACATCAGACAGAAACAGGAAACCATAACCCTCTGAGGCTCGCCACTGTCACTGGCTCATGGACTGAAACCTGAATAAATCTTGTTGTACTGAGCTCATTCTATCAACCGCCGACAAAACCCAATACATACTTACATACTTAATATTTTGTACTACAACTTCAGATTTTTGGCCAGATGTTTTAATAGAAAAGTTTCCATCTAGGTTTATTGATCTGCCAAGTAGATGTTTGTGAAAATGAATCCTTTCCGCGTAAACTTAGGGTTGTTTGTTGTTCTTTTAACATGCTGTCCACCAGGGGATGTGACCAGGCACACGACTGAATACAGCCTCACTACTGAGCCGCTCCAAGCAGCCCCTCCCTGACTGTATGGTCCAATGTCCCTGATATCTTTCAATGATTGAAAAGGGAGGCAAATGAAAAATATTAACAAGCACAGATGCTTTGTGATCTTTGTCATTTGAAAAGGTGGAGTGCGGCTAAGGAGGCAAATGTCCTCGCTTCTTCCTCACAGCTTGGTAGGAGAACACCACGGCTCAAGAGAGGAGACAGTTGGACAGACTCGTTTGTATAACTTCTCGGATCATTGGTTGTGACCTCCTTTCTGTCTCCTCCCTGTAAGACACACATATCAAACTCATGGAACAGAAAATTACAGCTGACCCATCTCACCCTGCCGCCTACTCTTACAGGAACTGAAGAATCTCCCGGATGACCTCTTTTATTTGAAAAACTATGAATTCATGAAGCAGTTTCTTTAATATTTGTATATGTTTTGATTTTTTCATGCTGTATTCCTTATGTCCTGTTGTCTGCTGAAGCTAATCAATTTCATAACCCTTTCTGTTATCTCACTAATGCATATGAAAAGGACTGCCTGCTCCGAGTCCTTGAGTAAGACAATATCAGCAAAAGTGTTAAATTCTACTTTAAAGTTCATTTTATGTTTTCAGATCCTCTTTTATAAGTTTTGTAAAGGTGATTGACGGACCGGGCAAGCTTCATTTCCCATTGTATGTGTACAACAGGACAAAGATGAGAGGGCTTTTCAGGTTGCACTCCTCAGCAAACAATGCAGAAACTGTGGAACGTCACAACTTCACTAAATAATACAGACCTTACTCATTCAATGACATTTTTATTTCATACGAGCCAGAGTAAGGTGAAACAATTTCACCATTGTGACACTGGATGCTCCATCACTTGGTGGAAAATTACTGATATGAGGAGCAATATACAATACAACACCTCAAGATCAAAAGAGTATCAACATCCAGTCCGAGACTAAATAATTACTGACATTTTGACCAATTGTCACCTGCATCTGTTGGTTAGGTTGACTACTGAAAGATTTAGGAAGAGTTTGACAAAGCTTTTTGAAAGTTTATAGTGGGATTTGACATTTGTCTTAAGACCCTTATGGTTTCCTTCACTTCCCCTTCTACTATCTCAGATTCATGCCATTGTGTCTCCCATTTGTCTTATTTCTAATATGATAAAGTGTGTTATTGTGGATGAAACAATGTCAGTCGTTGTAGTAGGGACACGGGTATAAAGGGTTATGTGAGGAAAAAGAGAGAAAAGTTTTTGATGTTCAGTAAGAGGGAAGGGTGAGCTGAGTCAGTGTCTTTGCCATGATGCATTGAATTAAGAACAGAATTGAAGAGTGAACATGAAAACTGGCATTAGACAAGGATGAAGTGGATAAACGCCATCTCAGCTCTTTGATCTGCTTTCCCTCCATAATATTATGGACAAATGGCAGAAGGTAAAACACAGGCTCGGGTCTCGTCAAAGCACCAGATGATTAATTTACACACAGTTGCACATATAGATAACACCCCGCTAAGTGTGAAAGTGTGATCATAGAAAAACGAATAAGAGCATTTTTAAAAGGTCCTTCATAGAAAGGTGAAACACGATTAATAATACATTCACAAAACACAAGACCAGCATGTAAAAGATCTGGATTATTATACTGAGTAGTAAATTTCATTCAATAAAAATCATCAGAGTTTCAGAGAACATAATGAGTGTTTGTCCCAAATATAGTGGATGAAAAATATCCACAGTCTTTGCAGAATTGTCAGGGTTACATTTGTGTCATCGATAAGTTTATTGTCTACGTTGAAAGATTCTCGACTCACAAGCCAGAGGACAGGATTCTCAACCAATAACACACATCCTGAGTGCATAACTGGTGGTCCAGAACACTGAAGCAGCATGAAGCATGCCTTTGATTACTGCACAGCCAGACTCACAAGAAACATCGGAAAACCTTCAGGGCAGATTTGATCAAAGCGAATATCTATAGGCTAAATGAGAGCTGGAATAATTCATTACCAGTTAAGCCAATTCAGTTGATTCAGGCTGGCTATTGGCCATATGGTGCAATTACAGACAGATTCCCAATACACAGCATTTGATGTTGTAATTCTTTGTGTCGGGATTCAAGGTGAGCATTCACTTTGAAGCCAAATTCCGATATCCAGACTGCTAATCAACATGTCACTAGATTAAGAGTGAGAAGGAGAATAAAGCAATATTATCAGGTGGTGCCTTCTCCCAGGTTTAACATCTTCATGCCATGACTAAAGCAGCCTTTCATCTTCTGAAAGTCACAACTGACCTCCAAAAAGCAAGAATCGCTGAATCACGGCAACCATCTGAAGGCCAACTATGCTTCACACTCAAAAATGTGAACCTCAATGCATGTACAGTATCCTCATTGTAATCTTAAAAGGAACATATGCCATGTACAGAGTTTTTTGGCTCCGGTTTTGATCTTTTCGTGTTGAGTGAAGTGCTGCCAAGTGAACTGTCAAAAACAGATTTTGCTCCCTGTGTTAAAGATTTCCTGGAAATAAAGAAAATAAAGGAATGACGCCACAGAAGCACAGAGGTCCCAGAGCGTAGATAAACTATGGACAAATGAACATGTTACCCAGCATTATGTCGTCAGCTCTGCTTCAATACAGACACATTTGCCAGTTTTTCCAGTAACAGTTGACACACAGGTAAACAGGAAACATATGTGCATTATTGCCTTTACAGTAGATTGTGTGTATATACGATGTATATCACATCATGAATGACTGGAGAGGACTTTATGTGATGGAGAGGCCATGGAAGGCCCCGAGCACATAAGACCACAGTGGACATTGTCAGTATTGGTCATTGTAGCTGGCAAGGATTTATTAGACGCGTGTTTGGGTGTCATTTAGCCAAAACCTTGTTTCCACTTCTCAAATTGAGGTCTTAGCGTCTGATTGTAATTTGTCATTTTGAGGACGGTGGCAAATGTGACTCCAGACTGCAGTTATTTTTCTACTGATTATCTCACAAATGTCGACCCGTCTGAGGCTACTCGTGCTATCTGGCAGAGAAAGCAGCTAATCACTGTAACTCCCACTTTCGAGCAATCAAATCAGTCCCTCTGGACATTAAATGCCACCAAAATACCCCTTTGAAGTAAAAATTGCAGAGGCTGAATGTGCTGCTGTTCTTTGCTTTGTTCTCAAGTCTTACCTTTCTTTTCCCGCCTGATTCTGCATTTCACACGGTGTCAATAAACACCCGGAAGAAGATGAAGAGACAATTATAGCCTTTGATATGATAAAGGTTACATTCATTAAAACACTGTTATGTATGTAATCAAGAATGTACTAAAAACTAAAAACAGCTGAGGCGTCCTTGTGATAAAATCAGAAAAACATACCAATAAAATAATTATAGACCATTTTAACCCGTGTCACATGACATTGTCTGGCATTTACTGGCACAAACACCAACAAAGAAGTAAGACATTCTTATGGCCACGTCTACACACATCTGCATCCAGATATGTTATCCTTACAGCTGCAAACATGTACATGCAAACGCAACACAAGCAGTTATTTTAACAAAAGGTATGAATGCTACCTGTAACATCCGATTCAGATCATAATTTATTGCAAAATGGCCTGAAATGTCAGTTACTGTAGATAGAAGAACAAGAGGGAAGGACTGCCAGTTGAATAATTCAGAATACGACCATCCAAACCTTTCAAAGTAGTCAAAACTAGTAACTGTAGCCCTCGGTAAGACGTGCACGCTGTTTGGAGCTACTAAACATGTTTCATCTCTTTGTCAGTACTGTCAACTCGCAGTTATGTTCTCCTATATGGTGCCAGTGATGGATAGGATTCTGTTAGCCAAAAAGATCCGGTGCCAAGCTGGGAAATCACATCAAACCCACTGACGTTTTCTGAGCACCCTTCCATTTCTACAGCAGCTTGTCATCATAGAAAGGATGAGAATTTTAGAGCGTGTTATTACTGTAGTATAGTTGCCAGCTGCACTGTCCTGATATCACATCGTACCATTATGTAACCAACATTATGGGGTTCCTTAATCATCACTTACTGCAGTTATAGTCTCATCTAGTCCACTCAGGAGCCACTCTGGAGAAGCACTGACTACAAAGTCAATTCATCCATTATCTCACTCAAGATTTGGCCACAACTGAATGTAAATATTGTAGAATATGAAAGACATTGGTGGCTACAGCCTTGGTCATTTGGTAGGAGGGGTGAAATATGAAATTCAACATGGCAGAGCACATGTAATTTGTTGGAAATAGACCTGGCCCATATGGATCCACTCATTTTCTAACAAAGAATTCAGGATCAGGCCATCAGTGAGCGAATGGAAGCACTTCTGGACTCAGATCTGCAGCAAAACCAAATCACTTTGTTTGTTCATTGTAATCCAAGAGGACCAACATAAAATTCTTGATGGGGGCGAGAAAAAACACCCTGTCAAGCACTGGGACACTTTTTTTTATTTTTCACTTTATTTAATGTACTATAGTGTATTTATATAGAGGTGTTAGAGAGGCCATATGTGTCAGGCTGGAGAGTGAACATGGGTGGGGGCACTGTGACACATGTCACCTTCTTACGAGCAGCCGTGGCGTCACTGCCTCAGCATTTCACCCACCGTGACAGGAAGGACATCAGACTCGGAAGCCGCCACAGTTTTCGATACGGCTATGTCTATATTCCTGCCAGAGCTTAGCCTCGACATACAGGACAGTACATACAGTACACAACAGTATAGCATCTACAGAAGATTCTATTCAGAGGCTTTGCAATCCAGTGGTGAACTATAATCTGCTTTTCCAAATACTTTCATTGCGCCAATTATTAAAAACAGCAAATATGTTGGTCAACTATGAAAAACAAGCTCGTCTTTGTCTCACTTCCCTTGTCTCCTTGTGTCTCTCTCTGTCTCACCGCCGTGTTTGATTTGTATCAGTGAATGAATAAATAGCGGAGATGTTTTGGAGGAGCTGAATGCTTTCACCTGTCCTCAGTCTCACGTGACCACTGCGTTGAAATTAAAGAAGCATCGGGAGTTTTGAAGCAGATACTTTGTACTTGCAGACAAATGTGTGTATGCGTGTGTCTGTGCACACCCTCATTCATCAGGGGCAGCAGAAAAAGAAAAGTGCGTAGCAGCATAAATCAAAACCTTTTCATTTTATTACCAAGACAAAAAAATATGCTGGTTATAGTTATACGCCCACACTCTTATATCTCATTATATTGGTCCTCTGAATACACAGTACAGTTGCCTCTTAATGGTTCTCACGCATCCATTTAAATAGCAATAGGCTGTTTTTCACAAAAAAGCTGTGATAAGTGACTGTACGGTATATTTAGACACCAAATGACTGAGAGGCAAAATAATACCTGCTGTAGAAAAGCAACCATCTTGCAAGATAAACACTGTATCATTGACTTGGGAGTTTCATGTGTGTCTACTGGATATAGAACATTGTTTGCTATACTGGCAAATCGGGGTGCACCTATCAAACATTGATCAATACGATCTCATATTTCTACGTTGGGCATTTCTATCTGTAGAAAGATGGATGTTGGAGTAAATTTGTTCTTCTTTACTTTTGTGTTGTGGGATTCGTCTCTACCTATGCAGCAACTGTATGGCTTCTTCTAAATTGGCCAGCTCATGGCATCTTAAAGGAAGCTTCCTGTGTCCTACCAAAGAGAAACAGTCCTGTATGCTCAAAGTGTCAAATTCCTGCCTAGAAATAGCTAACGCACAGTGCAGATTCCCTGTTGTGGTCCTGTGTTTGTTTGCACTGCCTGTGAAGGTGTTTGGCAGGCTGATGAGCAGGAGGGCAATGTAACGGAACTTTTAGTTCAAAATTTTTGTGCAAACTTGTCTTAAGGAAAAAATTATTTCCCAGACGAGGCACCTGGAGCTCAATGATGCAATGATAAAAAGCTGCTGGCATCATTATCTAACTGGTTCGATCACTGGGTTTCTATGCTGAGACAGTCTTGGGTTTTCAAGCTTTAGGAAGAATTTAAATGAGTGTCCTGGTCAACTCTGGTAGGTTGTAATGAGACTTCACAAAATCTATCTGTGTGTTTATCTATAGCATTTTAAATGTCACCAAGGGGCTCTAACCATTAGCAGTGAAGGTGTGATATATGAAGAAAGCTTAAGAGAGTAACTTCTGTGTGCTTTGTCGGGTCCCGAGACAATCCCAATTTATTGTGCATTAAAGACTATGAACTGCGTCATTTATTACATATATTGTTTATTTAGCCACCCCCTCCATCTTCCTCCTATTTAAGCTCTAATTAATCCTGCACAGAAATCTCAACTTCATTAACTTGGGCAGCTCTGGGCCTCAACTGGGGTTAATTACTAAAATAAAAAATGGAAAGATTTTGTTCAATGCAACCAAATATTGGATGTGATAACGTTACAAGAAATATTTAGCTGAAATTTATAAGGTCACATTCATGTTTTTGCCGCTGTCAGACCTGAGAATGATATGAATGCTAAGTGTGAAATGAGGACTAAACAAAAATAATTGACTCAGAATTTACTCCAAAAATGATTTTAAAGCTGTCATATCTGTCTAAATTGCCCCTATCACAAACAAAGATTTAATCCACATGCAGTCATGAATAGACAGCTAAAGAAGACAGCTGGTGTTCTGCTGCAGGGCGAAGTATAAGCCACAGAATCAAGTCATAGAGTAGGGATATAGTAATAATAATGTAGTTTAAATGTTACAAAATAAAAAGAAATGTAGTCCACTTTCTTATGCTATTCTAATTTCCTTTGTGAAGTTGTTGTGTGGGTGGGGCCAGGGCTGGAGGATATCGCAGCAGGAGGTCTGGATACTCTGTAGACAAGTGTATCACCTGGTCAACACAGGAAAGTCAAAACAACTAAACGCATTGTATAAAAACCATAAACCATCTAAAAACCTTATTGCTCTCTTTGGCTTTTGGTTTCAGATAGTCACATTCAAAAATAAAATGCAGCTCATAAATATTTACAACAATTGGCGTTCACATGTATAGTACTCTCCTTTTTTGTCAACAAGGTTTTGTATTCCAGCTGAAACATCTGGCTCCATACACAAGGGAGGGGACAGTCACATGCAAGTGTGCACACATGTAAACGAAATTACACACACACACACACACACACACACACACACACACACCGCAAAAAGATGAGGAAAAAAATATTGAATTGGCTCAAAAGTTAACAGCTGTATAATATCTGCAATGGGTCTCGGTAGATGCATCCCCACAGTAAAGACTCAACAATTAATTATCCTGCTGCAGATTCCTGGCAGCCCCTCATTTTACTGACGAGTGCACTCCTGCTGCTCCTTTAAAGATTAACATTTAAAAATTCATCAGCTGGCTTTTCCAGGGTACTCAAAAGCCGTGGCTATTATTCCATAAGAGTATGTTTTATTATCTCTATGTGCGAATTATCGCTGCCATCACGGCTGTGAGTCCAAATTAGCAGCAAAATGTTTGACTTACCCATCCAGTTCACGAGGAAAAAGCATCAGAAAATCAGTAACTGAACCAATATGTTCTGAGCTGGAGGCCATGGCTGCACTTGTATACGACCTGAATTTAAAAATCAGATGGGTCTTTGTGACAGACATTTTGATGTGTTATTGCAGATTGTATTTGTCTTAAATGGGGGGGTTGTATGCTATGAATTATAACAAATCAAATGTGGAGGTGTTTCTTTTTTTTGCTGAATATTTGTATTGAAGAAAAATGAGCGTGCTGTTATGAAACTCAAACTCAAGGTTGTGTACAGGCCATTTCAATAGATGCGTCACAAATGCAGTGCATGATGTATGAATGCATGTGGTAGACATACAACACAGGTTGGTCTGCCTGTACAAGAAGTTCTTTTGTGTGACCCCCTCTATGGTGACACATTTCTAGCCTAATGTGAATGATCTCATCCAAGATGGCAATGATCCCATCCATAAGGCTTGAGGGGTTATTCAGTGGTTTGATGTGTATAGAAATCCCCACTGCATCCTGTAGAAGTCATCCATAGGCTTGTTTAATCAATGCCAAGGAGCCCTGAAGCTATTCCAGTGGCTCACGGGTGCACAACACCTTACTAAGACACAGATTTCTGTTTCCGTCACCCCTCTTCATGTATCCTTTCCAAAAACGTTCTCTGCAGTAATAACTTTATAATTGCTCAAATCAGTCTTCCTGATAGGACGTTTATGATGAGAAATGTTGCTGCACTACTCGTACCAGTGCCACTTACATTTGCTGACATGGTTCCAGCATGTTGGTATAAAAGCTTACAACCCAATGAGGCAGTTAAAGGGCAGAAAAATACAAAAAGTACAAAATGAAAAAACTTGAAACATGGTGAGAATAAGCCCGAGCTATAACTAGAAAAGAATTACCAAGGCCGCTGTGTATGTAGGATTTAATCAAGTTCTACTTCCATATATAGCATGTTGTCCATCTTCTCTAAATATACGTTTTAACTTGGAGTGGGTAGCCATGCATGCAGGAGAAATAATGAAACAGTAATTGTTTACATTAGTCTCTCTATGAGCTTTCCCCCAGTTTCCATCATGTCCAGGTTGTTGTTGTGTTACTGATGCCATTTGTCCTCCAGGAGACAAAAGCTGTACATGTACAGAATTTACTCACCAATTTAAAATATCATCTAAAATGCACATTAGTTGCTACAAAATGTGGCAGTTACTATATTTGGAACCCTTGATGAAAACAATTGTAGCATCAGCAGGACAGAAGGAACTTTTAATGGTTGGCGGAACAGCAGATGTTTTGATGACTTCACTTGGCCCCAAGAGGTTTTTCATTGAGCCAAATTTAGCTAAATCGTTTCACCTCCTCTAGCCCAACGTGGGGTAAATAGGTGGGATGATTTACTTTCACTCTCTCACAGTTTAAGATAAGCATTCAGTATAATTCAGTCTTGCAGCAAACACAAGGAGGAGGAGCACACACACACACACACACACACACAGGCCATTACTAAATAATGCAAGTATGCAAGCAATTACAAAAACCTGCCTGTATCTGAAATATTTAAATAAATTCAGTATAATGAAATTCTGAATAGCCACTCTCACAGACGTGTTTAATACCCAAGCAATGAGGTCATGGCTTGCAGTGTTTTCACACAAAGGGAGACTCAATGCAGGAATTCTGTCAAATCAGAAATGGCTCCATGTTGGATGTGAGACTCAAGCCACCCTTAAGGCCATTTAGCAGGGACACAAACCCATTCAGGCCTGAAAAACAGGAGAGAAACATCTGGGAAATCAGGATGCCTCTGGATGTTATTTTGCCACCTTCTCATCTTACATTAAGCATTAGCCCATCAGCTGGCACGGGCACATCCCCACAAGCAGTCACAGTAACGCACACACGCCTTGAGAATTCACATACAGCAACAGTTTCAGACACGGGGGGCGATGGTCTGCTCAGAGGAATGGGTTCAGCTAGTTTTGCTTTTATGATTTCACTGGTGATAAAAATACAGTTTTTTTCCCAAATAGAGCTTTTGGACACTTTAAACATGTTTTATAAATGCTCATGCTCATGATGATTATATTGATGGTGGTTTGTTAATAGAAATTGTGCAATTTTATTTTCAATGCCGTTAATGTTATTTTTGATAGCATATAATATAACCACATATATACACCACCTATAAAATATAATGCCACAACTGACTAAATTACTTGCTGCCGATTCTTCTTTAAGTGCAGATTCTTCCTTTAGTGAGATTTCAAGGCTTCAAATGTGTTTTTCACTTTGAATCTGAGCAAGGTCAGTTGGGTCATGGTTCATTGCCTCTAAGGAGGCTGACCTCCAGTTGTGTGATTCCTGCATAAATAGAAAGGTTAAAGTTTAGAGCGCACAGTGCTGAGATACTCCTACAGCCAAACTGGCTCGTAAAACTAATGTGCCATCTATTCTGCTCATAAATACAAATTAATCAGTCTCAAGGTAGAAGCAGTGCAAATAAATGTATAAAAAAGAGCCAGGGCCAGTTTATATTGCAATTTAAAACCGACCTGGTCAACGTCCTAGATCTCAATAAACTGACAGATGGTTTCACAGAGAAACAGGGTATTGACAAACTATTAGACACATAAAATATAGAAAAATATGAAATATATTTCTTCCCAACTGTTTCGGAGGACGTTTGGGTGTTCTGACGTGGCAACAGTGCTATTTTTCAAAAACCTTTGCATTTGCTTGAACAAAGTGCCACGTGTGGAAGAAAGTGTGTGTCAAGAACACTGAGCCAACTGTTGTGCATATACCAATGTTTACAAAGATGAGGCAGCAGCAGCAGCAGCTGGACAGAAAATGTTGAAAACCCCTAACCCCCCAAGTCCCTGCTTCAAAATAACATAAATTCTTGAGGATGCTTGCTGATTCTGGAACCAGCTCAGTGGCCCTCAAAGGCTTCTCAAATGTTTACAAAGCAAAGGAAGAGACCGTGGTACTTGAAAACTGACTTCAAATTACTGAAGAGGAGGTAGCTAGGGTGCAGAGTGCCGCATTACAAAATGCATCTTGTGTGATGGCAGCAGAGAGAAGGCCAAGTTACGAGCGCCACAGCTCATGATTATTGATCAATATAAAGAATGAATAAAACAGAGAGAAATCACTGGTGAATGCCATTTGTTATGGAAGGCACAGACCAATACAGAAAGCATGGATCCAGTGGGGGAGATGCTATGGCCAAGATGTAGCACCACTATGTTGCTTCTGTCTCAAGACATCCACTGAAATTTCTGCCCGTGAACAGGTTGGTAAATCAGTTTTCGGGTTCGGCTGTTGAAGTGTGCACTGGGGCTGTGGGTGTATGGTGGATTATAATGTTCCTCCTCCAACATGTGGGAAGTATATAAAACTGCAGTTAAATAAGTGGGAAAATTATGAATGCAATAAATTGGCATCATGACACAGGAAAATAAGGCCAAGCTTGGGAAAAAACGTGGCCATATGCATTAAATCATTTCAAAGTTGATGAAATAATAAGGTAGTGATTACAAAAGCAGGGAATATTTCTGTGCTTATTCACAATGTCACAAGAAATAAATGAATACATTTAGACATTACATCTATTTTGTATTCTTTTTCTTTGCTTTCAAATGCATGAGATGTGTCTGGATTTGTGGTGTGAGGTTTCCAAGCTTTGATCATCGACCTTAGAACTGATGACTAGAAGGAAGTTCTAACTGATGTCAGTAATATTTTTCTATCTTTCAAGGCAGACAACATCCCCCTGTTTATAAACTCTGTATCAGCTTTAGATTGCTGGTGTTATACAATATTCTCAATGCAGAACTGGAACAAGAAGTCAACCTGTGGCGTCACATCAAAAAGCTGTTTTAACAAACTCGCTGCCCCTGAAGCAAATATTATTCCGAAACTGGTTAACCCCAATACCCAGCATGACGAAAACAGAGAATCAGAGGGTGTAGACTTTATCTTCAACATTTATCAACAGATGCAACCTCTGCAGCCCACTACACAGTTGGAAAATATTCCATTCTATAAATATCCCATTATACAAATAAATCAAAATAGGCTATATGTATGCTTCAATAACTGAGGCAACCGCATCCCAAGCCTCATCTTTTTTAATTATGTCTGAGGAAACAGTGGCAAGAATCAAAACAGCTCCCTGTACTTTTCCACTGAGGTGATTCACTTAAGGTGTCTTTTGTCTTCTTCATTTTGCTGGTAGTCTTGTCTTGTGAGTAGTATAAATCAACATTTTCTTGTGTTTTTGATGAGGCAATGAATGTCCGTCCATCCACTCATGAGAAATTGCAGTGATTAATTCATATCAATTTTATTCAGAAAAGGATTCTGTTTGTGATTCCACACTAAAGGATAATAAAGACTGTTAGATATGTCGTATAAAATCAAACTGTTTTTGAATATCTTGAATAAAAGCAGCACAATGTTGTATTTCAGCTCATCTAGTGTGAGATAAGAAACTGGCTGATTTTATTAAAGATTGTGTATTATAGATTTCAGATAACTTGTGCCTGAATTTTAAGTATCTGTTATATATAAACAGAAGAAAGAACCACGGGCCAAATGACTAGAAATTTAGATGTGATGGCACAAAAAGTACAGGACAGATAGACAGAAGGACTAAGACTTAATTTATAAATTATATGAAGTAGAACAAGTAAGAGGTCAGTCACTTGTCAAAACTGCCTACTCAATGCTTTATTACCACAATCTGAAGTGAAGGGTTTTTTTCTCCAGTTATCTGAGAGAATTAGCTTATCACCAGCACAATGAGGCTGAGAGTGAGTCTGCAAGCCCAACTCAGTCCAGCCCCTCTGTGTATCATTATCACGGCCTCCCTGGGTGTGCTTCTCTGCTTTACTGCCACTTGCATGCATATCAGGTGAACGGGAAACTCTTGGGGGCCAGATTTACTAAGCATGACGCAAATTACTGCCCAGGCCGCAAATTTCTGCGCTGCCGCATGTTTTCAATTTGGCGGGGTGTTTACTGAGACTGATTATGTAAATAAGCACAGCCGCAGCAAGTTCATTTGAATGCACTGCTGCTATTTTAGATGCTTCTTGCTTCTGTCAGGAAAGCAACACTAATTGCTCATTGCAGCTACGGTGACCAGCAATGTAAAATCAGCTATAGGGAGCCATATGCATACGTTTCCATTCTCTCCTGCCCTATAATGCATTTGCATTAACCCAAACACCCAATTTACACACCCACATTAGTAACTATGGACAAATAGTATTTTCTTGTTACTGTCTAAAAGCCCTTAGTAAATCTGGCCCTAGGTATCTTAGTGACAAATCACTCTTTTTATTTTCATTCATTCCTCCACTAGAGTAGCTTTTCCTGTTTCGGGTTGCGGGGGTGCTGAAGTCGACACGAGCGTTCATTTATGTGTGCCAATTAATGGTAATGATAAATACAAAGGTTGTCACTCTGCAAATGTGAAAATATGCCAAGTAACCGCAGCCAATTTCAATTAGCTAGAGACTAATAGTTGTCGGGTTTGAGATCAAGTTAGAGAAATTTCTATAATTTGTTCAACATAGTTTCTGTGTTGTTCCCTCAGTGTAGCTACGTCACCTACCCAACTGATAAATATCTAGCCAACTCCCACATCAGGAGCAGATGAGCAGTGTCTTGCTCAACAACACTTCAAGAGGCTGTCAAGAAGCCCAGAATCAAATGGGGAACCTACCGATTCCAAGTTGTCAGCTTTACCACCCTGAGCGATGCCGCCCACAGACTCATAGTCCCCATTCATTAGACTATGACTTGGATGTCTGTATACAAGACATAATGTTTAAGGTGGGAAATTGGCCTATTTATGCCTTATGTCTTGCAGTAAAATGTGAGAGTTGATGCCCAGATGGGGAGGAACACATGTGTGTAAATGTGCTCAGAACTGACAATACATTGAAGGGATCTTAGTCACAACTAGCGGGTGTAACTGCAAACCGTAAAACTGGAACACATTTGAGAGATGATATCTGCCCCACATGGTGAAGACGTCACTCTGTCTGATTTCCCAGATTGTGTTCAGTCTCGTCAATGAGTTTTCTGTATCAGGAGTTGTGACTTGCTGTAAATGGGTAGCTGCACGTGGAGTGCTGACAGTGACAGCCCATGCAAAATGGGATTCATCATTCGGCATTTTTATTTAGTCATAAAAAATGTATGAAAATTGTCTATGGAGCAAGGAGGGAGGACACACTGGCTTTTAAAGCCAGGGATGCAATTTTTCCAAAATACAGACATGGCTAAAAGTGTAGGTCCCCTTAAAATAAAAGCAAAGTGCCCACAATTTTCTCTGAAATAAGAAGAAACAAAAGTAATTGCCATGCACTGTGCTTTATTTGACTCTGCATAACTGCATACGGTCTAAAGACTTTTTGGGGCTTGTTTAACTCACATTTAGGCAGACATATTATCCCATAATTAAAATCATGAAAATAATGAAGAAGTCATTGATGTCACTGTGGATTTAATTACTCTTGTATGAGTTAATCAATCAGAATGTAAAACACTCAGTGTGAAGTATCACCCCGGGGAATCTAATGATTCTACTCTGTTTTGATAGGTGGAATTTTCACAGTGACTGAAGAAAAGTTTCCTCCTCACTGCAGAAGCAGGAGTAGCTAATTATTTAAAAAGTAAACCACTCAGCTTTTTCTAACCATTAATCTGAGCTGCTGCTCTTGGAAGGTGTTGATTGGTCCCACAGCTGTATGTTATATGCCGCCTGTCTTATGAAAAACAGAACCTTCTGAAATTCATCTTGCAGCCCAAACCACACCAGCTAATTGACACTCAAACAAAGCTGAGGGAACTGCAGTCTGCTGTTGATTGATGGACGAACATGAAAAGTGGCCTGCCTTCTTCCATTGTGTGACTATTCAATCAAAGCTAGGCCACTGTGGCTGGCTGTCATCAATATGCATGGAGATAGCCTGTCACCACTTTCCTCTGCTTCAGTGTGAAGCGACACACTCTGTCTGTTTTTCTTTGTTTGTCAAGGTGCTATCCATCTGTCCACCCGTGAAACTGCAATGGAGTGGACCCACAGCACCTCACTGTCATCACTATGTCCAAGATAGAGGAAAGAAACCCAAAGTATCTGTTACAGTTTAACAGTGCCAGTGTGGCAAACGTGATTATTTCCACTGAGTACTCCCACACTTATATTGATTTCATTACAGCAATGTTGGCAATTATGTTTACCACATAGCTCTTCATTGTTAGTAAAATAATGCACATTGCAGGAGTAGACAATAACTTGAATGTTTGTTCAAACCGTATTATGAATTTAATGGAATTTAAATTACATACAGAATGTGTGCATCAAATATTTGAAATATCACCTTGACAGTTTATCTTTGTTGGCAGACTCCATATGGCTTCTAGGAGATATTTTCTACCTCGGTCTTTTATTCTCCTTGACTTTCATGAATAAAAGATAACCCACTATGTTGTTGTCAACCTTTAGCTATTTATTGTAAGCTCACATGTCATTCAAATTACTTGGCCCTGCAGCTGAAAGTGAGTCTAAACAGTCTGGGGCGGCGCACCAGCACATATTTAGTGCTACCCCCCGCCCAATATCTGACAAGCGCATCTTCTCTGGGTGTCTGGTGGATATTTCTGACGATGGCTCATGATGAGGCTTTGAAAAGAAACAAGAAAGTGTATATTTCTGAAGAGAGAAGACGTACCTTCAAGCACCGTGTGCATTGTTTTTTTACATTATCGGTACATACTTCTGGAAACTATCGATTCCATAAGCATCTTATCCTACAGCCAATGAAAACAACAAGTAACTTAGTTCAAGCAACAATTACAAACCGACCAGTGAATCTCTGACATAGATTCCTTCTGTGTAAGCAAGACATGCCAGGCAAGCAGATCTGATGCTCGCTAGGTGGGTTGTGTGTACGGGTCACTGGACACACAGCCACAATTTACCAGTGAGACTCCCACCTGTCTAACACAGATTATCTCTGTAACTCTATGTGGCTCAGGGGTGGTTGGATACCTCCCTGGACACCATTGCTTGTTCATAATCATAATTACATATGTGCAACCCCTTATGTCTGTTATTTTCATTAGGATTATTGTTTTCTGTTTGTGTAGCCATGGTGAATGAAGCAAGCACTTTGGCAGCAGGAGCGTGTGTAAAAAGCTGAGGTTTTGCTTATACACATAATGAAACAGGCAACGTGACAATAATAATAAAGAATAGTAATATGTGTAACATGTGAACGCCTCTCACCCTACCTCCTCCACGTCCGCTTGTGTGTTCTCAGGGGGGTTGGAGTTTAACATATCAAGGGTTAAACCAGCTGGAGAAGTCAGAACATGAACAATAAAAGCTTCCGACAGTGAGTCTGCAAAATTGTTCAAACTACTGTGGTACTGTTCTGGAGAATGGAAGGGCGAATGGGGGTGTCCTTGTAATTGCAAGCAAACAGCACATAATATAACGTAGCAGCTGGGATGGCGTCGATCAGAATTCATGATGATAGATGTTTTCTGCACATATTGTAGAAAGCCGAGTGCACCCCACAGTTAAACCTGTCAAATCAAACCCTCCCCCTTGATATGGAGCATCTTCGCAGGGGCATGTGACTTCATGTGGTGCAAAGGGTTAGTGGAAAGGTTTGAGAAGGAGCCTGTGTGTTTGATAAGGAACCAGGCAAGTGTGTTTTGCACCAAACCCCAAATATATTTGATTGAGTATTAAAAATGATGACAGTTCTTTCAAGTTACAGTGAATCATAACAACATGCAAACAGACAAAGGTGTTCATCTTTGTATGTTTCTATGTAGGTATACTGCAGATATCAATTATTTTCCAGTGTGTTATTAGGGAAAAGAAAATACCCAGAAAGCAGAAGTCAGAACTGTTTCAATGATACATCAAACGCTGTGTCAAATGCAGAGCCAATCAGCAGAATGGAGGGGTAACATGTTAGCTGGAATTAAATACCAGAAATACCTGCTGTGCAATGCGACTCCTCAAACTGGGCAGCATTCCCCAATGATTGAGACTCTTTGCATGTGAAAGCACAAGATGCAGCTGGGTATCTGTTGAACTCAGCACTTTAAAATGATTTCTTAGTATCCACAGTGTGCGCTGGCTCTTTGATGTTTCTTTGAGATATTCAACTGATTTGCGAGAGATGAAGCTATATGAGGAACTCTGTGAGTGTATGGTGTTTGTGTGAGGTGGAAATAAAGTAAAGAGGAGAAAGTGGTAGGAAAAATCTAACTCCATGCATCCGATTGGGCTTTGGAGAACAGAAATAGTTTTGGTGGTCATTTCTTCATGGATTTTTAAGGTTACCAGTTAAAATGTGTTCAAGTGGTGAATCAGCTTAACACCCTTAGAAGAGATGTCAAAGGATTACAACATGGCTGCATTTTTTCTCTTTTTTTCTTCTTTTTCTGTAATGTTTATAGTGCACAAACCAACTTTTGTCATGCTCCAGACTGAAAAGACAAAGAAGCAACATCACGCAACACAAATCAATGAAAGGTGATCATTGTTTTCGCTTCCATTGGTTTTCAGAGTATGATGCGATGCACTCTGTTTCTATGCCAGGATAGCTAAATAACATTGGTGAGCAACACCTTCTGTCATGTCAAATCTGGGGCTGTGAAATCATTCCAGAAGAATGCCAAATTTGAATCCACTTCAAAACGTGCAGCCTTCAGATGGCCAAAATAGACAATGAAGCTTAGGTTGAGGAAAAACATTAAATGGAGAAGTTGGATTGAAAACTTTTCACATCATCCATTTGAATTGATAGTTTATTTAATAATAGCTGACCTTGTTTGTTCAGCACCCCTCTGCCTGAGTGAGTAGATGAGTATTCATGACAATTCTGTTGTTCCTACAAAGGACATCGATTTCCTCTTCCACCATGGTTTTGTCAAAGTAAGGTGGTGCTTTGAGTGTTGGTTTTAAAATTAAGCAAAAACTGTTATTTCTGTTGCTGTCTAGTAGGCCTCTTGCCACAGAATAACAAAACAAATACTGCATTTGATACATCTGCAGTATTGATTCATGAAAAGCTACAAGGATTAGGGGTTAATGCACAGTTCACCATGTTCCGTATGACCTATCTGACGGTCATAACAATCTTGGCTGATGATTCATATCACTTGTAAGTGGTTACTGTTATTTACTGTATTTCAGAACACAACCAGCCTCTCTTTCAGTTCATCTGCCCCTACAGTAAAAGAGTGAAGTGGATCAGATTAACAAAGATTGATGCTTTGACAATGTCTGTGTCAATGGAGTGCAAAATAGCAACCAATTGGCTGTGTTGATATTGTCCGTGTTTTCCCTATTTCTGTCATTGCAATGATTTCTGAATTGCAAATGGGAAAAACAATGTACATTTAACCACATAGACCCTACATAGTAGCTGTAACAGTGTTATTATTTATTATAGGTATAATAAAAAGCTACAAGGATAAGAAAATATTCTTATACTATAAAATCGATGACGATCTGGTTATAAAACAGTACAGCTTTACTTTTATATTAATGAGACATTTTTGTTATTTATCAATGACTCGAGGCATCATAGATCTGATGAGTTTTATGCACTATTCCTGGCAAAGTGCACTGTACTATTCTGGATTATATTTTATTATGATGCATAGTAAAACAGGGGTCTAAAAGGCCTTAATTTATTCCTATTTAATATGATTGAAGCAGCTTTAGTCTGTATGTTCTATAATAGATTAATTTTATTTTGTAAAGTGCCCACATTAGATTTCATATCAATTTCTCAAAATTAAAAATGAATCTGGATTACAAAGAAAGACATCACATCCCGTAAATGGAGGGGATCAATAACCTGAGCAGAAATGGTGAAATTTAGCAGAATTGATTGTTGTTCACTCCACACAAAATCACAGCTGTTAGTCAAGTGTTCGAATTACAGCGCAATACAATAACTGTGTGTTTACTGGTTTAATTGCTTTAACCGATACCATTTAGTTTTATAAGTACAATATTAGGGCTTAAACATTTGTAAAGTTAAGCATCAATCGGAGTGTCAAACACAGTCTATTGCAGAATCAGTGTCCATTTTTCCTTCAGACAAGAAGGAGAAACATGACTCTTATGTGAAGTTGTGACAGCCAGTTGAGGTACTGTAGTTGTTTTCCTCTCAACTATTGATTTTCATGGCATAAACATATGCAATATATTTGGCATTTACTTTATAATGTAAATCCAAGATACAATGGTGTTACGGTTGAAAAAGAAAGATGCTTGATGTCTTCACTTTGATGTCCATCACTTTGTTATTTTCCCTGTTATTTAGCCTGACATATTTAGTAATGACAATGCTTGGGTGCACATCAGGGCTGAATGGATGAGGCCACACATGGGTACTTTAGTTTAAAGAGGTTAAGGATGATACAGTTTGCACTACAACTATGAAATATTTTTCTCAGGGGAGAGTCAAAAGTTTCTCGTATCTGGATTCTGTCCACAATGATTGACACTAACTGATTGGATTTCAGTGGGTGGATTGTTTTGCTGTTACAAGTCATGATTCCACCTCGCTCATTAGATGCCTTTGAAAAAATATGCGTGTGTAGCCCTTTATGGCAAATCCCAACTCTAGATTACTAAACAAGATCAGCCATTGGCGATATGGAGGAGAGTGGGTTCTTTACATACAGGCTTACAACATATCAACACGTTTCTCCATAAAGTGACATTGATACTTTACAGGTGTAATACAACACAGGAGCAAACTTTAGAAGTATTTAAACTGGGATTGAGGTTTAAATAATTGCTTAGACTGTGGTGAATGATAAACAATACTTTGTAGTCATTCTATTCTATTAAATTAAACATGAGTAATGACTCAAGTGCTTCAAGAATGCATTTACACCCACATTCAAACACATTAGAGCACAATATTACAAAGGTGTGAGAGCACAGAGGAGTATTTGTTTGGAAAGTTGTTAAATTCAAGACAAAGATGTAAAGGAATCATCTTTTCTGGCGTAGTGTTGTTGCGAACACAATGGCACACAGCATTGTGATTAATGTAGATTTAATTCATTTATTAAATACGTACATGCACACTCTGTAAAATGAAAAGTAAAGATGTTTATCAGAGTTGGTAGGACATGGAAAACATCTGCAGTAATCGTGTCATGATCTGGAACATAGTATTAATTCCAATAATTTTAAATGTAATTAACTGTAGTATTGCTTGTCAGTAACCCAAGGTTAATGATATGGAATACTGCTCCAGGCTAAAGCCAGACAAATGAACAGTAATGACTTTGTTCCTGCATTTCATTTTCTTCATACATTTGTTTCATATTTGTTGTACTCTGGAAGAATATTTACAGGACTTATTGCAGCTATTTTCATCTCCGGTCCACCAGATTAACTCGAATGTGTATTTGTAATGAGGTTTGTGTGTGTGTGTGTGCCTGAGTGACAGAGAGAGCGAAAGAGGGATGGAGGGGTGGTAAGTCCCCTGCCTACACAACAACCACCGACCAATTTTGAGCTTCTTTGACAGTGATCAAGTGTGGCTTACCAAGACAGCTTAGGTGATCAAGGTGTCCATAGTGACAATTCATCATGCTATCAGGGAGCACAGAGATGACAAAGTAGTTTTACTTCTTGAATCAATTTCAACATTTTGTTTTTACTGGAAAAAAAAGACACTTTGCGGTTGAAATAGGGCAACACGGTTCATTGTTCTTTCTTTCAGCAAAACACCTGTGGAACCGACAGAAGTTTTGAATTGAAGCTCTTGTTATAAAACATTCTGGCTACGACTAAATCAATGTGTTTCTGTGATTTCATCAAATTATCAGTTGGAGGCAATTAAAGCAAAAGGTTAAAATTACATGGCACAAATATACTCTGTTGTGCTATAATGGGCTCTGTGGTGTAAATATGCCACTGCCACTTTTCATTTGCACCAAGGATGTATTGGTTTTCTCACCTGATACTCCCACCAAATGAGCAAACAGAGCTCAATAGCTGGTGCAAAACATTGTGCACCGTTGGGAGGAAGCATATCATTCAACCAGAAAAATGCAATCTGATGCAAAACATTTTCATAATAAATGCTCCCTAGGTGAATTCACACCAGTAATATGTTAATCAATACTCACATTCATCCACATTCATGCAGGGCGTCTTTCCCCATTCAAAAGGAAGTGGGCCATTAACGTGAACAACAGGTCTGATTATCAGTCAACCACAGCAACAAGATGAGAACAACAACAACAATATGGCATCAGCAATTATCAATAATCATCCCTGCACATGTAGAATGTCTCATAAGCGTTGAGCAGAGAAGCTGCTTAAGATAAAGCAATTGTTTTTGGAACAAGTAAAAGGCGTTTCAGCGAGACGTGTGGTAAGTAATAGGGCTACAGAGGTCAAAAGTGTAAAAAAACTGCATGGGGGAATGGATACCAGAATAACTGTGTAAGTGAGGTGGTGGACACAAAGTGCATCCATGAATGTCCCGCAGGACTGTGCCTTCACGTCTGGAGTCTAGTCAAGCTAAAGACATGGCTGTTAAAACAACAGAATCATTTATTGAACGTGCATTAAAATTTAATGCTAAATGGCATTCTCATGCTGTTTCCTATTGTTTTTAAATGACTTGATAGCTTTTTATCTTTCCCATGATGTTTTTATTATCTAGGGGCATTGTATTATCTTTGCTTCTGTGTGTTTGCCTTCCATTCTCGCTTACATCCTCTCTGTTTCCTCCACCTGCTCCTTCTCTCCATCTGTTCCTCTCAGCCCTTGACTTGCTCTTGTTTCCTCTCTTTTTGTGGCTTGACTAGCTGCATCATCCTCAGGAGATTTTGACATGATATTAAGTTAAAGTTACAAGGCAATACTCAGATGTGGTTCCCGGGGGAAATCTCTTAGATCTAGAGTGCGCCATTTTTACTAGAGGAAGCAGGTGTCTGCCTTGCTGAACCAAACAACGATATATTTAATTTGGGGAATGGATACATAGTAACACCCTCAAGCCACCAGGGATCTGCATCCTGACACGAGAGAATCTGCCTCTTCTTCTTTCGAGCCCAGGGGGATGTTAATTCATTGACAGAATGAGGTATGATTCCAACAGTGACAGGTGTAGGCATAAGCAGGTGCTGCCTTGCGATACTGCCATGAAATTTATGTCTCCCGTCTCCCAGTGAGGTCCTTGTCTTCACCAGCTGCTGCAACCTTGTGTAGGGAAAGCTAAGAGGTTTTAATTATGAGTAAGAGAGTTGTTAATTACGCATTCCTTCACCTTCACATCACTTTCTTATGGGAAAAAAATCTACCTTCTGACTCCTCCCACTCCGGTTCCTCGTCAGCACATAACCTATTTAACTACCCCAGAATTGACTTTATTCCCTCTGAGATCAGAAAAGCAAATTTGTTAATTTGATGAATCACAGTCCTAAGTCCCTCCATGCCATCCCTCTATCCAACTCTCCCTGATCGCTCAGCATACTTCTGTCTTTGATCTAGGACCCCCATGGGGAGACGTGTTTGAAAAGGCAGACCCCCTGACAGCTCTTTCAAAGTGCCCAGATTTAAGTGAGAGGGGGTATATGCTGCAGATTAGTCTTTTAAATGACTTGGGGAACAATGTGCAGAAGAATTTCTTATGGAAAGCTCCTAGGATTCATTACTCTGACTAATTTAATTTCTCTCTTTTGTACAAACGAGATGATGAGGTCATAACTCAGCGCAGAAACACGAGACAGAGGCTGTTGCTGCCGACAATGTGATAAAGACATGTAATAATGCTTAAGTTCCTCAGATTTATCCTTCAGAGAGAGGACACTTTAATCTTCCGATAGAATGTAGCAAGGCCTTATTAATATCCACTCATAGGTAGTCTGCAAGGAATTACAGGACTAGAGCTGTAGTACCTTATAATAGAAAGTTCTAAATTCCAAGCCTCAAATGCAAAGGAAATATTTCTGAATGTACTCTTTATAGCAATTGAGTGATGAACAATTTCTGTAGACATTCCAAACCTGGTGAGCTGTTACGCTATCCGGTTCAAAGACAGAACAACTTCCGCAATAGATGAAATATTATTGATAATAAATCAATTGAATGTATTCATGACAATTTTTCCACACTTACCCCTAGTCTTGTGTTCTTGTCTTGCATGCTATTTCCCAATGCATGACTTTTATGTGTTTTGCCCTGCATGCCTTCTGTCCCTCTGTATAATCCCACTGGAAGTTCCTATTGCACAAGCAGCCATTCGTGGCGAGGGAATCTCTCATGGAATTGCCTCTCCCGAGGTTTCTTCCCATTTTCCTTATCCATTTATGTTTACTCGGGAGTTTTTCCTTGTCTTCCTTGAGAGCTTTGGGCTGGGTCGGGAATATTTCCTTATGTTGTGGGTCTGTAAAGCCCTTTCAGACATTGAAGGAGATATTGGGCTGTACAAATAAACTTGACTTGACTTGTGTTGGAGTTTCAGCGATCAGCCCTCCTACCTGACCCTCAATGCAGCAGCATGGAAGCATGTGGTCAGTAACCAGTCTGTGGTCTACCCGAGTCGCTCTGTTCACTCAGGAGAGACAAGTCTGGACCTGATCTTTAATCCCCCAGTTTCTTAGAAGGAGACTGCCAAGAGACATTTGAACTTGTGCCAGAGTTCCTGCAGTGTGGCCAACTTTGCTGTTGAGTTCTGGTCACTTACAGCAGAGATTGGCTGCAATGAATGTGCTCTCCTCTCCACTTTCCAACACGGGCTGCTGGACTCCATTCATAATGATTTTGCCTTCCAGAAACTTTCAGATAACCTTGACACACTCATCAACATTGTCATTCAAGCTGTCAATCAATTCTGTGAATGAAGGAGTCTTTTTTTCAATGAGCCATCGTTGGATCCAAAAGAGGGTGCCATGAGATCAGGAATCCACTTGTTACCAACTGTACAGGAGTGAGCTGCCAGAAATGTACTATTCAGTTAGTAAACTAAATAGTAAACTATAGTGGGCGGCCTCGACACAAGCAGCAATGCCTAGGGTGACACACACACACACACGCACATTTTGATATATTATATACAATACATTTTTTCTTAACTAAATTTGACAATATCAGTGAAATAGAAACAATACTCAGTACTCTCTCCAACCAATGCAATGTCAAAGACTGAAACTGTCCTCATACCTTTAAATTTAACTTTCCACTCTTGCATTTACTTTCCATTCACTGGCTTAGTAATGCTATGGTGGACTGCAGTCAGCAGAAAAGACTGCATACATTTGGGGAGTCTATCAGATTATGCAAAATACCTGTCTTCACAATGCTGAAGGCATGATTGACGTCCCAGATTACATAAATTAGGTTTAGGTAGAAGAGGTTTGTTGAATAGCCTCACCTAAGGTTTCTTTTATTATTCCATCTAAATCAAGCTCTTTTGGCAGTTCTTTGGGCCAGGTCAGTTGCCGTTTCATGTGTGAACCTGTAAAGCCTTTGGAGGCATTATACTGGCTTGCCTCAGGCACCAAATTTAGCAGGACTGCTTGCTTAAATCAAAACAATTAAAACCTTTCGTAGCATTTAAAAGCAGAGAAACAAGACAACAAGCAAATCTGCCTCCACAGTCACTCAATCCTCAACACTGCCACCCCAAATTGTGGAAGAACTTAAAGACACATCTTATCACATCAGTCTCTGTAAACTGTTAAAAGCTATTTTAAGACTTTATTTTCTTCTTTTATATTGAAGAAATAATTGTAATTGTTTAATTTCCAATGAGTGACTTTAATTTCCAGTGAGTTTAGATCCACCAAAGCTGCTGTGTTAGATTTTCACAGATAAAGTTGAAAGAAAATTGGAGATTACAACTGTGCTTGTGGAGGTATGATATGATTCAGAAAATTTCTCTGTGGAGATCTCAGTCAATTTAGGTGGTTGAGTGGGGAATAATGACTAAAAAAGCAGTCTATTGTTATCGCAAGACACTCGAAAGAAGTAAACTTCTCAAAGTCTTCAAAGGAAAATTCCTTGCACTGAAAAATGTCAGAGGAAAGAGCTGTTATGCTTCCTTCTCTCTTGTCGGATCAAACATTTTTAAGAGAGCTGAAACTTGAGGGAGACACTTAAGGTAACACTGTTGAGCTTGAATCTAACCAGGTTTCAGTTAAAGACAATGACTATAATCAGTAATCAGGTCAGGAATGAACATGCATTTAATTGAACGAGCCCATAATTAATAAAGCTGCTGTTAAGAATAACCTTCCAGGTTCGGGTCCAGCAGCAAGGTCTGCAGTGGACTAGAGGGATTGATTGCTCAACATTAATTAAAAAAGGTCCCACTAGGTACTGTTATGGAAATCTCGCTTTTAATTGTTTGTTTTTTAATCTAAATGAACAAAATTTGTATTCTGCTAATTAACGCTTCATAAAGTGCTCAACTATGTGTGTGAAACAATCATGGCCACAAAATAGTGCCAAGCTAAATCGAAGTTCACAGTATCGTCAATCGTCGATGATGCATAATAAAAGTGCATTTGTATAGCGCCTTCCAAGAGCTAGTGTCAAAGTGATTCACAGGTTGTAAGTGCAAGACAACATACCCAAATACAATCAAACATCAAAACAGAAAAGCACAACATCAACAAAAAGCCTGTCTGTACAAACGGGTTTTAATAGAGTCCACACTGCTAGCTGCTTTAGTGTCTATAGGGAGGCTGTTCTAAAGCATGGGGGCAACAACAACAAATGCTCACTCACCCCAGATCTTAAACATGTGCTAGGGATAGCCAGCTGACACTGATCTCAGGACCTAAGAGACCTGTTGGCTGAATTTGTGGTCAAGGGTTCACAAATACAAGAAGGAGTCTGATTATTAAGAACCTTGTAAGTAAATAAAAGGATCTGGAGGTCAAGACTATATTTTACAGGGAGCCAGCGCAGTGAAGCCCAGGAAGCGGAAATGTGTGCTCTATTGGTGCTTCTGCTTAAGAGTTTGGCAGCAGCATTTTGTAGTTTCTTGAGTTTGTGAGTTTGCAAGTGAATAAGGAGTTACTATAGTCCAGAGAGGAAACAAAAGCACATGTTTTGTTCTCAAAGGCATAATAAGGGACCAAGATACATCATTTAGAGATGTTTCTAAGTTAGTGAAATAGGAATGAGATAGGACTTTAGATGTTCATCACGATGTAGGTGATGATCAATTCGGACACCTGCATTTCAGAAATACACCTTAGCAAAGCTTATAGTGGGGCAGAGACACAGCTGCTTTGAGGTAATGGACTTTAGCTTTGTTACTGTTCAGCTGGAGCAGGTTGTTTGCCATCAACTTCGTTCAAACAGCTAAATAGTCATGTTGGATGGTCAATTTGTCCAGCTAGTTATTAATGAAAGAAAGGTACAGCTGAGCATCGTCTACATAACAACAATAAGAAACCTGAAACGGATGATACTATGGCCAAGAGCAGCCATGTAGGCGGTTTACAAGGGGTTACTGAGAAATGAATCCTGAGGAACATCACAGGACAGAAGAGCTGTTGATGATAGGTGGTCACCTACTGAGACGGGACAACTATCAGAAAGATAAGGGGAGCTGAGCCAGCGCAGTGCTGCATTATCTCTACCCAGCCAGTGCTTGAGACAATCCATCAGGATGTTATAGGCCACAGTATCAAAAGTTAGATCTCATTCATTCCTCCTTGGTCACTGTGAAAATGAAAGTAGAACATTACAATAAAATAAGATTCAAAGAAAATACATTGTGACTATATGGGAAAGGAATTCAAGACCTAATACATAAAATACAGTTAAAAACATGCAATTAGATGGGGATACTGTGCAATTGACAGATGTTATTGGATGAACTGATGGTAGGATGTTCATTAAATAGACAGCAGCATCCTCCAGTGTTGCATATTTGCATTAAGGTGCATGTAGTAGTGCAGCAGCCCAATTAAAGTGCTATGTGCTAAGTATGAGGTGAGACCAGTCCAGAGAGGTGTGCAGTGACTTAGTTTAGAAGATCCAATCAGCTCTACGATAACTGAGGCTGAATTCATAAAGTTCTGGTTGTGTTAATTTGTGCACTGGTAGCTCATTTGCCACTGAAGTCTACATATAAATGTGAGACGCAGAGGTTGACACCAGAGGCTGTTTAGAGTACAGTTCCACTAGAATGTGTGTGAGAGCAGTTAAATAAACTTCAGACACACTTCAAAGAATCCCTGAACATAAAATCCATTTCATCCAGATTTCATAATTAAAATTACCGGCTGAAACATGTGTACGTTTTTGCATGGTAGTGATTTTTTGGAATAGTTTACCTGAAATGAAAATGAGCCTTGCCAAAGGTGTCTATGAATGCGGAAACATGATTGCTAAGTGTTATTGACTTCACTGACGTGTTTAATCTGGCACTGTGTTTTAAGAGTTGCCCCCCACTGTATTCATAGTAATACCAAAACCACTATTATTATATCTGCTACCCTTCCCACTCACACATGGATGCTAGGTGAATGGCCAATACTTGTCAAATCTAATGCTTATATGCAAATTATGATTGGTGTTTGTCCTATCACGTACTTGCAATGCAAATTAGCTTGTGCACTGTCGTCTAATTGCATGCTTTCATGCAAATAAAGATCAAATTAACTTGAAGTTCAGCTGACCTCTTTGCTACACGGTGATATTCCAGTAAAACATACCCCCAAGCAATTCAGTTGTAGCTGATTTTTAAAGTGATTACACACAATGAATCCATATGGTAAAGGTCCAATGTGGGACTGGACTGTGCTATATTTGTTTGTTTGTCTTTGGTCTCATTATTGAGTCCAAATATGTGAATGTTGGTCTTTCATCATCAACGATTCATGAAGGGGCAAGGTATGGGGAAATTCCAGCAGCCTGGTACTGCTGTTATCTGTTTCCATGGTGATTCCATATGTAGCTATTGGATAATTAGACAGCAGAGTCCTTACTCAGCTCTGGCTGTGCTGGATTGCTGAGTAATCATATTATGCTGCTAATGGAAACATCACCAACAAGGTTGCTGCTCAGCTTCTCGAATCTTCGACTTATCTTGGCTCTTACAATTATAAGCAGCATTTTTCCTTCCTTTCTTATCGTAATGATTACACATAGCTCATTTAAAGCAAAGTCTAAATTCTTCCTGCGTTCTTAATGTTTGGAAATTACCTATTATTTGATAATTTTTTAGACAAATGCAACTTTGTGGACAGGAATGAGTGAACTCATTACATCAGTGCACTCAAATCCATACGCTTTCCAAATTATTTTGTGTTATCATGCATATACATATGCAGTTCCCTTGTTGCATCTAAACTCATTAAAACCTAGGATATACTCTTATATGACAGGGTATACTACAATATTCAGTATCAGTGATGTGGTAGAGACTGAAGTAGGTCATTGTACATTTCTGTCTTTTGCAGGGTATTGGTAGCTGATCACATGCAGGAGGAGCCCAAGTAATTATGGGTGCAAAAAGTGTTCAGTCGGGAGCAACCAATAAAGAAATCACCATGTGCTTTGAAACATTACTCACAATTACCCTGTAGACCTCTCACATCTAATTCGCTCCATACTTCATTGTGGATTCGGAGATATCTTTTTTTCCACAGCCTCTCTTCTCAGTTTTTCCATATTTGATTCTGCACCACCTGCCCAATAAAGGCTCTCAGCAGGAGCCCGTCGTAACATTGATCGGCAGTATATCATGCATAACTGTAAGGTTTCTCCATATTTTCTTCAGTTTCCATAACCACGGGGAGGAGAAGGCTCTGAGATTGTGATTACATCACTACATTCAGGGTAGACACAAGAAATGCACTTGACTTACATGCTCACTGAGCTCACAGCTGCTTTGTTTTACTATCGATCATTCCAGCAGAAAATCCAATGCGTCATCAATGCATATATTAACTGCGCACACCTGCTGATTTATAAAATTAGATAATTATAAAGCAATTCAGAGAGTAGATGTTGGCTGGAAAGCAGCGTTGTTTTTGATGGCATCCATTAAAACAGATCACAATCATTTTACTCATTTCGGTGCACAGTAGCTCCGGAGATGGTACTGCCAATTCCTATTGCTATTATGTACACAGCGGCACATTTGATGTTTTGACAAATATGGATACATTTTTGCATGAAAACTTTGTGCTCAGGTTGGCCTAAAATTATAGATTACAATAATTATCATTAAAACACTGAAATTGCATTTTTATGGTATAAACTGGTAATGATGTGGGTGTCTTGCTTCATCAAAGACGGTTCAGCAGAATCAATCTGTTCCACACACACACACACACACACACACACACACGCATACACATACACACACAAACACACACACACACACACCTTTGTGATGTCAAGCCAACAGGTTGAATCTTGCCAGCTAGTTGTCCTGCCAATTGCTTGGACAGTCACGAGGAACATGAAGGGAGAGCAGCTCACCATACATCATGCTATGGAGGTTCTGTTCTTAGACTACTGCAAAGATTTCGACTGTGTGCATTTAAATCAAAGCCCGATTCCCAGGCAGTTTCTCACTAGCTCATCATTACAAGTTTGTTCTGCTAATTACTTTGTTTACCACAAAACTACATTCACAAATGCCAAATTGTATACCTATTTACTGCAAGGTAAGCCTTAGTTTTTGTTTGTTTTTCGGTTTAAATCTAAATCTATGCAGTCGTTCAAAACCTCGCTGAATTCAATGTTAGACAGTGAGATAGTATTTTAGGTCAGGTTTAATGGTTGCCACCTTCCTTTGGAGATTTCCCCTTGGAAATCTACAAGTGACAAGGAATCCCGTCTCTAGCACTTCATTATTACAACCATATAGTCTACCATTGCTCCAGGGCAGAACACATAACCCTTGAAAATAATGCACTTCATTGCCACTGCATGCTCCTAACTATTCTATCCTCCTAGTGTCTCTCACGATGGTGTTCTTAAGAGTCTGCATTTCATTGTCATAGAAGTGATTTATATCATTGACAGGTCTCCCTATAATGAAGGCTATGATGACTGGCAGGGGTCTCATGCTCCTGGTTTTTGAGACCAAATGTTTTCTAAAGCACAGCACTAAAGCCTCACCTCAAAACTGACTACAAGCAAATTATAGTATATGTGGGTCATAAAGAAAAGTCAGGTACATTGTTGTAACAAACCCCATGCATATATATGTGTTGTAGTTTAAAAGTTAGAAAACTTGTGAATATTTTGGCACAATTATCATATTTCTATTGTTTCGTGTAGTGAACCACCAGCGGTTTACCCGCAGTTTGAGAACCACTGATTCAGAATGCCTAGTCTCCCTCTTAGATAAAAACAATAAAAATAGTGATTGTGCAGAGTCTGTGAAATAAATTATGAATTAAATTACTACACTTGCATCAACGCACTTGATCCATAACAATGACTCCTTACAATGATAGAATGCAGAGATGCATCACATACAGAGTAAAACCTCAGTTGGAACACGCGGCTTGTCTTGTTATCATAACGGATAAGTGATATATTGGACTTTACTGAGGGTACACACAACTAAACAATATTCCCTGTGCATTTTCTAAGCATCTGATGGATTATGGCAGTTAATTTTCTTCCACAAAGGTAATTTGCTATCCTCTTAAATTGTGATTTGTGGTCCCAATTAGATGGACTTTTCCTCTGGTTTGAAAAGTAACAGTATTTGCTCAGCTGTGTGTGTGTGAATTAATATCCAAGATCACGCACCAGATAGTGTGTCTGGACCAGCCTAACAGGGCCTGCCTGCAGTGGTATATTTTGAACACTGCATCATCTGCTGGGAAAGCAACATCAAATAACAGACTCAGATTTGCCAAAGTCATTAATTTCACATGCTGGCCAGGGGAATTTTCCTGACTGAAGAATTCAGTTCTTCTGAAGAATTCAGTTCTTCAGTCATCGTGCCTAGGCTTTTGAAAACATGATTTCAATGGGAGCTAACAGAACAATGCCAGTACGGGTTATTGGTTTTGATGTTCCTCAACAAAATATTCTGACAATACAAAATTCATTATTTTGCGGTTTCTTGTTTTTGGCAGCAAAATGTGTATTTATTCTGAATTATTTCTCTTCCTTCCCGATTATCTGACTAGACTCTTAAGAAATTAAGTAAAAAAATACAGATTTTTTTTTATTCCTTGAGCCCCAAGAACCAAAACATATTTTAATTTTTTAACATATACTGCAGACTCAGGACCAACACGTAGCCATATAAAACTGGAGCTACCTTGTAATTATTCCACAGGTTATTTCAGGTCATTCAATGCCAACATATTGTAATTGTTGGCAAACTACATACTATATAAACTATAGACAAGGTCCACTGACAAAGGTATATAGACTTACAGGAAACTGTAACCCTGTATATCAACCTATTAAATTCTTTAATATAGAATCGTGTACCAACAGTCTCACAGCAAAATAGGAACAGCTTTTTGGTAAAAGGTGTGTTGGCTTGATTCCCCCTTCACATACTGCATCTGCCTTGCATTTCTACCTCATATCATAAGTGGGAGGAGCATAGCAGTGAAGAAAAATGTGTACAGTAAATACAGGAACAATACACCGCATGAGATGCAAATGCACACAGGGGGTAATTAACTTCATGTATTTCATATGTAACTTGGCTACAAAACAGTGAATTTCCTGCTTCTACGGAGTGTATTGAAACCAGGGGATTCATTCTTCAGCTACCTGGTGATGCTTGTAACATAGTTTGAGAACAACTGTCTTAGATGAAAAAAAACCTTTCTGAACTGCAATTAGATGCACTATGCACATTATATTAAGTTTGTGTGACACTTTTCTCCCGTAGTTTTAGGGTAATTCATAATTTATTTGGTTTGCAAATCTATTCAAAGAATAGAAGGATTAATTAGCAAGAGAACTTGATAACTCTCCATGTTTTCTATTCTGTCAAAGAACGCCATCTGCACTGTCTTCCTGATTAATGAGCAGGTGGAGTAGGACCAATTTTCATCATGATGTGCACTGGAGAAATCAAAAGAAGAAAATGGTTTATTTCCAGCATACCAAAACAATATCAGGTGGAAATTTTTTCATTGACGCTTGTCAGCACAAAAACAATTTCCATGTTTCATTCAGATCCAAATTTACTTGGTACATTTCAGAATTTAAAGGGCATTTTCTCTCCAAACTTGAAGAATTAAACCAAAATGCTCCATAACAGATTCTATTTTTTTTCTTCATAATGTCGTACAGTGATTAGTGGCCATATGTGTTTGAGTGCTTGAGTCAGAAAAAGCCAAGATTGTGATCATTTGTGATGTCCTCAATGGATAGAACCTGGTGCTGCTTCACTGACAACGAATGAGGTCACATTTTTGCTTTTCCCATTTTTACCAAGAGCCAGTTTGTGAAGAATTGCAAAAATGTAAGGGTATTAAAGTATAAACATTCCTGATACGTAGAACTGCCAGAACACTTTCCAGCAATCTGCTTGTCATGAAAGACTCATGCTGATTGAAACAATGAACACTAGTTGAACACTGGATGCCTACTGTTAAAATTCCTAAAGTCTGCTCATGAAGCACTGAGCAAATGTGTATTGTAACAGGGAAGAGTCGAAGCGCACAAATTCCACCAGTACATTGCTCACCAAGTCAGCTACCTGCTTTGACCACTACTCTGGCACTGAGCTGTAGGAGGCATACAGCAGCAATGCACAACAGATGGGATAACAGAGTAATGGTAGCAGATGGCCCTGGAAGCGACAGCATTTACCCCTTATGGATATTGGACTGGAAGAGCACGCTGACCTAACCATCCTAACCACTGACCTGAGATGATGCTGCTGACAGCAAGTTAGGTAGCCAGATAATGGTGACACATGGCCAAAAGAGAGTGGGTGTTTGAGACAACATTCATGGGTTTAGATGAGCTTTATTTTTTGGCTTCCACATTAAGAAATGTAATTATCAGTTGTAAAGCTGGCAGAGCTATGATCAGCTTGATTTCCAGACCATTTTGGTATCTATTGAAAATTGTAATGTGAAATGTATGTAAAAAAGTAGATAATAGCTGGAGAGAGTGGCAATAGTAATAGACCCATGGCAAACTGGTAAAACTATCAAGTGAATGTGAAAGTATTTGTTGAGTTCCAGGCTTCTCCACGTCTGGACCAAGGTTGAACTCAGACAGCTCACAAAATGTTAGTTAGTTTGGGCTGGTTAGTTTAAGTGAGATGTTTATTATTGTGTACTCCATCATATGACACTAATTGCAGACTGCAAGAGGAATGTTGTACTAGTGAACTTCTGCCCACAGTTTCTGTGTGTGCAATCCTATCCAATCACAAGTGGTGTGTTGTTGGAAATTGGGCAATTCCAATTTTATAACGGGAAATTGCAATATTTGGGATTTTTTCTCCCTAACATGCCAGGCTGAATGTGTGCTAGTTAGTACTAGTAATAGTACTACAAAAAGTCAAATTTCCTATGTGCTAATGACATTCTAAAGGCAGGTTAGAAAAGAAGGACAGAGGGCTATTTAAAGCACAAAGCATTCCTTTGCAAGTCTTTTGTATATTCTTATTTGGAGTACTTGCTTACTAGGTAAGCAAGCTGTCAAAAAACACCTCCTACATTGTACTACATTAACACACTGGAACTATCTCTAATGTCTGAGCTGTGGAGTAGTTAACTCAAACAACAGTCAGCAGTTCCAATAAAGATAAACAAAATCACTTCTCTGGATAATTTGGCTTCAAATCATGTCAAAATCTGCATCAATAGTTTAATACTGGCACATAAGGCACTACATTAAAGTGATGTGATGCAGCTGTAATGCAGGGCATATTCTCTTAATTCAAATCTATTCAGTTGTTAAAACTAAATTGCTTAATTTGGTGTAGGTGAGTATGTCTTTGCAATATGTAGGAAACAATTAATACTATATCAGGACATCCCCAGTGGAGACCTACAGACATTTGGCAGAAGTGACAAGCAATGCTGATGTGGTTGAACTCATACAAGACGTGAGTTTCAGTAGTATCAAACACAGGGGGGAAGGGCTGTCCAAAACCTGAGGCGTCCTGAGGCTGGGAAGCTAAACCATCCTGCACTTATTCCCAAAATGTGGACAAGTTCGACAGGGCCAAGAACCAGCAGGGACTTGCCAGCTATTAAATAGCAGCAGCAGCAGCAAAGACAAACCAAACTGCAAACCCATTGATGCCCTCGTCATGCTGCCCATGAAGCTCCTAGCACTGTCATCAATAAGAGCACTGGCCCATTGCTAACAGGAGAACCACGGCATCTGCAACATTGACAGCTGAAGCCATGACTCAGCTGCTGATGCAGTCACTTTATTTGAACTTTCAAGCAACACTATTTCATATTGTATTTGGTAGATTCGACGCTCCCTGCATGATTTCAAACAGCATGTGAGAGATTGTGTGGGAGGGCAATAATACCTCAGGTGTGTACATAATCTACAGAGTGTAGCAGACCACAGCAGGCTGTTAGTTTTGACACTCTAATGGACAAATTATCACATTAAGAAGCAGGTATTGGCAGTTTAGACGGGCTGTGGGGACAGCAGAAAGCTGTGTTTTTGTCAGGTGAGGGTCTCTGGCCATTCACTACATCGCTTTTGTCCGGCAGTTGTGGTTGTTGATACGAGGGGCTATTGTACTCTGTAGCAGCATCTACTGCTTTCATCAACCTGAAGGAAGTATTTGTTGCCATCTGTGTTGTGGGCCTCAAGCTGCACTTTGTAGCTATAAAGCACACCAAAACACCAGTATAGTGCTTCCACATCATTATTAAAGATGCAAGAGAGTACAAGAGGAAGCAGTAAATTCACTGTTTTGTAGCCAAGAGCTTCCTAGCACCGGAAGGGAGGAAGTTAAGCAGAGCGGAGGGAGGGGATGTGTTATGTTCTCCAACTACAGATGCTGGTCTAAGTGAGCTCTGCTTGTCTGCTAATCTATTCAACCACCCTTGTTCTATACTACCTATCCCATTCCAGGTCAAACACATCTATGGGTAATTTCAAATTGCAAGTTTATGTTTGATGTGTAATCAGAGTCACCTGCTATCCTTTGGTGAAATTTCTGTCATGCATGCTAAGAACCATTTGAAGGTCATATGGATAATGGACAGAACATATGATCTTTAAATTGAAAAAATATTGTTCTTCTTAATTAATAGTATATACAAATAAAGCCTTTCTAATTGATACAGCACAGGTGTTTTTAGTCAGGGAGGCTTAGAGCAATAACTTAGGGGCTTGGTTTTTAATTACCTTAGGGATTTGCTAATTTATATTCTGCCTCTAAAAGTCTCTAGTTGATATCAGGGAAGGGTGTGTATGTTTTTCCACAGTAAATAGTGAAGTGGTTAGTGTAGGGTTTGGGTTATGAATTCATACTTTAAATGGGCAATAGAATGTCCTTTGGTGACATTCAGCCAAAATTTGACATGTTGGATCAGTTTATATTGGCCAACAAAGGAGAAAACTGTAAGGTGAGGCACTCTATCTTGGTCCTTGTGTATACTTCCATTTTTGAAGGTCAGACAGCTTGTTATAGTGGACAAACATTAGATGCCCAGTTGTGCTTCCTACTCATTGATCTCTTCTCGCTATCTAAGGGCTAACCAGTTAAAGTGCTTGCATATACTGACAGAGCAACAGTACACGTCGGCATTGTCTCACAAGGTGATCAGTCTAGAAAACAGCGATTCTCCTCTTGTATTTAATGACCAAAAGTTCCGCAGTAGTTTATCCACCAATTACGCTGCCTCCTCAACTGGCTGTAAACTGGCATCTAATTTTTCATGAAGATCATACTTTGACTAAAGATGTTTCATGACAAAGCTACAGTTGATTATTGGAAGGCACCCAGTAGAGTTGTTTAAAAGGAAAAACTGAAGTTAGGAAGAGATGGTAGCATTATTTTTAGCATGCAAGTCTCACTCTTATTTACAGTGTTACAAGCACAAGATATACATTCTATTCCACTCATGAACTGTCTTCTTATAAACATAAAACAAAGAAATAATGTTAATGGCACTCCGTCACCATTTCCCACAAGGACTGTTAATGTTAATGGACCAACCCCCACTACAGCATTTGCACAATATTGTATTTACATTTACAAGCAGTTGAGCAAACACTGGGAATCTCACTGCTCATTACATTTGACTTCAGTGTTACCATAATGCATTTTAAGTGTGTTTGGAAGGCTCTTGTAAATGCATCAACAACTGTGCAATGTGGCTGAGCAACAAAGGACGTGTGTACACAATCAAATCCTTTGGGAGAGTTGGAAAAGTTGCTGCTTTTAAACAATATGTCTCATAAATGTTGCTCTCACAGCTTTTACTTACCAGTTCACTAAATTAACATGCAGTGCCTCACACGTATCTTTTCAAAGTCACATTTTAATTGCTCTCCAATAATTATGTATTCTGAGTGAGCAGTGCATTTGCATAGCTTTCACATGCAAGTGTGACCTACTGTTATGTTGTGTGGGTGAAAAGGTTTTCACTCACTGCTACGATATGAATAGTCTTTATTTCGAACTTGCAACATGCTTCACCATAAGTTTAAACAGATTTTGCTCGGTGTATTTTTTTTTGGGGGGGGGGGGTTTGGGGCAGCAGCGATATTACATTTGTTTTTAGTATTCATTGAAAAATGTATCTCTATATATCTCTTTTGGTTATGTTACTGATGACAATTTGAAAGGCAGCCACCTCCCATAGATTACATGTGCAAAAGGCTATGCCAATGGAGATGAAAAGGCATTAGGTATGAGCATTGGCTGAAGCCTGATTAAGATAAATTGTTCAGGGTTGGGCAACTAAAACCACTTGGTTAAGGTAAAAGAAAAACTGTGGGAGTGATGATTGATAAATGAACTCACTGCACAAACAGTCCAGACCATGGGACATGAATGCTGGCCTCTGGTGTTTTATGCCTGTGTATTGTATGGTCAGTCATTTCATCTTACTGCATCCTGCTTTGACTGTTTCCAGGTTTTAAAAAATGTGCCATTAAACATAATTGTGAGAATGCATTTTCAAGGGTATATAGTGAATGTACAGTTTAATATAACTTCTAGTAAGTAAAATATCAACCAAAAGCTCATAATCTGCATATACAGACAGAACATAATCACAAAATTCATTTTCTAAACTGGTGACCAACCAAAGCAACCACCACATTTCAATTCTTCCTCTGAGAGTACTTGTGCTGCAAACACTGCTGTTGGCTAGTTCAGAAATGCCTCTCACTTTTTTGATTCTTTTGTTATCCCTCTGGCAATGCAGGCCATTCTGCTGTCCACAGCACATTCCCCTGAAAATACATCTGGGGACCCTGTTCTCAGCGGCTTTTTCTCATTGTTCCCATCACCAGTCCCCTGAGTACCACTAAGCTGTATATGTCCTGCCCTGGCAGGGTGGCGATGGAAATGCAATATCATTACTTGCTGACTGTTGAATTGTAAAAGACTGATTGATTCAGTCGGACAAATTTATTTGACAAAGGAACAAGAAAAAATGTTTGATATACCAGTATTGAAATTGATAAACATGTCATTATTAATGAACATTGGTCTATACCAGGTGTGCCCAAATTTGCTGTCTCAATATAAACTCTGCAGTTCTTTTTTTTCCTGAAATCTGTCTTGTTGCCACAAGAAGGTCTTCGGCAGAGATCCAGCTGGGGCCTTTCTTTTTGGAGCATGCATGTTCTGCCCATTTCTTTCCTCAATATGCTCCTATTTCCTCTCACAAGCCTCAGGGATGTGGGTTAGATGAATTCACATGTTTGTACACTTTAACTTTGTAATAGACTGTTGACCTGTCCAGGGAGTAACTTGCCTCTATCCTAATGGATGCTGGAATAGGCTTCAGGCCCCACAGAGAAAGCAACTATTGAGAATGAATAGATGGAGTGGATGATTTTATTGGAGTAGTCACTATTGTAAACATTTGCCAGTAAAAGTAGGCAGACATACAATGAAAAGATTTAATGACATTTGATAAGTTTCTGGAAAGAATAAGACATGGAACTTAATAGTTGTAAACTTTATTCCTTCATTTTCTTTTTAATTTTGTGCAAAATGGCTCAACAATGGGGGTTAGGGTAAATCACTGCATATTAAAACAGCTCAGTTCATCTGTAATTCCTCCTGTAATTTTACTCATGCCTCTCAATGGCTTTACTTGTTAATGAAGTCATTGTGTAAAGACATTGTTCTCTATGCTTGAATCAATCCAAACCAATGTGCTGGGACCCAAGAGGAATCTCCCTATGGTACTAATTCACTTCCTTCTGTTCTTAATACACTGATATCAAACATTATGTTCTGTAACTTAGAGCAGATTTCTGTCACTCTTGCATATTTTATTTTCTCTTTTATTCATTATTAATGTCTCAAGAGTTTTCTTTGAGACAACGCTTAAATCCTTATTTAACAGATATGCCGTTTTATTTCACACAAAAAGCGGGAGAGAAAAACATGTCACATCATTTAAATAGAGATTGCTTATGCTAGAATTATTTAACATTTTTCCTGTCAGTACTTTACTGTCATACAGCTGACATTTAACTAAAATCCCACATGAAAACTGACAGAAGAAAATCTTATATATGACTTTGCAGTAATTATAGAGCTGTGGAGTGTGGACTTTCCGAAACTGTTTAGTGATTTCATCAGGGCCCCTGCCGGGAAGTATAGTTTAAACAAATGTGAAAGTAATTGCTGATGTAATTAACTGTTTTCCCTTGAATATGAATGTGATGGATACAGGTTTCTACTGTGGGTCTAGCCCTCCAAAGGTTTCTGATTTGATGATTGTCCTCATTGGTTTTGCTGCTCTTTTCAGAAAATGAATCTGCATCCAATTTATATGCTGGCTGTCCACCGGCTGGAGGTATGACTTAAACTAAGTTACAAGAGCTCATTTAAGATGGCAACACACAGCACCTACCGGTGTAACACACAGACCTACCGATGTGTCGTCAACTTGTTGTGTAGAGACTTTCAGGAAGACAGACCATACACCGGGAGGCAATTGCCAAGACCAAGGTCCTACAGTTGATGCTTGACTACCTTTTGACCGAACTTAGGAGACTATTGCTTTACTGATCTGAGAACCAATGCAGGTTGAATTTGACAAAGCACAGCCAGAACTTGAGCAATAGACTAATGGGGAGAAACTGATGTCAGAGCAAAATGTAGGGGAAATGTCTGCTTGAGCATTTTATGAGTCTCACTTTTGAACCCAGGACACCGTAGAGGCTGGCTTGAATTTTTCTGAGAATATATGGCCTGGCAGATGGACCAGACAGCCCCTGGACTGTTCATAGACGAGAGCCCAATTTCTGCTTCAAATAATGATGGACATTTGAGGGTCTGTCGACACTTAAGAGAACGATATTCAGACTCCAATATTGTCAAAATGGACCGTTATTGAGATGGTGAAGTTATCATCTGGGCCGGCATCTGTCTAGACGGGTACACAGAATTTGGTACATGAGTTTGTGCTCATGTCATTAACTTTCGCAGATGGAGAGAGTTGCAAGTTTGAGACCAAACTCATAACACTGGTCCACAAATCCTTGGTAGAGGACTGGACAAACATAGTCAGGATAAGATAGATCACCATCATAAGCATGCCACGTCACTGTCTGGTGTTTTACACAGCTACTTGGAGGAAATATGTTACAAATCAGTTATCGGGAAGCTCTAAGAGCAGCGTTAATGAAAGATGTCACAGTTGATACTTGGACTACTTTAAGAATCATGAATAATGTCACAGTTGTTAATGACTTCATCAATTATGTCACTACTTTGAGAAAACGTGTTGGAGAACATCTTCAAAGTGAAAATCCCAATGATGCAGAAAGGACCACCACTAGACTCCACAACATCAAAGAAATAGGACACAGTTGTATAAGACATGCATGTAAACCAAATTCTGTGGCAGGTCATGGCATTTCCACACATGCCTCCATGCTATTAGTTACACTGATGGAATGACGAAATGTCATTCTGCTGCAACAGTTCTCTTCGAGGATCAATATGGCTTTTCCAATAGTTGAATAAAGACAATTGTTTGGTAGAGGTTGAGGTTGTTATTTAATAAAAGCAGTGAAGTGGACAACCTATAATCCAGCCACTAGTCAGAGTCATGGAAAAGGAAACTTGTGTTAAAGGGTGAAATGGTGTAACTTGTCTTTCCCAACATTATTAGCAGTTGCACCTTTTGGAAGCCTGGTGAAAGGTGTGCTGTATTTATAGTAGATTTATAGTTTGAGATGTTATTGCTGGACAGAACTTTTTTCACTTTAGACTTTTATAAAGCAATAATATCTAGTTTCTTCCCAGTCTGTGCTTGTTCTCTGCAGTGCATGTTATGTTGGACAGAAAAATACCAATACACGGGAAGCTGCTAAAAGTAGACATTTCAAATAAGAGACACATATGTGCTTGATCACGTAATCATCTGTTGTGCTTTGTTCAGATCATTACAACCTGTATCAACATTTACTTTGAAGCTGTTGTGCAAGAAGGATCAGAGACCTAACTAACCAGTAAAGACAATGTCAAAGGGTTTTATTTGACAGGCAGTGAAGTGAGAACTCCTGGATTCTACTAGCGGACAAACAGTTTCTAGAATATGTGGTATATGTCATACTGAGAGAAGGCCAAAACATAACGTAATACTCTTGTGCATACATACCCAGATACTAATATTTTTTCCCAGATACTAATCTGTGGAATAAAAATAGAAATAACCAAAAAGAAAGGTCATAAGGCAAGTCTGAAGATAGGTCTCCAATGTGTTGTGTATACATTTATACACACTAGAGACATTTTTCATTCATTATACAGACGAAGGACGCCAGTGTTACGAACTAGTCGGGCATTGTGTGGTATGAGGTGATGATACTAACAATCAGGCAGATACATGTGTTTTTCTGTATTTTTTCAGTTTCACAGATTTGTTAGTTGTTGATGAAGGTCATAAGGCCCTGCAGATCTGTGGTGAGGGTGTTGACAGCTATCTTAACAGAGTATATGACACATACACTTGTTAGATACTTGTCGTTACAACTTTTGCCGTAAAAGCAGACACAGTCTCAGTTTCACGGAAAAATCATATTCAAAGAATATATATAGAAAATCTGTTGGGTACGGCTCAACCAGACCCTTAAAATACATGATTTTTGGGAGTGTGAACCATAACAAGCTCAATTTCTGTCCATGTTGAGCTACAACTTTACATTTCCCATAGTTCTGCACTGCAATATTTTGGAACGTTAATGAGAAAGCCCATGGTCCTTGCTGAATATCAGTGCTTCCTTCAAAGAGTGTTGTATGTCAGGATGTTGACACTTTTGTTCAGGGGAGGTAGAATACGTTGAATATCCTGGCCAGGCTGGTTGGATTTCATTTCTGAAATATTATGGCAAGCAAACTGTGTGCAAATGAAGACTTGGTGTGACCATTGTCATTGTTATAATTGTTTTAGCTGTGTAATCATTTTTAACTATTACATTTCTAACATCACATACATGCATAAAATAAACACACCCAGCTGGGAAGGGAATGATTATAATTCTTGATGGCGGTCCCATTTGTCCCACAAAACAATTTCTCTTCACATGCAAGTGTTTTTGGATTGAAAACCAACAGTGTTTGATGTCATGCATTTGATATACAGTATAACTGTTCTCAGCATTGGAATGGAGGAGGAATATAAAAGACCTGTAAAAAAGGCCTCCCAAGAGCTTTTATTCATCATATTGTAATGTTGGTCATAATTGCACGATGTGATGTATAAAGAGCACCTGCAGATAGGTAGAAGAGGAAGAATATGGAGTCTTCAGAAAATGTGATTTGACAATTGTTTGAAATTCCAGAGATGTGGCCATTATTTGAGTAAATGGAAGTCAGTGAGTGCCATAACAAGATCTGCATGTTTTGCATGTATTGTATATAAACTAAGAAAAATGAAAAGAATAGAACTTAACAATAAGAATTGATAAATTCACTGCGCCTGCTAGAAGAGGAAGAAAAAGCAAAAGCAAAATATATTTAAATAGTCCGTCTGAGCATGTTTGTGTTTGTCCAAAGGGTTATTCTTCATCTGCAGACATTGTTATGCTTAGAATATGCAACTGCATTGTTATTTTGGAATACAACAAACAAGAAAATTTCACACACACCATTTACATAATAGTTATGATAATAAAAAAAGGCACCAAACTGATAAGACCATGCATAGCACATATTGTTTGTATAGACATGCTATCTATGGCTGTTGCATGTATGAGGAAGCAATTACTGTGTTCACAGTTGTTTTCGCTGCTCAGTCCAGCTTTCTGCTCTGAAAGGTGTCCTAGTGCCCAAGTAGAAGCACTGTGCATAGAGGCACCATAGTAAAATATAACAAGGAAGGATGATGGCAGGGGTTGAGGTTTGAGCTTCCAATTTCAAAACTAAAGGGACCATTTACTGCAGTTTTTCAAAACAAACAATTGAGACAGAATTGCGCTTTGCCAAAGGACTGTGTTTTGTAAGGCTGGAATGTAAAATGGATTTGCAGCATCAAAAATAAAGTAACCCAAACTTCACAGTACATTCCCTCCATAAGAACCTTGTTCAAATAAAATGTGGAGGTCCCAGAATGAATCTGCATGCCACCATACTTAAAGGCAGCCATACTCCACTCTGATCCTTTTTTTCAATCAATCAATCAATCAATCAATCAATCAATCAATCAATCAATCAGCCATTGATTGTCTGTGTTAATTTGTAGACATACTTTATGCAGATGATGTGGTAAATTGAAATCAAAATTGTATTCCCACATACTGACACATGTGCACATAATGACAGTGTCTCTATGGTTGGGGTTGTAAATACGGTTAATTCTGACAATGTTTTATGTGATACAGTACACAAAAGAAGCACTCATTTTCTATTTAGTTGTTCATTACATACAATCGACACATCATGCAATAAGTCATACTGACATAGTTTACTACAGACCAGTTTATTTAAATCACTGTTAGCCTCCTCTAATTACACTATTTCACAGCCCTCCAAAGAGCTTACATTTCTCCATTTGTCATTCCTCAAGCCTATGTTTGAGTATGCATATTAACATACTTATTTATTCATTCTAGTGCATGAGATTAATATTACAAATAATTCCAGGGGCTGGTTCCTGACACCGTATTTCCATTTAATTTAATTAATTTCATAATTTTTTTCTCGCCCCTTAATAGTGTTTGTTTGAACAGGAGACTTGAAACAAAACCAAGACAGAAATATTGACTTTTTTTATTTCATGGAAACTTGCAGCCCCTAAAAATCCTGATTGTACAAGGCCCTAGAAAAATTCAGCTTGGTCTTATATCCCATTATATTTCAGTATTAAAAACAGGGGGGATGCTGGATTCTTGCTTACTGCACTCTTCTTTTTTTTTTTTTTTTTTAGAAAAACCAGCTTTGGTGCTTAATGCACTTGAGAAAATAACGTGTATCATTTCTACTGTATGTTTGGGTTGTGGAGCACTATTTATGTAGTGGCCTATTTGTCATCCTTATTGTTAAAAGGACTAATAACATATTTGTGTTTATAAATTCACCATGAGCGAGACCCAATGTTGCATTGATGAGTGTGTCAAGCAGTTTGAATCATGTATGATTTGTTCTTTAGGACAAATACAATAATTTACGAAAGTACACATGCAGGTGCTGTACAATTACTGCCACTGGAAATCCAATACATACAAAACCAATTCAGCAGCAGCAGAAGGTATTGATGTATCTTTCATTTTGAGAAATAACACACGTTCAAGGTTAAAAATCCAAGCAGAGGCCACTGATTGTCCTGCTGCTGCAATGTCAGTGTAGTCTGACATCTAAAACTGAGAGGAGGTATACAGAATGTCCATGTCAAAGAAAGATGAGTCTGACATCTGAAGTTCAGCTTACTTGCTCTGCCTGTCCTTTTATTTGCAAGCCTTCTCCACACCTGCCCAAATCATGTGTCGCAAAGCCTCTGAGGCTGTGTTTGTGCCACTCAGTCACTCTGGTTAGGAGTGTGACTTTCCAAGTTAAGTAGGTGTAGTCACAGAAGTGTTTAAAAGAAGTATTATTTGTATTATAAGTAGTTGTACTTTTCCCCTAAACATGAGGATTGATTCCCACTCAACAGGCTATATCCGTTGAGCAAGCTGGTGTAAAGCTCATGTACCTGAATTTGGTTCCTTCCATCTAATCTAATTTCTGTGTCAGGGACCACTGTGATCAATGGTTTGTTTATTTGGCTGTGTAATAAGCAAATTATGCTAAGCGGGAGAAGTCACCTCTACCATTAACCTGCTTACGTTTTAATCAATGACCTAAGTGATTTTTATCAGCACGCCACTGGCAATGAGGTGATAAAGCCGGTAGCAGAGTAGAGGCTGTCCTTAAACATGTCGGAAAGATCTTGTCCTGTTGTTAGAACCGTTCAATCGAAGAGTACAACAGCTCCTGAGGTCACACATCCAAGAAGTTACATATATTAACAGTTAATGGTGACATTTGTTATAACCATTTTAAGTCTTGTGGAAAGCTAATTTTGATTTATAGGTTGATTTTGATAGCTCTGCCTAAACTTATAAACATGGACATTTTTAATTTATTAGTACACCATTTTTATATTATTGCAATACTTCATATAAATATTCTGTTGTAAGTGTATATGAATGAGCAATAAATCCAAAATGCCACATAACCAATTCATTTTCATCCTTGTGCTTTACTCCCCAAAGAAAAAATGTGTTAAGATGTCACTATTGGGGGAAAAAAAACAGGGATTGATATAGAACAGCATGTATCCAGTTGGCCCGGGGCAGAACACCTTCTTGGAAAAGATCATACACATGCTGTAGATATGTATACAGACAATGCACTATGTGTAATGTGTACAGGCAGGCCCCAGGTTACGAACGAGTTCCAGGTCTGTCTTGTGAATTGAATTTATGTGTAAGCTGGAACAGTTATGTGTGGTTCGCATCTAGCGTCAATTACTCAAACACAATGCGCACAACAGTGTTTACACCTGTTACGGTTCCCTCGGGACGACCAACCGCTGAAAATGCACAGTGTTTTGAGCGTAATTCACATATGCTTTCAAAATAGTCAGCCCTTTTGTTAGTACGAACCATTATTTGCAACTCTATTTATCATAATAATAGGCTTTACAAAGGTTGGTATGCAAGTATGAGATGTTCGTAAGTTGGGAATTCAGAACTGGGATGTTTAAAGATGTTTTGTTTCATTTTGACTACATAACCATTACTACCCATATTAATATGTATTCATCTTAAACTCAGACTACATCTGTATTGCCACTCTGGTGTTACTGTGAATCCACAAATAATACTTTCTATTTGCAATGTTTTTCCTGATCTCACTCCATCCATTTCAAACTGTGTGCCAAAATTACACCACCTGAATTCAATGATTAGCTCTCGGTGTGAGGGTGCACTGATCAGTGAGTCCAGCTGCTCGAGTGATTGGTTGGAATGAAAACCTGAAGACCTCTGCCCTCCACAGCACACAGTTTGAGATGTCTTTACTTGATACTTTTTCAGGTAAGTAATTTATTTTACACCTCAGTTGCTGATGTTATTGACCTCAAAAACAAACACATGCTCAGCATTTGGTCCACCTGTGACAGTAGCTTACACGCATACTGAGTTTGTGTTCTTGAACAGAGCCAACATTCATCAATCACATTCTGAATTAGCCCTCAAAGGTCCCTCCAGTTTTTAGTGATTCCTTCATTGTTGATTTCATTGCCAAATCAACAAAAGACTACTAGAAAACGCAAAGATTATCAAAGTACTGCATACAATCCTGTTTCCATTTTGTGTGGGCGTGCGTGCTGGCGTGCATTCTCGCAGTTGTCCATCGCACATGGTACTTTTAAGGAGGGACAGGGGGCGAGTCAGGAGTTATCTGACTTCTCACACTTTCATGTATCAAGAGCTGCGTCCGACATGCAAGTAGTAGATGTGTCTCGTCAATTTTTAAAATGGAGCCTTTGGTAAGGCTCAAACAGGCCTCTCTGACATCCACGATTATGCCTTTTTAGTCCGTTTGGTCATACATCATTTATGTCCATCTGGTTGTATGTTAAAACAAGAGGTGAAATGTCAAAATCTTTAACTCTTAAGATTCAAAGGGACTACAACAAGACAAATACAAACCTTTCATGCAAACATGTCTTGAAGTGCAAATCCTACAATATTATGATGAGGCAGAACTTATGGGCTAAAATAGGAGGAGGGAAATTGATTTAGGGCACTTATGCCAGGGGCCCTGGTCATCATCAGAAGTTCTTAACCAGGGATGGCTGCCAGTGCAAAGTCAAGCAAGCTCCCTGGAAATCACTCAGGATTTTATAATAGGATCATTGGTAAAAGCACACTATAGCTTCTGCCAGCGACACTTCAACAGGTACTCAAGACTTTGGCAGCAGCCATCAGTGAACAAGGATGTAAACCTTGAAATTCAAGTGCTGCCCTTAGTGTTCTGTCTCCATTCTATTTGATAGAGGGAAGTTAAATTAACAGACACATTTTGCAAGTGAGAGACATGGAAATACATTTTCACAGGATCACTATGCAGTTGATTTACCATTTGAAATGTGAAAAGATTTAAGATGAGAAACTTTGCTGCATTTTCTACAAAACTAATCTGTGTTTGGTCTTTACAGAAAATCCATGCGCAAACAGAGGCATTTGCCTAAATGCTGTATCGGGGTGCTCAAAGACATGTTACACCTCCATGTTCTCTTTACACTGTGATAAATTGAAGCAGAGAATCAATTTGACTGAATTGACAAGATATATTAAATGTGCTATGAAGGACAAAACCAAATGTGAATCGTGAGAATTTCCTCCACAGCTTCGACTACCAAACCTTATAGACGTAACCTAAATCTCACAACCTATATACCAACCGTATACATATATTGCAGTCTTTGTCATTATCCGTATAGGTTTTGTTAGATTACATGCTTTCTTTGTTTGAAGACAAATCAGAAAGTTGCTTGAGTAAGTTCTAAGCTCAATGTAAGAAGTGATTTGCATATGTAATATACACTAATTAATTGTTGGTCCATGCCCCTGCATTCATTTATATTAAGTGGCGACAAGTGCCACAGGTACCCAAGGATTTAATGGAAAACTTCCAAAAATTCCATGTATCATTTCTTGAAAATACTATACTACACAGATTCGAAACTGTGCCCAAATTAGTTTCCTTGATTTAATAATCACCACCAAGCACCACGTTATTTTATTTTATTTTATTTCTTAAATGGTTGTTATTAGCATTCACCTTGATGTTCATAAGCTCAGTTTCGGTGATAAAAACCAATGTATGTTCATCAGGTGAGAACATGAAGAAGATACCCGTCTGGTCTACCTTAGATTCTGTCGAGGCACACAGCCACACAATGAGGTACATAGCATGAGTAAGAGAGCCCGTTTGGCAAAGGGTCCCAGAGTGAGGCAAAGGGATTCATACATCAGAGTGGAGAGAAAATGGAGGGATTTACAAATCTGATGGTAGAGATCATTAAACTAAGGGGACAGTTTGCAAATTATTAACCTGAGCGAATGGATTTAAAAATAAACTCTCAGGGCTCTGTATGCTCTCCATTTCTCACACACAAATGGTAGTTCATGTGGCAGCCAGTATGGGTCACCTGAGATGCTCCAGCTCAGCACTATCCTAGATGTTATACACAGTAGGCCTAAGGGCGCACACACACACACACACACAAATGGACATATCCCAAAATACAAGCAAATGGAAAAACGAGAATATCGTCTGCATGCGGCTCTCTACTGTATATTTTGATTTTGTCGCTGATGACATACCTATTAAAAAAGGGATCATCTCTGTAAGCACACACACAGGTGACAGCCTCTAATTGAGGTAGTCTGCCCACACAATGTAGGCTGCGAGTTTTATACATTTCATGTTGTGCTCATTCTGAGGAAGGGCTCAGCTTGCCACAATGCTTGCTGGAATGTTGCTTGAAGTCTATACCGGTTAAATTAGTATTTGTACAATCATTCAGCCACCTTACCGAAACATGCAACATGTTCTAAAAGAAATCTACTGTGAGTGTATTTGACTCATTCTTACAAATTATGGCATTTTTGCTGTTTGTTTTTTTTATTAGCGTTAGTTAAAGATGGTGGAAAAAAACATTGTCATTAAAACTGTCTGCAAAAGCATCTGAAATAATGCATTCCAAATCTCTTCTTCTTAGGGACTCTCTCTCTCTCTCTCTCTCTCTCTCTCTCTCTCTCTCTCTCTCTCTCTCTCTCTCCCCACCCCCACCCCATTCTTTTATGAAATCTGCCCAAGAGTTGTAAACATCACTCCAGTTCTGACTGGCTGTGAATGAGGACCTGTCACTGAAACATGAACAATGACGCCCCAGGCATAAAACGCAAGTTATTTAATGAGTAAATGATCATCATCCATGCAGCAAGGGGGAAGGATGGGCTTAAACAGTCTGATAGCCTGCCTCCTGAAATCTGATCACAACATGGATACCAATGGGTGCAGTATACATGCAAGTCCCGTGTTCTGGCAGGCAACAACAAATTCATACTGTACATCCATAGATTACACTATATACAGTACATACATACATGTAAGTAAGACTCCTACACTTTGTACTGATATGTGGAGTGCCTTAAGCAGTTGGAAGTGTGGTCAACAGTTTTTACAGAAGTACATAGTCATTCACATCACTAACCTGCAAATGCAAAAGTTTATTTTCATTGGTGAAGGTAGTCATCAAATTATAATGTGTCTCCCTTGAGACGTTTTACATGATAAAAACTTTTGCTTTGGACCCGGGTGGATTGTAAAGTGACAAACAAAAGTCAAAAAGCACAAATTGCACACAAAACACGCAGTTTCATCCCAGGCTCATTTTGTTGTTTTAGGGTTCTGAATATTAAACAGCATGTCATTAATTATTTCAGGAAAACAATTGCTTCTCAGCTACTAACAGGCCATTAGCTGCTACCTCTATATCAATAACACTGAATAAATAAGAAATTTGTTTATTTATTTTTTCATTTAAGCATTTTGTTCCTGAAATTATTGCAGTAATATGAACTAGACTGTGGGCCAGGTGTACATACATGAAACATGGGGCGCATATTCATACATTTGGGTGTCTATTACTCATACAATTAATGCGACCAGAGTCACCTAAAGAACTACTGGACAAAAAAAAAAGTTGTCAGGACATAAAAATGTGAACTAAAGACAAGGTTTCATATCAGAAATCCCAAGCCACTGCAAATGTGAATATCTTTGTTGGATGTGGGGAAATAGATTTGTCTGATTGTGCACTATAGCAGTGTAATCAGCAACGGGGACAGTGAACGATAAAATCGGGACATTAATACACCTTCGCTAATTTGCACCTGTTCTTCAGAGGCGGCGAGATTTCAGAATTGACCCCCCCCCCCCCACTAATTGCCTGACACTTAAGTGAATTTAACGGAATACGTAATTAACCACACTTATAATGTCCCCGGCTGTTATTTGCTTTCTTTAAATGCATATGAATAAAAGAGAGTAGTGCCTGGCACCTGTTAGATACATAACACACATGTTTTTTAGAGCTGAATGCGTCAAATCTACATCCCAACCAAGTGCAAAAGGCTTAGTACATCTGGCCCCATGTATATGTGTTAGTGTTTGAGGAAGAACGTGATTTAATGTCTGTGAATTTAAATATTCCTTCTGTCTGCCTTATCTAACGTTTCAGGGGGGGGGGGGTAGGATTAGTTGATAGCAATGGCAGAGTGAACTCTCAGAATGGCTGTGGTCTGATAGGCTGCACATATAACTATGGACCAATCCTGCTGCTATAAAGCTTAATGTCACTCTTGCATTTGGAGACCGAAGAAAATCCCAGGAATGATTATGAAAAACGAGATTAGTTTTCAGTGTGTTTAGCACATTTTCATTCCCCCAGGCACAAGCAGGAGATTCTTAGAGAGAATGAACTGTCTGTCACTTGAGCAGCATGGTAGTACATTGTCAAGGAAATTACTGTTGGATATGTGCTCCTCAAACGGAGCTACATATATACAGTAGTTGGACTCTGACACAACATGATGGTGATCCCCTATCACCCTATAACCTTAAATACAGCCGAGATCTAAACAAGCCATACTCTCCACTCAAGATTGCTACAATCCAGATACCCTATTTCACAAAAGTGAGCAAGCTGCGTCTCATCAGGGAGGATGCAAATTACTGCATCAATGTGCATTCTCTCTCTCACTCTCACACGTACACACCCACACACACACACACACACACACACTTAGTATGTGATGCACCTACACACAAACAAAAACTTTATATGACAGAACTTGAAGAACAACAGTACTGACATTCAGCTGGAAATCATCACGTATGTTTACTGAGGAATGAAGTCTAATGTTAAATGTTCTACAAATAGGCAGACGACTACTAAATTGCTGAATCTGAATCTGATGGGGTGAAAACAGACTAAATGAAATTAAAGTGACATTGCCTAATCTAATTTACAATAGAAATGATGGCATACTCTTTCTGTATAAAAGCTGATCTCCAAAATTTCCCATAACTGAGTGGGCACTGTCATGTAAAATGTTTGCTTCAATAAAAACAAATAGTAAAAAAAAGAAATAACGGCATACACAAAGATTAAAAACCCACTCTATGACAGTGCACCATCTTTGCTCGATGAAACTAAATTTAGAAAATAAAGTGTTGAGTCATCACAGTTTACTAAATTGAAATAAAATGGGATTTAAATAAGTTGGGTACCATGCATTTGAAGCATTTAGTCACAGCATAATGGTATAATTTTGATAAGGGGAGAGAGGCCTAAATAAATTCACTCTGTATGGAGTCCAAATGTAATGTGGGCAAGTTGCATACTGTAACTAAATATAGACAGATGCAGATGACAAATGAAATAGCTTCTGTTAATGAAAGAAATTACATTTTCAATTTGACATGTGTTTTGATGTGTTGATTTTATTTGTAATTCTGGTTTAATTTACTGTGCCTCGTTTTAAAATGCCTATTATGTCATGGTGCTTTAGCTCGACTTCTCATTTGAATAACGTAACTTTTTCTGGATAATTTGACAGCAGCACTATAGTAGACTATAAGCAGCATTAACAACAAGTCTGTGATTTTTGGAAATGTCTGCCTGCAAGCTTGCCTCCAATTTCTACACGGTCCAATTCCAACAGTTCACATTGCTCTAGTTCACCCTGATCACTATGCTGCCAAGATGTCAGAATTCTGTTAGCCAGTAAAAAGCCACCAAATCTCACCCCTGATGCCTATAGTTTCACCTCTAAGAGACAAAATGTTCTATGTGCGTCTGTCTGTAGCATCTGCCAATGTCAGGAGTGATGCCAAAGCCATATCTCCTGTTCACATTCTGTATCCTTTCAGCTCTTTATGATAGAGTGGACATGAAGACTTCCAAGAGTTCATGCTGGTCCTGGACAGCTACAGCTGATTTTTTTATTTCTTTGATGCCAGTAGTACAAATGCAGATTTGATAGAGGTGAATGTGCTTTATTTGTTGTCGTCTAGCAGTAGTGATTCACGGTAACTACACTGTAGTATTGAAGACAGTCCTCAGCCAAGTACCCTCCTCAATTGCAGATGCATGTGACTAACGACGCCAACAACTGAATGATTTTCACAGGATAAATGCTGGTTACCGCCCACCACTAATTGTGCTACTTGGATGAGTGATAAAACCTGGGTGACTGCAAGCCTTCATAGACATGCATGGTATTGAATGTCAGTTTTTAGACATCTTTGGGATGTCTGGAACCTCCCTGTGCTGACATCCATGATCCGCCATGATCTCATTGAAAGGCTCATTTGCAACTCTCAAAAACAGGTACGGCATTGCAGTTTGTAAATCCATGTGGATTTAGGCCAATGCAATAAAGAGGCCAAACATTTAAAATATACGACCACAGTATCTTGCACATCACTTTTTCAAATTCATGCAGCAATTTGTCAATATCTGTAAAGGCAGCAGGAAAGGCCTTGCCATCGGCGTACACTTTTAGACTGAAATGCAGTTGGAAATCTTTGGATAAAAAGTTATACGATGTGCTTAGATTCTGTGGGTGCAGTGGACATGTCAGATCATTGCAAAGAATATCTATATTTAACTGAGCAAATACTCTTTCAAAAGTACCGGCTAAACAACCTCAGTGGCACATCCATTCCAGTATTCTTGGACATCTTTTCCAGATTACCAAATCGGGACTGATCCTTGTTTACTTCCGCAAGGGCCAGTTTTATTTAATCCTGTGTATTGGTAAGAGGCAGGACCGTTCAGCTTTTCCTAATAAATCCAAAGAAAAAGTTGTATAAGATATCGAAGTGAGGCTGCCATTCAAAATACCAAATAAATATACACTCTAAAATACATCTATATGAGGAATATCAATACATACCAGATACTACAACCAGCTGTTCCCAACAAACAATTAAGAAAACCAATAAGGAAGGATCAACAACTGAATATTACATTTCCTTTGCTGCTACCCACACATAGAAGAAGAGAAATGTGCGATGTGTTCTACTGTATGATTTATTCTACACATACAAAGCCCTGTATTACAACTGAAGTGTGTATGTATATGCTCTTCTCCCTCTGTCATTATAATTAAGTCAGTATGGGCTCGGGGGTTTAACCTGTTACCAAGGAGCCTCAAGGTCAATGCCATCTCCCACTTTTATTTGCTGTGGACATCCTTTGTTGCGTCAACGGCCCTTAACTCATATTACATTGAAAGTCAGGAGTGATGTGCTCCAAATGACAAGGCCACATTCCAAATGTGGACCATGGCCAAATGCACTCGGTGGGGAAAAAAGAATCAATCATTCGCTGTGGAGAGGTGAAAGGTGTCCATGGCCTCTCCCGTCTCTAAAGCTACATTACTAACATGCTGCCAGTAACTGACCAGGAGTGATCATTTATGCATGCACACTTAAGCTGCTACAAATTATGCAGACACACAAAAACTAATACACACAGAGAGAGACCTTGGCAAAGACTGTGCCAATAACCTGTGCCAATAACCACAGCACACACTTCAGTTAAGCTGATAAGTTCCTGTGAACATATGTGATCATGTTCAATTTTAAAGGGAGAAAACACGCTCGCTAACACAAAGGAGGTGAATTGAATAAAAGCGCAAGCAATACAATCTGTTTAACCAACCGATGACACATTACATGAAGATGGCAAGTGTGACAGTAAGTATTCCCAGCACTCATAGTTGAAGGACTCATTCTGAACTTTATATAGTGTCAATTTCATCAATCTACAATGTGTTTTAACGGAAAACCGTAGGAGTCCGAGTTGCTGATCCAACCCGATGATAGAGCCTCCAAGCGTCCTGGATTTGGAAAGTATACCCTGATAAATACATTCATCCATCCATGCTGGTACAATAGGATCACCAATAAACACTACAAAGTCACAACTAAACGCCAAAATAACAATATCATCAGAAAAATCACCTTGTTATTGTTGGAAGATCTACAACAATGTTGCAGCCCCATTCTCATTATTAAAACCACTCGATATGTGGTGCGAAGGCATGGCGGGCCGAATGTGGAATCCAGCAATGAATGACAGTCGTGTACAATGAGAGCATTGGGCGAAGACTAGCCGGGAGAGTGCTGACGTCATGTGATGTCAAACTACACAAAACAAGTTACGAAGACTTCACCAAACCTTGCAAACAAAATCCAACCATCCCCTGTGGGTCTCTCTATATATTTGGAGTGGACTGTGCTATAATCAATTTTTTTTATGAGAACTACCATACTCCACAGCCACTTCTGTTTCACATGCCTACTGCTGCTGCTTCTTCACAAATGTGTTTGCCTAGATTGCCCATTGAAACAATACTACAACATTCTCAATGCTGTCATGTAAGTACACCATATTCTACTCTCTGAGAGGAGCAAGATGTGTCTTTGAATAAACAGATCCAACACATTTGAATGTAACTGTACAATTAGATTCAAGGTCATACAGAAAAATCTCTACACAAACACATCCCTCCATACATCAGTCTCTGACTAACCAGTATATTTAAATGACTGCCTTTTGTCTTTGTACTTGAAATGGATGTACTTTTTTCAGTAGTCTTTCCTCTGCAGGTACAAAATCAGACGGCGCAATTTTCCAGGTTTGGCAATCCACCTTTAGCTTTCCAGGTATCAAAGGCTCACATCATGATTAGAGGTCTTGGGTTCAGTCTTGCTACTGCTTAACCAGTGTTTGCATCATCAGGTGTAGGATAAGGGGTTTGGTAACGCTATCATTGCTGTGTTTTGTGGTGCAATGGTGTTGGCCTGTCTTTTCATCTTACATGTGCCTGAAAATGTTTGATTAGTGTTATCCATGTAGGCTTTTCATGATCTATACAGTGGGGTATTGCTAAATGGTCAACAGAATTCCAAGTCCATTAAACACAATCTTCTTTCATTCTTTACCTGAAATAAACCCTAACTTTGTGAAGCTTAAGGATTGTGTGTGACTCAACTCCAGTGCAATTCATTTGGCCATGGTTGGTGGTTGTTTTGGACTGGATATAGTGAGTCTGTAATCTTCAGTCACTTGTCTTTGTGTTAAGAAGTAAAGCTCCTTATTAGTTTTGGTATTAGTCCAAAGCTACTATTGATGTGTGGTAAGCAATGAAGAGGAAAAGAAAACTGGGAACCACAAATACAAATTTTTATTTCACAGAAGAGCTTTGTTACAAACTGCTTGGTTGCAGTTTAGCACAAGTCTATATGACTGCTGAGGATTCACTATAGGCATGTTTTGTGTGTAGATTATGGTGTGATTTTATATTTGTGTAGGGTTACTGTCCAATATTGCTTTTGAATGTCTTCACCCCGTCATTAGGTAGCTTCTTCTCTACTCTATTCTACTCTATACTGCACAAAATGACTTTTTTTAATGTATTGCTCTGATATATTCAATATATGTATGTTACTCAGAGAGCACCAAACCAAGCTTTTGTCTGAATAAAATCAAATGGAAAATCAAATGAAAGAGAAAGTAGAGAAAAATCTAGAAGTTCTGAGAAAGATGATGTTATTATTTCTGCTTGGATCCTGGTGTGAAGTAGTCAGAGACATTTGTCTGAGGTAATAGCTTTGTCAGTTATGTCATTGACTCACCATGGGAGACAGTCAAGGAGGGATTACATTTTTGGGCACTCTATCATTACAATTTGAGAACTGCTGACTTGGATATTAGCTCTCAATAGGGAGTAACACTTCCAAACCCACCCATGGAGATTACTGTGAATATTTTATAATAACGGAATGAGATACAAATGAATCCAAACAATTATGTTGTGTTTAAATGAAAAAGCTCATTGGAATGCCAGGGTTCTTCACAAGGGAGGCTTGTTTTGTTCCCCTTTCTCTTCACTCCTTGATGCTTGGAGTGATTCGTTCCCTGTTGAGCCACAAAAGCTCCACACTGAGCCTTATCTTGGAAGGAACACGATTCTTCCACAATCTGAGCCCAAGTTTCATGTTTGTTTCTTTAACCAAGCTGATCAAAATGTGACTGGCAGACATACAGCTTGGGAAGGTCAAATACCAAATGAAATCATTTTTACATACTTGGTAATAATTCCAGTAAAAGAATAGGTATAACACTTTGTTGCTCATGAGCATGCAAAGGTATAACGCATCCCTGCCTATTTAACCCTCGTTTAAAATTGACAAATGCCAGATTTTGTGTCCGTCAGATGTGTAAAATTACAAAAAGGATCCTGTTTTAGGGTCAGTTTCATTTATAAATGGGACAAATGTTATTCAGCAGAAAATGACTGTCCGTAGGTCTAAAATAAGACCTGTTCGGTCCTGTAGCAGAACTTATTCAAGTGCAATGCCAGAAAAAATATATGTATCATTCCACAGTCCATTCTCATTTTTGGATGTTTTTCATTTGGACAGATAATATTGATGTTGACTCTACTTTTGGCTCAGACAAATGATTTTGTTTTTAGCACACACTTGCCTTTCTGTGGGTGATTAGTGGGTTCCTCGGTCTGTGAATTTTCTGTTGATGAAGTTTGTGTCTCTGTTCGGCCATAGTGGATATTGCTGTTAATGCTTATAACCCAGTTTTTCTTAAATCTAGTCCAGGCAAACTGCTGCGGCTGATTATGCAAATGTTAAATGCATCACTAACTGCTACCTGCGGTTAGACATTTAGAGCAGCAAATGTTATAAATGAACTGTTACTGAACTGATTATAGGAGTATGAGTAAAAGTATGAGTAAATACCAATTCAGCTGTACAAATGCTTCGAGTGGAATCACTTCACCAAGATCTTTCATTGTTTTTAAACTGTATATTCATTGCATTTTTTTTCTATTGTGAACTTTGTTCTGACATGCTGATGCACTTTTCCCTTTGGACCAAATTTGCACATTTACATCACCATAATAATTCCACATTGAGCCTATGTACTATATATTCTGTTTGTCCTACGGTCTGTCAGTCTGACTGGAGGAGTCATTGTTAACTTGGAAGTAGCTTTCGCAGAACTATAACTATAACTTTTAGAAGGCTTTCTCAGTCTTTTTCAGAGGGGAGCATGTAAGACAGAGATCTCTTTTTACCAGCAGACTTATTTAGCAGACGTCTAGCAGATTATCTTTGACTCTCCTAAATTTGAGTTTTAAAAGATTACTGTTACTACAGCAGATTGAGTGACATAGACGTGGTCCACAGCACAGACACATGGCTTCTGTACTGCATTGCACACCTCTAATAAATGGAGATAGCTTTTCTCGTGTTTTTTTAGATTCTGGTATAGCAATACAAATATATCCTATGGAGTTTTAAATTGATAAATGAAGTAACAAATAACTGTATTTAGCAAGTGCTTTCAGTGCAATGATATCCCAAAAGAAGGGAGCCGTTATCCATCTGAACCATTATTACTTTCTAAGAAGACTCCGGAGAAAGTGCAGCCTATCACAGATATGATGAACTAGTTTTGGGGGTGTACAGGAGGAGGGGCATTCATTGTGTTACATAATGTGCAAGCAACGTTTAAATCTGTACTACTGCCAGGCAATAGAGGTGACATTCAGGATTGCCATTAAATGTACTCCACGTTGCATTGTCTCCCTGCATACAGAGGTGAATAAGGCATCTAAATCAAGGAGGAATCAATAAAGAATCTAATTCAGCCACGGCAGCACCAAGGGATAAAGTACTGTACTGTAGTTTTCAGTACATGATAGATGTGGCTTATGCCTTAAACTGGAATTATGTCAATTGAGGACAAGGTAGGTCGAGCAGACAGTGACTGCTGAGGCTATTCATCACCTAGCAGCAACTCTAGGGACAGAGCATAGTGGTAGCTGGTGTTTCCAACCGCCATCTGTTGAGACATAAATGGGCACAATATGTATGCACAAGTGCACAAGTTTCTCTTCAATATGTAAGTCTCCAAATAAGTCTATGCAAATGAAAATTGATGCAGAATCCAACACGTAAATATCAATATATAATTGCCTTATTACTTCGGATCTCCACTGTCAGACTTCCTCTTTTGAAACAACTCCTTGTGCACGAAAACATGGTAACTCTTGCAGTTGTATTCAGGAAGGCTGACCAGAGCAGGCTGAGATGTTAACACACACCTGTCCAACTGATCAAGTGTAATAATTATTAAAACAATAAATGAATAGTTAATGTGTCTTCACATTGTTCTATGTCCATATGGGGTATGATGGTGGGGAAGGGTGTGTCAAATGAATCTGCTTGGGAGATGTGCAAAGAGACTAGGTGACGACCTCCCTGGATCTAGATATATCAACGGACACATTGGTGGTTGTGGTAGTTACACACACATATATAACAACCATAAACAAACCATTCCAGATTGTGACCAGACTAAGACCAATTTCTGAAAAGGGTCTTGGGGCAGTGGTTGGTTTGCACACAAGTACAACTGTTGTATTCGACCTGCCCAAAACTAATTATACCCAGGGGGAAAATGAACCCTAATTCAACTGAAGTATTTGAAGTGAATATTAAAATCTCCTAAATATGAAGCTATGTTGTCAGCGAGGAACAAAGTCAAATATGGTCTCTCTGCATCAAAAGTCGATAATTACTCTTGCTTCAATGAAAATGGTTAATATGAGCTCAAATAAAATGACATATAAATACATTTCTCATCTGAATTTTCTTTCACTTTTTAATTAATAATCCTGTGCAACAGGCACAGCATAACATTGCAACTCAACCAAAAGTTTTTCTCAAAGTATAAGCCACTATTTTATTCATGAGAATGTTCTCAAGAGTTATCTATTATAAATACTGAAGCCATGGCTTTTTGCAATGAGGTTTTGACATGAAAGAAGGCTACCTCTAAACTAATGTAAGATTGATATAAAAAGACATCGTGAGAGCCTTCAAAGAAAAGCATGCATCCTATTTATTACATTTGAGCACACAGACTTTACTTTACAAAACCCTGACTTCAAAGTTTAACATTAACGTTTCAAGACACCTTGTTAAAGTCTGGTTTTTTCCTCTGAATTGTTACACATGTTTGTATGTTGTGAAAGTCCTGACACAGAGTGCAGCTTATGTCGTCTTTGAAATAAAAGTAAGTAAAAGTAAGACCGTTACCTACAAAATGACATTCATAATATTCATTCATATTCATAAATGAACTCAATTTTTACTCAATGAATTATATCATCACAATGATTGCTGATATGTATGGGGTTGTGAAGCTTAATTTGTAAGTCCCTGGCTTTCCAATGTCAAAGTTAGATTCATAGTGTTACTTACTGCGTGGTATGTGTTTTGCTCATATATTTCATCTCTCGAACGAGATCGAAACCTATAAGATATTATAAGTCCTCATCACAAGCATGACAGCAGCCCTGTGTCTGTAGTGGTGTGTTATCTAGTTACACACCTTATTTTACCACGCATCCATGCATCACAGACACAACTATTTCACTTTGGTACTTTTCTATTGTAGTTCTTTTCTGTTGTTCTCCTTTGTGCCAAGTCAGGGCACAGGTAATCTGAAGCTTTGGAGCTTCAAGGGGAGATCCTCATAATCAGCGTAGCACTTATGAAGGTACATCATGCCTGACTTGTACAAGCTGTAAGACGTAATGTATTTCATAATATTCATGTACCAGAGGTGGCTCTAAGTGGGCTCATAGAACTTAAGTTACATAACATGCCTCGACACAGTAAGAACCTGGGTCACTGAAATGCAGGCCACCTTCTAGGACCCCTCTACGCTGGGGATGATGCACTTTGCTAATGCTGTTGATAATCTTGTTCACTCTAAAACCAGGCCAACTACACTTACCCACACCTAACGCTCTCTGCATGGGGAGAAGAAAGGCAGAAGGTACAAAATAGTATATATAGCTGCACCCGATATTTTCCAAGATGCAAGTGTCCCCTTATCTTCAGCCAACGGGACCTAGCATTATTTTGGCAGAGCAGGTTAGCGTGAAGCTCCATATCTGGCTGTGCCAATGCAATGGGAATGAAATGAGTGCCCAGTCCGAGCATTATCTAGAACCGCACTGGTTTTTACTACAAATGCTAACCTGGCAATGGTGGAGCACTGCAAATTCACACACTGTTAAAACATTATTTCTTTATCTTAACATGGAATCAATAATTGAAATCTTCAGCCTGTCTCTGTTAAATGACAATTGAAATGGAGAAACCCTGTTAAATGTGCATTATGGTCAATAAAAACAATGTAGAAACAAAATACAAAACCTTGGTTTTCTCATAGCCCTTCTGTTGATGATTTATACAAGAAATCAATCAGAGGCATGATTAAAATATGGTTGCTATTTGTTCTTCTCACCCTGAGGTGAGGGGAAGGACAGGTATTTCAGGAGACTCATACTTCTTTCTGTCTTCTCCACAAATGAGACAAATGAGTGGGCTCTGCTGCTGCTTGACCATGCATGCTTAAGTGGGTAGCAACAGGACCAGACAATGGCAGTTTGGAAAAAGGCTGAATGCTGAGTATTCTCACCATGTATTGTTACTATTTTATGACAATACTCTCTGTACTCAACCAATGAATGACAAACTGTATTTGTCTGTCAACCTTGCTGACAACATTTTCTAAAGATTTAAGAAAATGTGCCTTGATTAAGTGAAAAACACACTAATAAATTCATAAAACATAGTGCAAGATTTATTGTGTCATTAAGAGAAAACACAAACATTCATTTACAACATTATTATTCATTTAGTATTTCCATTTATTGTGAATAATTAGTGTGGCACATAGGATTTGGCATTGTGTAGTTGTGTACACCTATAATTCTAATGCATGCAACCAATTTAATAGGAGGGTGGCACTAGATGAAAGCAAATAATACCTAAAATGGAGAAGTTCATTATCCGGGGAGAATGAATGTGCTATGTAAATGTCATGGCCAGCTGCCTGTCAGGTTTTGCTATTTCAAAAAAACATTGATTTATCTTTGGGTTCAACAAATATTCACAACAGGCTTCAGTGGAATCTGATCAGTTTCTCTGAGTACTTTGTAATCAACCAAAGTGGTTCTCAAGTGGGTGGTTTGACCTGACATTGTCACCAGATGAAAGGCCAAGGGGGTTGATAATCATCCTCTCCTCTGTGCCAGTGGTGCTCCAATGTAAATCAGAGGGGTCGGAAGATGATTAAAAGGATTGGAAAGATGAAACATTGCTGTTTATGTTTTTCTCTCTGATCTTGTTGGACTTCATATTTAAGATGCACTACAGTAAACAGTGTGTACCCTGCAAATGCTGAGTCAAATCAAGTCAACGTATCACATACAATGTCTCAAAGGGCTTTACATGCCCAATACATCAGGAGTGAATATTCTCCACTTCAGTGTAGCTTAAAATATAATACCGTATAGGTTGTATGTGTTGCCATTACCGCTCCTTCTGCAAATTGAACTCATCTATTCCAAAGCATTGGCATGTTAAGGTTAATTAATTTTGAGAAATATGTATTATTGATAAATTAATATTGTATATGTATATAGATATATTATATATACATATTTATATATTAATCTCTCTCTGAACTTGTGTCTACATACAGTGTCTAGTTTGTTGCATGCATATGGGTGTCTGTTCTCTGGAGTCGACCATCTGCTCCTTCCTATTTACTGCTTCTATCCCCTGTTGTATTCCATCCTTCTGGTGGTCTTACACCCCCATGCCAAAGCGGACACCAATTAGAGTGCTACGTTAGACTTCTTCATTTATTCTTGTGCTTATTTTGCCGTCAGGGGAATTTGCCTTATAATCATCCACTCTTCTGAACTCTTTGAATGTCGTGGTTTTTCACTTTATACTTTGAATCAACATTGGATATATATGAGAGACGCAAGATGTGTAGTTATAAACTGCTCATTTTCTCAACACAATGCTGAAATTCTCTTATGTTACTGAACAAATGTGTTTGATGTCTTGTTTCCTTGGCACCAAGTCATGTTGACCAGAGACATTTAATCAGCACAGTGAAAGGTTTACTTCAAGACAGCAGTACTCGTGTCATTATGAATACATATGTATATAGATTTGTTGTGTGCTCTTTTTACACTTAAAACATCTGTCAGACATGCACATGCAGGGTGGGGGAAAAGGGCAGTTACTTCATCAAAGGACAGTGCTGGTCACTTCTCTCACAGCACTATAATCCCTCTGTGCTGCCAACTTTTTTCTAGAATGGCTTATATTAATATTTCATTTAACATCGATAGCACAGAGTCTGTACCTATAAAAGGATCGAACAATCAAGTTAAGGCTTATGTGTTTTAGCACGTTTTCAACCACTACATCTAGCTATAGAGTACATTTAGTGACTTCTGAATTGCGTAATGACTTTTGAATTGTGCAATAAACTTGTTTAAATTGCTATTTATTATTCCCCACTAATAAACAGAAAAAAAAGAACAATTCTGTTCAATGTAGTTTGCTTGATACAGTATTTGATTTTTTTCTTGATCCAGGAGTGATCATGAATTTGTCTTTAAAGGTTTTCTGATCCCCACACTTCAATTACACGGCTGCTCAACATTGCCTGCACTAATGAAAGTAGATATATGTCATAAGTATGTGTTGACAAGATAACATGAGTGATGTACTCCATGCCCTGACAGTGTTATCACAATCAAACCACAGCAAAAAGCTCACTGTATCTGTTCCGCATTGGCTGCAGTGAAGTGTAACTAATGGAGAAAGATAGAATCCATTGAAAGGGAACCTTGACAAAATATCTTATCTTGACAGCACAATGTGGAGTGCATACATGTTTGCCGTATGCCTATATCAACTGTAGGTGATGTTGTATGTGTATGCGTATGAATGTGCGTTTATGTGCCCCCTAAGAAATGCCGTGGCTACAGATTACCTTCTCCTGACAATGCAATTAAGGCTCCTGTGCTGCATGTAACCTTCGATTTACTGTCCAGGGAGACCAATAAATTGGCCACATATTTGTCACAATAAAGGAGCCATCAGACTCAAGGTACTAGGTATGTGTGTATGACTGTTGATGCCGAGCAGCTGTCCAATTAAATTGGTAAGGTGGCGAAGCACCCAAGGCATCCCACCATCTCTGGTCTCAATGTCACTGCAGGGTACAAAGCCTGAGTCCTGGAAGAAGGCTGCAGAGGAGGACGGCATATTTACCCATTTTCCCTGAAAATGTTGCTGCCAAGTTTTACCTAAACCTCCAACTGTATGTGTATGTTGTCAGCAAGCCCACATTCTACCCTTTCTACCATTAAGCATTCACTAATACAATGACGAAAGAAGCCAACGTGTTTTGCTCCCAACCCAGAGCTGTGCTGTGCTACCATTTTAGCCCAATGCCCACAACTGTCACACACACAAATCACTTATTTTTTGATTTTCTACTACATTAATTTTTATTTATTGAGGTCTTGGTGACAATTATATAAACTTTAAGTTATGGATGTATACAGATCCTCTTTTTCACAAACAAGCTTGACAAACACAAAAACATCTGCAGGTGTCTCAATTTACAAACATCCAATACAAAAGAAAACAACAAGAAATACACACATGCCATCAGGATGGCACGATTATATGCAAGTAACTACGGTATGCTGTGGTCAGTTACAATGTTGTTGCTTAGGTCAGACAAAGTCCGGTCCAGAGGGGTTCACTGTATCCAAGTCTTTGTCATGAAGGGTGTACATCAGTATTTCTAGAGGGAGAATTCTAAGGATCTCCTTATACCAATCATCCAGTGTAGGGGTGTCCTTGGAAATCAAAAACTTGAGAATAGTCTTTCTTGCAATATCAAAGAGTATACCAATCAGTTTAGCATGTTGATTGTTCCTTGCACTACCCACTTTAGCTGCCAAAATACACTGAAGAGGTAACAGCTCCAAGTCATATCCAGTAGAGTTTCCAAGAGTAGCGACCCCATCCCTCACCTCTCTCAAGTGTTTGTATCTTTACACACTTCCTAAACAATGTCCTTTTCATGGCTGTCCAATTCATAAACGACTGATGAAGCAAAACTGTCAGAGGCACAATGGATTCTATGTAAAGCCTTTTAGAGAAGAGTTGAGTGTATAAGGGGGGCAAATCAGGTGACCAGGGTGGATGCTAAACTAGTTCAAAGACAAAATCGTAGATAGCAGCCGTGGTTTTCTTTCAGTTATTTATGTGGCTACTATTAATTGGAACAATTTCCCCTTGTGTGTCTGTCTATCAAAAAATTGAATAATTTGAATATTGCCTAAAGATTTGCTTGTTAGGCAAATGAAGGATTCATCTATGGATCAGGACAATTTAATGTGTGTCATTGTTACATTGTTGTTAACATTGTTTCAAAAACGTTTTTCTCTCTATGTTAAAGTGGAACTAAGGACACACCACAGAGCTGTTTGTTTTTTGGATTTGTGTCGATGTCAACAAAATATCAAATGAATATGATTTGAAGGAAAAACACTGGTTAGTTCTGTTTCAAAGAGAGTTTAGAGGGTTGATTGGTTGTTACACAGCTAGTAGCAGAAATTAAGGATGCAATGTCGTTCAGTTTGTCAGTCAGCCAAATATCCATGAGTCTGCTCTTCTGTCTGTCCATCTGCCCAACGACTGGGTCCAGAGCACCATCTCTCAATGATGATTGGCCGGATTGCCTAGAATTTTAGCATGGATATTCATGATTCCTTCAGGATGCCACACCATGGTTCATTATGCAGCACCTACACATGAACACATGAAATGGCTGGATCCACTCGTCAAAATGGTGAAGTGCGAGATGATGAAGACACATTCTCATTTATATTTTCTACCCAACTGGTTCTCAGTGTACGATTGTGGTCAAGCATGCATTGTGACGGAATCTCAGCTATTACTAGCCAGGTGTACTTTTTCTGAGATAAAATAAACCCATATATTCAAAACGTCACCCTACAATCTCTTAAAAAGTAAAGTATAGTTACCAGGGCATGAAAAGTGAACAGTGACAGACCATGCAAAAATGTTTTTTGGCTGAAAAGCAATACAGGGGAACAGTATTGTTCAAAGAAAATTCGATAAACTTCGAACGTTACAGAAATGCAATGTGCGAGTTGATGAAGATGGAATGAAACATTGGCAGGACTGAGAAAAGTTAGCTCAAGTGCCAATGAAAAATAAAACACTTGAAGGTAGAGCAAAGTGAAGAGAAACAAGCGCAAAAGCAAGCAAGCAATACAAGCAAAATCCAGATATTGAGAAATTAGATTTCATCACACAGATATCCAAGTATATCCAGGTAAGGGAAATGCAAGGTGTCAAAGAGCCTTTTGACATGCCCAGTTAGAACTAATTGTTTAGTTGTTAGTTTCTTTTACTCTTTCAAAGTTTGTCTGTCTCCCTCTCTAGCAGATTGTTGATTTTTTGTTTCAGTTGAAATTGCAGAAAATTGGAGAGGCTCCCGTATCTTCAGTCAGTGAAGACCCATTACAGACAGGAAAAGAGAGAGTGGGCAATGGAGTATGTGAATGCAGACGGAGGAATGATATTTGGACAGTTGTATAATTGACTCCTTATCCAATGCTCTTTGCACACCAGAGATTCTTACTCTCCTTCGAGTATGTGATTGAGCAGTTGCTCTCAAAATGTGGCAAGTCAAGCAACAAAAATAAATCTATCCCACAATGAAAATGTAGTCTGACAATCGCTTGTTCTTTCTTCCCTTCCCTTTCATGTCCCCTTGTCTTCCTTTCCCTGCAGAGTTTCACTGACTGATTTTTATTGTTGCATATATAATGATTTTGACATACTCACTGGTTGGGGAGTCTGTTAAGCTGGAGTGTTCAAAAAATACTAAAAAAGGCAATCCTGTCATCAATTAGGCTTTAATTCATGTCCATATGTAGTCTATCAACATCTAAATGTAAATCAAACAAGATTAGGCAGTATGCTGAACATGCACGATGGGCAGGAGCAGTCTGGACTCACTCGACTCCTTTTGCTCAACGATGAATATTTGCAGCCAAGAGCACAGGTTGTTCTTGGTCTGGTTCATGATAGAGAACATAACTAGTTGCTCTTGATCGAGAAATAGTTTTTTTCAAACAATTTTCAGCTATAAGCTATAGCTGGCTTTTTCATCATATATTCTAACAAAGATCAGACATTTCATCCTGACCAAAATACATCAGTTTGAATCATAAAAGTTGTTCTTTTGGACTCTAGCAGCTATGTTTTGTTGGAGGGAAAAGGGGAAGGTGCCATTTTATTTTTCTGGGGAATTGGTTAACCATTGGTTACAATCATACTTTCTTTTCTCATAACATTTTTTTATTTTTGTCCATTAACATTATTTACTAATCTTATTTATCCATTTTCTCTCTGTCCTAGAATATATTATTTATACAACAATTTGTATGATTTCTCTGCCTGTTAAAATTTAAGATAAAATAAAAATCACATAAGATCAACAGCAAAAAATGTGTCAATATTTATCATGTAAATGTCAATGGAATCAGGAGCAGCGTCAGTGTTTCTCTGTGGATAATGGCAGATGGGGCTGTTATGCTGAGGTACGACAGAGCAGCACATTTAAAGACACTTGGCCTTGACAGTGATGAATGACTACTTTAGCTAGCCACGCTACCTTAGACACAGCTTTCAAGCTGTTGTTCCATGATGTCACCTTTATAGATCATTGTTTAGCTATTTCGGTGAGCTGATCACTTCAAAAGTCTGTCCCATTAATCCAGTTACACATTATCCAATGAGAGTGTGAATATCTTACTGTTTACATGTGTATGACACTGTGGATTTGACAGTGTGAACCCCTGTGTAGCATAACCTGTTGGCTGAGTCATAATTCGCTGAATGTCACTTGCTGTTTTACCTATTAAAAGACATTTAAAATGCACTCGACAAAGGAAAGACATCGTGGAATCTCATACTGCATAGGTCTAAACATACATTTTGCTGTTTGATAATTCTAAAAAAAACAAAAACTGAATTATCTGGCTGCCAACCTCTTGAAACCTGACAGAATGCCGACATGTCTGTAACCGGTGACAGTTAAACATATGTCACTGGACTAAAACTCGACTCAGATGATAATATGGAGTGATTAGTTCTCTAAGTCTTGTAGCTTTGTCTTACTTTGTCACTCTGACACTTCTTAACCAATATTGTTTACACGGCAATCCATCAAAATCTTACACTAAAAGGTTATACATCTCGCCAACGACTCTGCAGCTAATCCGCTTGCTAAATGTTTTACCACCTGGGTGTTCTTAGGAAAGGATCATTAAAGTCTCGTCAAGATCAAGACCCAAAGGCATGTTCTTTATTTGGCATGCATCTCCGAGAAGCACCCAGAGACGTTTGTTGCATCCGCAGATCTACTCCATCCCTCCGCAAATGATAAGTCACTCTTTATCTGGAAATGGTTCATCCATACAGTCGTCCATACAGTCGTCTTTACAGCACGTTACAATCTGTCTTTGCCAAACCTTATTTCACGTTTTGTAGACTGACTTGTGTGAATGTCCCCGAGTAGCACTTTCCTATTTGCACCTAGTTACTACTTTACCAGGTGGCCTGAGATTGGGGTGCTGACCTTTCTATGATGTTATGTTGACAACTATGATGGCATTTTGAAATAGATACTGTGGAAAGGTTGCAGGTATATTGTAAATGCAATGGAACAGGAATGAGCTGAGAAATACATTTCCATACAGGATTTACTGTACAGAAATTAAAAGGAAAACTGAATGACACCTCTGTTAGCGTAAGTATAAAAGCACCATCAATAGATATGACAATAACTTTAAGTTAAAAATGAAGTACATCAATAGGTATTTATCTTTTGGTATTTGTTTTACTTCTGAAATGTACATACTGTATATATATCATCTCAGCCCTACTGAAACGGCATACAGTTTCCTATAATGGCAGGAGGTGGCTTCAGGTTAGATTACCCTCAGAGAAAGCTGTTCTTGACCTCTAATTTCCTGAAAGAGGTTTTCAGCTCGCGTTATCCCCGTGCTCAATCTCAGGGCACAAAGGCATGTGGGTGTGACCAAATAAAATTTCATTTTATTATTCCGTGCAGGCATCATTCCGCCTGCTGTATGATGGCTACATTTATTTAATCAGCAGAAAGGGAAAGACCTTGTACATCTTAAATGCAATCATGAACTATATTATTGGAAGGCATTGCTTAGGACAATGGCTTAATCACATTTAAAGTGGTATTTTTAGATTCATGCTCAAAATAAACTGCTTTCAGAATACAATTAGACTTTATAGCAAAGGTGCAAATTTACAACAAATATGCTTACAGGGTGTATGTTCACTTTTAGACTGGACATATATTTTACATACTGTATATGTCTGGGAATGACGTCTGCATAATAACATAAAAGCATTGGATAAATGAGAAGGACATTATATATGTGCTGTTAAGTCACAGTTACAGTTACTTGTGCAATTTAAGAGTATTGTAAGGTAAAATCACTCAAATGGACAAAAGCCTTCAACTACCAAATATAGGGAAATGTATAAGAATATATAAATAAAATGTTCTGAGTAAAACAAGATCTTCTACTTTTGTTATCTGATTTGGAAAAGACCCTACCATCAATCAGCACTAAGGAGCCTCTACATTCTGGTGACTATTCCTCATCCCGAGGCAACACACTACTACTACTACTACTACTATGTGATGCTGCCAATGGAAAAAGACATCCCCAACTCAGTATTGGCGTTTGCTCATTGGTGTACGGAACATAATCTACTGTGTTACACTGCTTACTGCTCTTTCTGTCAGAATCGCTTTGATCAGTGTGAGCATTGTTCATTTTATTGATCTTAGTGTGTGTGGGCATTAAAAAATGGTGGGTGTCCATCTGACCAGGCAACTCGACCCAGCAGGTCCTGGACCACTGGGGAGAAGCTACCCAGGAGAGCGAGTGAAAGAATGTTTCAGGAGCATGACTGGTGCAAATCCTTACAACCGAGAATGATAGAAGATCTCTCACAGGGTGCACATGGAGCCAAAAGAGGATTCTCTATCATTATTTCCTTTCTTTTGTTTAGTTTTATTCAATATGGTAGATTCATCTCACCTCCCCTGCACATTTTTTATCCTTAGGTTACAGTCTTTATGACGTGTGTGGTTGTGTGTGCCTGTCGGGGTTATATATATATACACACACAAAATATATATACATCACAATATACATATACACACTTGATAATCTGATATGATGTCATTGTACGATTAAACGAGTGGCACCAGGCAGGCTCACTTACAAGGTTTTGTAGACAATTGACTTTTGAAAACCGATCAATACATGATACACAGCACAATCATACGACATGACCATCATCATGTTAAACCATGAACAGCAAATAGATCTACACATTCATCAGCCACATCAGTTGGCCCACTCATCATTTACAGTAGTCAGAGCGTGCCCCGATAAATGTGAAAACATTTTTTAAACCTATTTGTTTATGATGGTAACCAACAGAAAGTGTTTGTCATTAATTCATTGGACGTCAACATTTGCTCAAAGTGTAAAGCAGGACACATCACTCACGTTTAAAAACACAGCTGAGAGTTCAAATCAATCAAAAGAATATGTAACAAAGCCCCAAACACAATATTTGACTGGAACATCAGGAGAGTACAGAAGACAGGTCCAAAAAAGACACCACCGCACAGAGAGAGAGAGAGAGAGAGAGAGAGAGATTCTCTACCTCATCAATAGAATCGTCTTCGGCCTCTGCATCAAAGCAGACGGCGGGCCAATGAAGTCGCTGCTACGCCCAAACAGCCCGCGCAATCTCTCCATGGAGCGCAGAGGGAAGAAACTCTTCCGCTAAACATTGAAGTTGGAAAATTGACAATTCACCTCTTCTCAATTATATCTGCATCCAGTTCTACTTCACCTGACTGTCGAACCGCTTGAAACTCGCAACCGGAAACACTTGCGGTTACAAAGTAATTTTATCTGCTTTTCGGAAACATAAGCATTGACATGATGACAATTTGCTCATTGTAGCTATTGTCCATCCTCCTCCGCCACCCAGACACTGAGGCCATTCCCATGACAAAATTATAAAAAATGGCAATGTAGTTTCCTCCTAATTTTTGAAACGATCCAAATAAAGATGCCAGCATACCTCTGGCATTCTCTTTGCCCTCACTTACACAAAAATAGAGCAAGAAATGGGACAGCAAACTGTGAAAAGCCTCTACGGCTCCCTGTGTTAAACAAATGGCAGCAGTAAGATCTGGTAAGAGGATTGCAATAACTGAATATAGATTTATTAATGAACATTTTTGCATACAGTGTCAGCATTGACGCACAATGATCAATCTGATCAATCTGATCTTTCCACAAAGAATACATTTGTTAAAATTTCGATGACCCTTTTATGCCTGTGACCAAGGCACTGGACTCTAGACCTGGAGTTGGTTCCTGGGCTCTGTATTGTGCCTGTCCACTGCTCAAATCGTTTTTTGTTTTTTTGTCACACCATGAGACTGCTTAACAATGAAACTGTTTCAGGATATTTGATTTTTCATTTCGTAATTAACCAAATAAGTGAACAGTATGACTTTAATGAAAAACCAATGATGTACAATGAGACTATTGTTTAATGTGGTTGTATTCAGCACATATAACTTAACTACAAATTACTGTGTTTGTGTATGTTGGGTGTGTGATTTATGAGTCTGTGCATATGAGTCTGTGCATATGTCCTTATGTGCCACTGCTGTGCCCTGCTGATAGTCATTTAATGGAATAAATGGCCAGATGAAAAATGATTTCTGTGACTCATGCCTGAAAATATCTTGCCATTTGCAAAGAATCAGTTAACCGAAGTAGAGCAAACAGTTTAAAATGTCACCGACATCCCCATTTCACAAGGAAACACATGGTGTGTTTGCACTATTCATATACACTTTAGCACTCAGAGATAGACAGAGGCACAGTGCTATTCCCAAACAATTTTTCTACACAACTGGGTAGGAATATACAAAGGTATCATCACTCCTGAGTACATGTAGGTTAAGGTCTAGACTTGCCCGTCTGTGTGATTTATGAGAGGTTGAACATTTACACCTTGGCTTTCCCTTACTGTCTGACCAAGTCATTCATCAGGCTCCATATAATGAATGGACTTGTTCTTTGTGCTAGAGCTAACAAGACGGTGGGGTCCTTAGAGTTCAGTAAAATGAGATTACAACCACTGGTCAAGCCCAGGAAAAGGGAGCAACTCCTTCTGGAGTTAGAGTAGCTGCACAGGGCCAATGGAGAGATTGGTGGTGATGAGGGCGGCATTACTGTAAGATTCTACAGTGGACACATCGCAAAATGGTAGTGCAAGAAATGGAAGGTGCGTGTATCAATATAGATTGATGTCGATCCTAAAGAAATACGTAATAGCATGCAAAGAAAGACATCATTTGTAACAATAATGATACAACAGAGTTTCTTTATCGATCCCCCCCTCACAGAGGTCAGGCCATGAGGGGCTGACAGATTGGCCACAGAGGGGGGTGATGCCCTTTCTTTCCCCTGGCCGTTTGAGCCACGGACTGCAGGCCTGTCACATAAGTGGATATTTCTCTCAGACAGCCAGGACACAATCAGCATGTGTGGCTCTCATTTTGCCACACTTCCACCTTCCTTTTGTGAAGTCGAATCATATTTCTACAATCTGATATCACATACAATGTCTCAATGGGACAAATCAAGTTGGGCGGGTGGAGATGTCAGACTGGGTAACTTATGGCCTATCAAACTGGAGCTTGTGTGTTCTCTCATTCAAAGGGAACCTCCATCCCTCCTGATGCAGATAGCTTTATCAAACAGTTACATTTTCATTTATATTGAAGCATGGATTATCTATTGTAAAATACAAATTATGTAAAGTGGCCAATTGCATTTTTAAAGAAGGATGTTTCACTCCGCAGTACAACAACCAATTTACTGTGCCGAAATTTCAAAACAGTTTGAAATTCTATGTTAGTGCAACTGATTGATTATAGTAGGAGATTGAAAGATCCACCTCAAGTGCAACATATTCTTGCAAGAATGCATGCAAGAATACAATACAGGGTACAAAGTGGCTGAAAGGGGGCGTAGACCTCAGATCCCTATGTCCCCACTGTCCATCCCCCGACCCAAGGCAGATGTCTTCTACAGTCTGATGGCTGCTCTTGTATGAGGCCAGTACCTGGTGGAGAGGGTGAGAGTCATACTGTAGATGGCATTGAGTGCCTGCATGTCCTCTTCAATCCAGTTGTGGGATTCCACAAGCTTTTCAGTTCAGTCCCATAGTTGAAACGGGTCATTAGGAGTTTGAGAGGCTTAATTCATATGAGAAGGAGGCTCAAGCTGTGCAGCAGCAGATCTGCGGACGCGCAGGACACAGCAAACAACATATACAGTATGTATGAGTTGGCACACTAACATGCGTAGATCCCTCATGCCATCAGTTCTATGCTGCTGGGTAGTTTGCAATGACTGCAAACCAGGTGATTCTGTTGCTGGGTGAGGCATTCCTGCCATAACTGACAATCAGATGACGTAAAACATTTATTGCAGCTGTCAGATTCTGAAAAGTTTGGCTCAGCTTATACATGTGAATCATCACTCTCCCACATGAATTTTAAACCAGCAGTGAGTCCTCACATGCTATCCAAGGTTCCCGTCAGTGTTTGCACATTGGAATGATTAATATGGCGAATTTTGCTAGGCATGTAAAACCCAGAACATTTTGTTTTTTGCGTTAGATAGCAAATGCAATAAATCAAATGTTTTCAGGTATCAACTGTATATCGAGTCTTGTAACTCTTTTTCTAATACTTCCTGTGACATATATTTATCAAATAGCTGATCCAGTGCTAATATATGATGTACCCGTATCAAACTAAAATAATTTGTTCCTTTTCTTTCTACACATACTCTAAGTTGGTCATCACTGTCAGTAACAACTCAAAACATGCAACATAATAAAACCCTCTAGATACTGCAGGACTCTCGATGTGTGAAATTTTATTCAAACTTGTGGTTTTGGAATGAATCCAGAAGAAGAAATAAAGACACATAATGCATTTAAAGTTTAACTTCAAGGTAGACTCACAAGGCAAAGTATAGGATAATAAGCAGAGAAAATAACTTCTATATCCAAAAAATATCACACACAGGTACTGAATAAATCAAATCTCTAACAAATTCCAACTGAACCAAAAACAGTGAGATATTCCACAGAAGATACATTTACACCGGGGAACAGTTAAAGACTTCAATAGATAAATAGATAATAATAAACAAACTCAAAGAGACCTACACAGAGGCTAAGACCAAGGATCAGCACAAATAAAACTAGAAATGCATTTCCTGAAGAAAATGTGCTGTGATTGAAATCATCACATATCAATGCCAGAAGGTCGTAACCATATTAAACTTGTGCAATCTCAAAAACTACTGAACTGAAAAAATGCTGAACTTGTATCTTATAGTTTAAATTCCTGAGACCCTAAAAATGTGAATGGTTTTGCTGGCTGAAAATATACTTACATATGATGGGCTTAGGATGGTCTGAGGAATGTGTGATTGTGTTTTATAGCAAAAGTCTATCAAGTTGGTGTTTTCCGCAAGTGACCATCTAAAAGTTATAATCTGTTCAGCTGTTCAGCACAATCAGCAATGAGCAAAAGTGCACACAACATCTCTGAGCAGACATGGAGGAGTCATACATAATACAATGCCAGGGGATCGAAGCGTTGCTATTGGACGAGTTGTGAATGAGAAGCTTCATGAGACTTAATTTGCCCGTCACTAGAGACAACCAGTCAGAGCCGTGGCTCATTTGCATACTGTCAACACCCGACGAAAACAGCTCATTCTCCAAAATCACTGGGTATTTGTGAAAAGTTTTGTCAGTAAAACTGATTGATAGACTTCAGGGCATTTTACTGACTGGCTAAGACCCTTTTATGCAAAATAATGCAAAGTTTGCTATATTTCCATTTGAATACTTTTAAATATTACCAAAGATTTTAAAGTCATTTCTCAAAAATGCTGTAACATTGTAAGAGAAATCTTACTGTAATGTTATTTTGTGGGTTTGATGCATATGGGGAAAGGAGGTATACAAGGCAGAAAAACAGATGCAGTCACAGCCAATGGACATGTTGGCAGGATGTCAGCGACACCAGAGGATGGCTTCTCAGACTGTAAAGTACATGCCTTGGCAGAGGAAAGTAGGATGTTGCAGAGCAGCAGTGGCAGCTGCAACAGGAGGCGATGCTTAGGGTAAATACATACCTACAGATTGGAACCAGCTTCACAAGAAACCAGGTGTTAGGTTACTTGGCAAAGAGTACAGATAGTGAAGAAGTTGGCTTACACCCACACAAGAAGTTATTAGGGCAAAACTTTGCTATGGTGATTGAACCGATAAGAGCAAGAGGGGAGGAAAAGTATGAGCAGTCTCCAGGCTGAAGCAGCAGTCATACCGGCTCACACTTACAAGTTGATTTTACAGCCTAACAGATGAGACTTTCAGGATGCAAATTAAGTGTGATCGTGACTTGAGGGTTTAAAACAGATTGTTTCTAAGTACCTTAATCTAAATTTAAGTAAGTACCTTAAGAGTCTTGATTTAATTGGCAGACTTTAAATGAGAAAATGTGGCACATGAGGCGGTTTTATTTTGCTGATCTCTTATTCTCCTTCAGTTACTAGAAAAGTAACTGCGCTTGTTTGAGACTTTATAAAACATACATACATATAAATCAGATGGAATACCTTACACCTAGACAGCCGTGTTTTTCATTTTTTACTCAGGCTGCGGCCAAATGTCATCTAGGCATACCCACATCTGCATCCCTTACGCCGCTACCCACCCTCAGTTGTTCTATGGGGACGTAATTAAGAAGACAGGTATCCATTACCTTGAACCACAGCAGTACACGCTAGCTTCGGGCTTTATGTCAAACTGTAATATATACAAAGCTCTGTGAATCTACCTCCTTGAAATCCCCATGCCCTTTATCTGCCAATCCCATGACTTTCATTGGCTGACTTGAAGGATGATATCCCTAATGTTCATGACAAATTAATCCACAGGGGAAAAGCCATGACAGTGAGCTGCCAGTGGGTCATCCCTTTGGCTAAGTCTGTCATTTCACATTTACAGGGATTCATGTGCAGGACTGCATAACTAAGTAGCATATTTGTACAACCTGAATGAAAAGCTTGGTGTCTGTGCATTTACACAGAGGTCTGGTAAGGATTTAAATCCTAAGAAAAGAACTTAATTGGTCCTGGGTGTTACACTTCAGCGGCAATAAAGCCATCTGAATGAAATTCAGTAGTATAAAAGCTGTGCGAGAGCGTTGCGAGTGTCATATAAGGCTGCGGATGTTATTAGGGTGAACAGAGTCTTATTTGCAATTATTTATAGTTGTAAGATAAAGAAGATTTTTGCAGAAATTGGCCACAATTTATCTAAGCGAAAACCAATTTTCTTGACAACCCAATTGTTAATTCATCAGTACTCCATTTCTGATTGTATAAACACTTCATCAGTAGCTAGTTACCTGCGCTCTCATCTCTGTTGACATTGATTAATTCTTTCATTTGTCAAAAAAATAAATACTCGACTATGAATCACACAGTCTTCAAACCCAGTCAGTGCTTTTGGTCAGCATTGATGGTTTCACTTAAGTAATTTCACAAAAGGTTATTGGTATGTTAAACACAGTGAACAAAGAAACAGAGACGCACAAGCTAGCAGCTACAAATGTAATGGCTTTAGTTTTGCTTTTAGATTTTCTACCAATGGCATAGCTGCCAGACACTTTCAGCAGGAAGTTTTAGAAAGATACTTTGACACTGACATTACATTTAAAACATGTAAAGTAATCTATATCCATTGTGTTCTCTGCTATATGTGGGATGTCATTTCGCTTCTATGCAATGCCATTTCACATCTGATAGCCGACGGTGGTGTAATGCACATCCTCTAGATCAGGGTGTGTGTCAAACTCAAATACACAGTGGGCTACAGTTGTGCATGTTTTCCCTTCTCTCCAGATATAAAATGATCAACTTTGTCAAATGGAAACAAACTTAAGTTATGCTTAAACATTAAATCTGGAACAAGCTAAGATTTATATTATAAACACATGAGAAATCGAATTTCAAATAGGACATACATCTGTGGCATCCGTTATTTATACTTATACTTATTTTTATTTAAATAAATAAACTAAAAAAATTCTTATGCCTCCCTCTATCTGCCCTCACCACAGCGTACATGTCTGTAATGACATGGCCCCATCCCTGAAGCTGCGGGTTGAGCACATCGAGATGGCTAGCAGAGCATTAGCAGAGCATTCTGGGATGTGTAGTATTATGGCTACATGCGCTATATACCAGCGGGCCAGCTCTAATAGACATTTGATATCATCTCGCGGGCCAAATAAAATTACACTGCGGGCCAGAGTTTGACACCCCTGCTCTAGATGCTGCAGATGGTGAGATGATGGAGGGGTGAAAGAAAGAAAATCTATCAGGGAAACTCTCCATCCACTCTGTCCATTATCCATTCTGTCATCCACATGTCATTGGAGAACTGAAGTAAACACATTTTCTCAGCACAAAGTCAAGGGGTATGGTTGGTTTTTCGATATGAAATCAATCAAAGTAGAGTGCAATAAAGAATTCTTACGTCATTACGGTCCACCTTTGTCAAGTGCTTAAACTGATCAAGAGGGGAACATGCATTTACTGTCTTGGATTAACTTTATACCTTGAGTGAATGTTTATATTTTCTTAATGTCCGCATGTATGACCACAGAACAATCATGTCAGACAACAGATACCCAACAGTCACAGACGATATCTTTATTTATGAGTATTTCTGACAATCACTCTGACTTTGTGCACTGTGGTGTAGTACATTGCATGTTGTTTGAATATTACCAGTAAAGGCGATCTGTCTACCTGCATGAGTATAATATTTCATATCTATCTATCTATCTATCTATTTATCTATCTATCTATCTATCTAACTATCTATCTATCTGCTCAAAATCGGACTGTTCACTCACTCAACATTTACTACAAGTTGAAGTGATTTTGAGCTTGGCTTTCAGGATTAATTATTCAGCACATTTTTTGATGGACCTGTGAAACTGCTTCTACTGTTGCAATATTAATTGCAGTGCCAACGTGTATTACAGATTTATTTTCAATCATCACAGGGTGTCAAAGTTCCCCTTCCTTAAAAAGAAGAAAGATAAACAGAGGGAGGAAAGTGAGGAGATTATTGAGGTATCTATCTATCTATCTATCTATCTATCTATCTATCTATCTATCTATCTATCTATCTATCTATCTATCTACAGTAAAAAGTACATATATCTGAAATGGTATCTGACATGCTATCAGTTTGTAACACCATTACAATCAAAGTAGGTAACTGGGCTAAGTAAGTTAATCGGGTGTAAGTAGGTTAGGTAAAGGTCTAGAAGTCTAAAAATGATAACTTTTGAGAAGAGATTTACAATTTGTTAATCATGCCACAGGCCTGATCTCCACTGGGAGGTCATTCCAGGGTTTTGGAGGCAGCAAGGTCACCCTGAGTATTCAGATTAGATTTAGGTACAGCTAAGAGTGCCCTGAAATGATCTCAGGAACTGTGCACACAGGGAGATAGTAGCTCACTGATACAGCCGAGGACCACACCAGCCAATGACTTATACATGAAATATTCAAATCAAATGTAAAAAATGAAGCTAAATATGTTTAATATACAAACTCTGTCCAATGGGTTATGGTGCTTAGTACTCTGTTTAGTTCTGGGCATGTTGTCTTTACTTAGTAAGGTGTACAATCGATCCTACTAGTAGTACAGGTATGAAGTAACAAGCATAAATAGGTGTTTCGAGACTCAATTATAAAACACATTTTCTGCACATCAAAGATTATTATAATTAATTGCAGCACAATACCACATAATACTGAAGATTGCATGGCCATTTTTCTGCATTGTTGCTCATTTTCTGGCTGTAATAATCAGATCCTGGTGGGGCTGTGGAGTTAATTGAACGGCCTGAACTGGAATAATGTGACTATGTTTTTTAGTTTGCAAGAGCATAAAAGTTGAAAAAAATATATTTTTGAGATTGGAGTAAGGCATGCGTTCGTCATCAGTCATTTTTAATTGAGGAACTGATTATTCCAGCCCTATTATTGATCGGACTGTCACAGAGTGACAGGGGTAACAAGTTCTGAATCAAAGAAAATGTGAGGGTATTTTTTGATGTGTACTTAGACTTGCTGCACAGTAACTCCAGTAAGAGTGCAGCACGAAAACTGGATTTGGTGGAGCTGGTGTTGAAAAATTGTTCAGTTTAATGTTGTGAAAGAAAAAACTTCAATGATTTGAAATCTATGATAGCAGCAGACATAAAAAAAACACTTAAACTGATTATAATTGCAACGCTTTCATTACTTGCAGTTTTAAGTTTGTATATCAGATTTTGTAGTTGATAAAAAAACCCTCTGTTGATTCAAGGTTCGCTATTAAAGGAGCAATCTCTGTTTTCTGCACTTGGTTGATGATTTTAGAGCATTATGGTACATGAGAGAATTCTGACTATATAAAATCTCTCCAGCTAATTATTTTCTTTTTGTCCAGTAATTGCTCAAAAGAAACATTTGATGCTTGTCATTGCACACATTAATTCTCTATACTTTCCATGACTTCATAATAACCTTTCAATGCGTGCCATGAGGTCTGAGGGATTGAGAACTAATGGCATAAAATACAGCAAGGCAGGTCCTAAATTCAAATGTTGTTTCTCTCAAACATGGCTCTTTAATGAAAAACAATGCTGTGATCATCGAAGTTTTCTAGAGAGAGTTGTAGTATTTTCTATCCAGATGTCACACAGGCTTAGAATCGTGTCAACTGCTTGCGAATTCTCTGGATAGCAGGCTTAAGTGTTTGGTTTTCACGGCTGAGAAATACCATGCGTGCACAGGCTGACCCTGACTGCACTGATGAATCATGCAGCACTGTAACGAAACATACCCTGGGACCCATGTTAACAAGGAGAGTGGGGCCAACATGGATCACAAGTAACATAACCTTATGCTTAGCATTAACAATTAAATAACAGATGCCAATGGGATTTGCTTCTCTACTCCCCACACAACAGTAAGATAAGAAAAAAGAGGCAGAATTGATTGAAGAACTAAAACTATTCCCACAGCCTTTCATGCTGAATCAGGAAAAGTTTGTCACTATTTCCCAAAGCACCAAGTAACACTATTAATAGCAGCACTATAAGATGCAATTGACACACCATTGAAATCATACCTACATACATAAAACTGCACCATGTAGCTTTTTGACCTGAAACATTATTTTCCTATTAACATACATATTTGAGAGTAATGGCTATGACAGATTGGCCCGGTGTCTTTTCTGTTCTGGTCTGGTCAGTGAAAAGCTTGAGTCATGGCCATCTTGCGTGTGCCTGTCAATATAGACACAAACATACCTGAGCTGTTTAGCTGGACTCACTGCAGTGGAGGCTATATCAGATGATGGAGCATCATGAAAAAACTGTGCTTGGAATGCAATTACAATAACACAATGCTAAATCTTAGAATCTAAAATAGGCTGAATTTTGGATTCTACAGTGCTGTTTGTAGATAATGTAATCTAAAATTCTGAACTCAATAAAACTACATGATTAACTCGTGATTCCAATGGTACCTGAACACCACGCGCACACACACACACACAGACACAGGGGTTGCAAGTATCTTTCTCTCTCTTCTACCCAACTCACTTTTTTATCTCTACCTTGAAGACAAATTAGTCTTGGTAGTTCAAGGCCACATATTCACAAGCTTTTCCCCACCAGCTGTCCTTCAGACCTTTAGGCTACCCCTGCATTGCTCTGCTGTCAGCATTTTAAGTCTCTCTCCCTTGTAGTTGATTTATTTCTCATTGTGTGGGTGCTCCTTTCTGCTCCAAGCAGTGATGCCCGGTCTAGGTTTGAAATGATTCGGGTCACACCATTTGTGTCTAGCAGCAGGTTGTGAGGAAAAACTCTAATCTGCAAGCCAATCACATTAAATTCTGTGCTGAATATCAGAGCTCACGGAGGACTTGAAGAGTTATAACTCCTGATTCTCTGGAGGGGCAAACCAGGCTAAAATCGTCCTTAATGAGTTACCATCTGAGTCTGACTTAAAGGCACTGCACACACACACACGGGTGCATGTTTTCAGACTCATTAGATTCAAGTGAGCCTGAAAACATGCGTAATGTCGGCATGTTGAAGTTGAATAGGGTACGACCTGCTGAGGTCACCAAGCTTCATGTATGTGGGAGATGATCCATCTGTGTGGAGCGTTTCAATTAGTAATTCAACTTGTTTCAGAAATTCCAGTTCTGTAACATTCCCTAGATGTTATTGTAGCCCTAGATGTGGAGTTTGCTTGAATGGATTAATACATTATCGTCTCGATTTATTGTACAGTCAGTGATGTGTCTTAACATTGTTGGATAACCCCACAAGTGTGAGAGAGTTGTTTTTAATCAATGTGTCTGCACCTACCTGACTGCTTACTTGACTACAGTTACATTGTTGTGTACTTGCAAAGGGTTTGTAGTCTGTCTGGTAGATCAAGCAGCAAATGGTTAGGATATTACACCAACGCCGTGTGCATTATAGGGAGTCAGTGAGCTGTAGCACAGGGAAATTGTTGTAAATACTAATACATGAAAATAAGTGAACACAAGATGAATCATTAAGCCCCTGAAATAGTCCACGTCCTTATTGAGGAGTGACTTGTCTTCACAGATACAGTAGCAGTTATTTTTCACATTAGGCTCATCTTAAAAAACGTGTCATGTGAATCACATCCTGCATTTTGAAACATTGGTAACTTTGACAGAACTACATTGGCTGTAGCCTTTCACATCAAGGGAAACAGCATACACTAAGTTTGTGCGTAAATATTGTGTTACATTTTAAAAGAGGATTGTGGATGAATAGAGACTAGTTATACTGTAACTTACAATGCAATACTCTTTGCCTCTAGCCTTCACGGTGTACTCAATTATCATTGCCTGATTACAAATGAACAGCACAGCCATGGGTCCCAAAGTCTCATGTTTCAAGATCTGATTAGCTTTGATGTTAATGAGAGCTTTGCCTGTATTGCTAACCCCCAAGCGATCTGGATGAAGCTCTCCATCATCCTCCGTTGGATTCTGACACCCCTGCCCAGATGGTGATGCAGACTCACCCCTCTCTATTTCTCTTTCACATGCTAAATGCACTGATGGAGTGTAGCCCCTGGGCGCTGACAGTGCATATGGACACCATGAATACCTGCCAGATCACATTATCACATCCACATACAATGAATTTCATAACAGAGGAGAGGATATATGGTGTATGGACAGATGTCCTGACATGCTTCATCTGAATCACTGCAGTGGGTTGATTTAATTGATATAGAGTTTTGACTATTTACCTGTGACCACACAAATTGAGCAGTAATTATGGGAAATTAGATGCTAAAAATAGCTTGGCCATACTGCTTTGGGCATGTGATGAGATAGGGTGTACGGTTTGTGAAATTCGGCGGATGCCTTACAACAGAGAAAGTAGAAATGTCAAAGGTATTTTTCTTCCAACAGTAATAAAAACCTCAGAAACCACAAAAACAGAGGTCATGCAGGAACAGCTAACCATAGGGTTTATCATGTTATTTTCCCTCCCTCCAAGATTGTTCTGTGTTCTGTCTTCCACAGTTTCTTAATGTCCTTCCAAACCTGTAATTCCAAAGGGTGACCATCCCATTGGGTTATTGTAAATGGATTTGTATTAATTTTGTTTCAGTTTCACTGGGAGAACATAACAAATGCATAAACCAAATGCATAACTAAACACTTGGAGCTACTTGTGCAGCATCAAGGATCAGAACCCCTCCAAGGCCAATTGTGTTCACTGGAATACACAGCCACTAGCAGGGTCAAATGATTTTTTGGACTTTAACAAATATCGTATTATAGATTATTGCCTCCCTTGTATGACAATATTCAAAATACCAAAAAACACTGCAATTGGTTTGTGGGTCCATCTATCTCTAGTTTGTCAAACAGTTTGGTCCAGACTGAAAATATTGTGATCACTATTAGATTAGTGCCACTGAAGTTGGTACAGATATTCATTGTCCCCTGGGTGGTGACTGATTGGCTGGTGCTTTCACAAGTAAAGGTTTGAGGTGGTTGGTTTCAGTTCTTCAGCCTTGAAGACGTTCCACCACTCCAACTTCTTCAGTTCTGAGTCAGTGGTGGGCACCAACCCACCATGTCCACTGCGAGTTGTTCAAGCTTTGGGATAAGTGATGCCTCGGACCACATCGGAGTGATGTGTGGTTCATTATCATCATATGAGAGTTGTTGCAGTTGTTTGAGTCATATAAATAAAAGTGCAAACTGCCCTGGGATTGTTGAGGTGCCCACCACCACTGTTCAGGGAAATACTGTCTCAAGTCCTTTTATTCGGCCATGTGCTGTATGTAAAGACGATTCTGAACTGAAATGAAGACGCTACATGCATGAGGCAAAACCTCTTCAAACTAAACCAGTCCAGTGGCCTATCCAATGACCTGGGTGAATGAGAACTTTCAAAGGCATACTAACAATATAATACTTGGATTTCTATTCAATTTGTTGTGGATATCCATGGTTCGTTATTTCAATGACCTCCAGGCTATTCCTCTACCACCCTCAGGTAAGATTATCAACTTTGCACAACGTTACATAATTTATCAAAACATGTTTCTCTCCTCCAGGTGATTCAGTCCAGGACTTATCCTGCCTCATGACCGCCTCATCTATGACAGGATACATAGTGATATAATTTCTACATAGTAGCAAAGAGTGAGAAAACTGGTATATATCTACTCTGCTCTGAACTGTGCTTATAATTCAAGGTCAGAAAATATTTCTCTGAGATTGATCATTATTAGCATAATGACTGAATCTGTGCATTTTACCTACAGGCAAATCCTTTATCTATAGCAGTAAAACATGTATAAGTCATCTTTTCCTGGGTTTTGTATTAAGACTGTCTCAGCGCTAATTCCCACATACCTAATTCCCAGCCTTACCTTTGTAATATTCCTAATGAGCCCCTAAGCCCTGAGATCCCTCATTCTGCTGTGTTCCACGTTCCCTTTGATCCTGACAATCCGTTTCCCAGCATCCTCGGGGGTCCACATGTAGTGTTACCTGACTGCGTGGTGCTACACTGAATATTCATCCACACCTTCCTGTTCTGTGCTGTCTGCCCTCCACAACAGGAAAAGTCAAACACAGATTTGTAATATTTCAAGGGGAATCTAACATTTACTGAGTGTGATGACTCCTATCAACGACCTGAGCTTTTAAAGTGATCAATCGATTGTTACTGTTACTGTATGTCATGTATGGCATATCAGAACAACAGTATTTTTCGAACTATTTTGGGATGAGACTCATGTAATCCCTCTGACCAGTTCAGTACAATGGCTCTCTGTTCAGCATAGCCTCTTCAAGTACCATCCGGCAAATGAGTTGAGATAGAACTAATGAGTTGCTAGCCCTCATTAACAGCATTATACGAGTTTCCACCACAAGGCATTTGATCACAAACTAGTAAAAAACTTGAAGTTACAAAAATAAGCTAATTGCCGCGAAGGACCTCTGACTTTATCCCGCATCACTTGCATTTCCACAAACAGTACAACATCTGGCAAACTTCCAAACATTTAAAACACTAACACATTTAGTGTGGTGTCCTTTCTTCAGACGGTCAAAGACAGTCAATAATCAGGCCATAGTTGATATGATGTCATCTCTGGCAGAAGCTTTTGTTCTCTCATTTAATATTTCATACTTAGGAATAATATTGGATAATAATTTGAGAACACCTATTTTGTACAGTTTTTGACCTTTGCCACAGCAGATGGGGGATTAATTTATACAAATACATTTTAAGTGCATTTATTTTTAGCAAATAGATCTACATTTGTATGTTTCCCCTCAAACTGTGTTGATTTAATTATAGAGGCATGAGGATTTTTTACATAAACTTCCATACAAATGAGTTAAATGCCAAGTAGTCACAGGTGGCCAATGAGTACCAACATTCCTCCTTCCCCTCCCACCTGGTAATTGCCAGAGAGAATTCTACAGGCAGCGGACTGGGACTGGAAAACAGGTTCTGCTGAGGGGATGTGTTTAGTCTGCACTGAGCTCAGCTACAGCAAGAACTTGCTCTCTTTTCTCCCATTGTGCAGTGTGCAGGGCTATCTACACTCCCAGGCCCCTCGCCTCCCCCCTTCTCCCTCATCACTAACGAACTCTCTCTGCCAGGCCTTACCTCAGGCGGCCCCCTGTAATTATTCCCCAATGCCACAAACTGGTGAGATGGGTGTCTGTTCCACACTGTGTGCCTAGCTAAGAAAAACAACAACTGTGGGGCCATTATTTGTCAATCAAACCCAGGGCCAAAACAAAATGCTGTCTGGTACATCCGGAGTCCTAGTTATCATCATTGAAAACTGTCAGGCCAAAGAGCAGTTTATTGACCCCCCCCCCCCCCCCCCTTATTTATTTATTTTTATCATTGTAGTGTCTTATTTTCCCTGATGTCTGCAGCTTTGCTGCTGAGCTTTCCCTACAATCACCTCACCTCCCTTTGAACAATGCAGTACACCATTTTTTCAAGTACTGCAAAAACATTGCAAACAGTTTACACATAGCAGATCACAGTAAACAACTGTTCCAATGTTCATACAACTGTTTACACTGTAAACATTTAGCTGTAGTGATGTTTGTTGCACATAATCCATCAAAAACCACAAATAGAACTTTTCAACTGTGTATGAAACAAAACATTGCAAAACACATATGTATGGTTATTTGTTCTAAGTCACGGTAATTGCTCTTTGTGCTTTCTCTGATTTTAATTAGAATTACTGCTTTTACTCTGTGGCTCTGACTGGATTGGATATCATAAATAAAGTTCTATGCTAATATACCTTTTTACTAAAATAAAGCTATTAAGGTTTGTTTAATATCTACATGTTCTGAACAAACAATTGTATTTTTTACATTTCTGATAATTAATGATCCATTGCAGCTTTAAATGTTAGCAAGTGACTCATTTTACGAATACAGAACAGCAGCACGTTTCTATTAAATGTCAGCCATGGATTCAATCATGGAAGCTCAATCAAGACATTTGTTCAGACGGTTTATGACATTGTAAGTAATAAGAAGACAGACTATTATTAACTATTGTTTTGAAGCTCACATGATGATTTCATACTGATCATAAAGTCTTTTGAAATTGATCTGAATATTACAATGTAACATATTAAAACGAGCATGCTGCATATGGTCCACTTTTAGAAAGTGTTACATCCAGCTTGTCTACGAATGTGCAGCCAAATGTCATAAACATTTTGCTGTTAAGGTGAAATTTCATACATTAAAAGATGTCGGAAGATATCATGACAAAGAGAAAAGCCCATAGGTTAAGAATGGTACGCTATCCCTTGTGGAAAACATAAAATTGCTAACAGATGTTAAATACCAAAAACACAGCAAATTTCACACAATCAAAGGGGCCTGAATCTCTAGTGCTTTAACATCAGAAACATCAAAGAGGCCCCAGCAGCTGATGTAGCAGAACTCTCAGGGAGATGTGGAACACATCAGTATTCAGTGATGCTGTGAGTGAAGGCAGCTTTGCACTAATGCAGGACTTTTCTATACTGTTAATGTTTCACATAGGAAAGACTAATTCATGTTCATTATCTGATTCTCCTGCTTAAATGCTACCTGTTTTTTAACACTTTCAGACTTCACAAACTATAGCAATACTCAGTTGAACATTTATTTTATGGAGTGGCATTGTTGGGTCAGTCAGCCCTGCATGAAGGTTGTGGGTTTGGAACCAGCTGGGACCTGTTCTCACCACATCTTCACGGGTTTCCTCTGGATTTTCTGGTTTCCTCCCACAAACCACAGATATTCTTGCAGGTTTTGATGAATTGGAAACTCTCACCTGCCCAGTTGGTCTGAATGTGAGAGTGAATGTGTTTGCTTCTCCTGAGACACACTGGCAGCCTGTCCAAAATGGACTTTGACTCTCACCCAGTGTATGCCGGGATAAGCCTCAGTTCCCTGGAACCCCTCAAAGGCTGAGTGGGTATAGAGAATAGAGTATCTGTGATTAATCAAAATCTCAGATAGGGCATTTAACTTTCTGATATAAATAACTACAGTGTCATCCACCCTTTCAGATACTTCCTGTGTGCTGCTTCTGATGTGTAATTCAACAACCACCAGGCAGACAGGCAGGAGGGTGGTGGTGTTTTGGGAAACTGTCCTTCAACCAGGAGGTGTCCTCAAGAATATGCCTCACTGTGTTCCTGAACAAGACACTCGATCCCCACCAGCTCGCTGTTTAAAGCTGACCTTGTGTTCTGACCTTGCTGAACTGGAGCTTGTCAATAATCCATTATTCCTCTAGGTTCCTCGAAGATTTTAGAGGTAGCATAACCTGAAAACATACATCAAGACCGCATTAATGGATAAAGATGACAGATTACAGATAAAATAAATTTGTGGGTTTAATGTTTTGTCAGTTAAGTCATTCCACATAAAAGGGACAACATGAAATCTTAATGTTGTTTGTCGTTATTGGCATATTTCCTCTGGAAATCTAAATTGTGAATAGGAATTCTGCTTTCTTAATAATAATCTGCTCCATGTCAGCCTTGTGCATGTCACCTACCTGTGCATCCACATGATTATACTGAAGAACACAAAGAACCCAGTACACTTCAAAATCACATTACATTACATTATGATCATTTAGCAGATGCTTTTATCCAAAGCGACTTACATTACATTACCACCCATTACAGAGGGGGGAGCAATTGAGGGTTCAGTGCCTTGCTCAGGGGCATCTCGGCAGGGACTCGAACCGGCGACCTTCCGGTTCCAAGCGGAAGCTCTACAGACTGAGCTACTGCCTTCCTTTGAAGGCATGTATGGAAGTGGAAGTGAAGTGGAAGTGGAAGAAGGAAGTGTTTCTAGGACACAGCACACAGTATAGTTTCTTAGGACCTGTAATTTGTCTTTCTATTTCTGTTACCTCTTGCTGGCTGTAAATGTTTCAAATGTAACATGGCTTGTTGGCAGACAGGGGGTGGCGGGCAGAGCTCAATGCAGCTATATGATTTATGGATGAATTATGTCCAGGGAGAGGTATCAGAAGCAGAGAAGACAAAGTCTTGATTCAGGCTGTTTTGGTGTTGTTTATGAAGGGCCCTGTGTGTTATCTCTCATTGGACCACCAATGTCAGTGGCTCTTGGACCGAACCTGCATGAATGGTGTTGTACTCCTTCTATAACTCACTATCAAACACAATGTATGGTTCTGTTTTGATTATTTTTTATTGTTTTCCAGAAGACAATTGACTGTACAGTCAGAAGTCTGCAACAGCTTTTATGTGAACATTGTAAACTTACGAAAAAAGGAAATAATTCAAATAAAACTCAAATATTAAGGTGTTTTGAGATTCCAAATCAATGTGTAAAGTGTAAAGTGAGGTTTTTATTTTCTAAAGGTTTTATATTTAAAATAATTTGTGACAGGCCCGGTCCTTTCAAAGGGCGGCCCACCAGGGGGGATGACTAGCCTGGCTACTGAACACAGCGGTGCTCAACTCACAGGATTCAGGGTCCCTTGACACACCAGGAAGAGATAGAAAAATGTTATATAAAAGAACTAATGTATGCAATGAAAAGCTATTTAGAAACCTGTTACATATTGTGAAATGTTATTCGCTAGCACTTCCTGGCTCTTCGCTGCAATGGGAAATGCCTTTCTCTCACAGCTGCTGACCTCCCACAAGGAAAAGCTTTATTGTCCGATGCCTAAATCAATCAATTAATCAAACTCGAAGAAGTGGATAAAATGAATATAAATCAATATATCCAGCCAATAACTGACATGTTAAACTTTGAAATGCATCTCCTTTGTAATGGTACTGTTTGATGTAGTTTATGTAAAGCAGAATGTGGACACATCCAGAGGCAGCAGGACACAGCTCCAAGCCTGAGACACCCACTATTTAGCTTCCCCTGACATCATATCTCACTGTAGTAACGTGAAACGCACTGAAATTCCTCACTGCCTCACTTGGGCAGTGTAATTCACAGAAACACATTTATAACACAACCATTCAATAAATCCTTAAACTTACTTTAATCCTTAAACAAGTTTAGAAAAGTAGAGAAACACTTTTGAAAGTCAATACCAGTTTAGCCACAGGGGACAGCTGCACTTGCCAAGTCGGATGTTAAGGTATCATGGCACCATCCCTTTGTTAAACACAGGGGCACATTGTTCAATCTGGCTGATGTTGAGGTAAATGAGTAAAGTCTGTGTTTTTAGTAGTTAACCAAAAGTTAGTGTTTCCACAGATGGCTCATTTAATTTGGAACAGAAGGAGTAGGGTAGTATGGCTGTTACAGTGAAGCATTAATGCTAAATGCTGAATTAATGGTGCACAGTTTGCGATTTCATTGCTTAGAAACAACAATAAAACAGTGCTAACTGTAAAATGTTAATACACAGCTCAGGTGGTTCACTGAAAATGTTGTTGGCACTGTGCTGCTGTGGTGTCATTAACGTGCTTGTCTCCTGGTTGTTTTGTGTGTTTTAGGGTGATACAAGCACTGAAAAATGTATGTTCGTCTTGAAAATGGATCTATGAAGGAGAGGTTATTTCATTTAAAGAACAGAATGAGTTGGTCTAGTGAAATTCTTTTCTGCTACACTGATCTATAAAGACTTACTGAGGTACTAATTATTCACCACTCAGTCCACTGCACCAAGCTGCATTTCTGTCTTGCACACTGGTTACAACACAATGTTGGAACCAGGTCCCTGTTAAAAACAACAGGGAAAGGGAAAAACTGAGAAAAACACATCTAATTAATGAAGACTAATATAATATATATACGTATTGTGTATATATCACTGGATTCTCTCAGGACTTCCTGTCAAAATTAACAGCAGAAGCATTTCTGCTCAATTACACACCCACGCACAGTCAGACAGAAAGCAAATGAGTGAGAGATTTTGATTTTTCAAGGGGGAAGAAGTTTATTGAGTATCCTTAACTCCTGACATTATTCATAACTCTCACCCTTAACACGCTGTAGTCCTTAAAATAATCCTTGGCCCAGAAATAAACATGGTCAGCTCTGTTAACTAGATTACTTGTGGGCTACACAAACAACACCAAGACAGCAAAGCATAGACCTAATTGCCTTCCACTCACGAAGCTGCAGTTGTCTTCAGCTGTAAACAATGTAATCGGGGAGGCAGCAATGTGGAACACATCTGAGGTTTTCTCACTTAGACTCCCAGGTGAGTTTGTATCTGTCTGTGATAGACAGAAGTGGAGGGGGGAGAGGGGAGAGGGGGTGCAAAATGGAGTCGAGCTGAGGGCTGTGGAGTAATATGAAAGGAATAACAATGGAAAGGTTTGCAGTGAATCTTTTGAATATTGTTTAGTGCTTTCTTCTAAAGCAACACTCCATCAACATCCATGCTATGCTACACCATTATTTTAACTGCTTGTGAATAAGCAACCAGCTGTGTGCAAGACACACACATACACACACACACACACACACACACACACACACACACACACTGCACGATCAGATAACCAATGGAAATGTAATAAATCATCACATAGGTCACAACACAACATTGGCTCTTAACGGGACAATGCAGCATATAGTGATTTGTCTTAAATGCCAAAATCATATCCATAACAAATTGGCTGATTTATGAATAGTTATTAAACTTCTTTGTAGTTAGGATGGGGAAATTGCAGTTTTAATAAGTCTCTCCACCTCTCATATCGTAGGAAATTCTCAGACAGACACCTATACTTAGAGTACATGAATTTTCTGGAATAAAAACCAGCATAGGAGATTCATTTTCAACTGATTGATGACTCAAAAAGGTGTTGTCATGCAAACTGCAAGAGGAGTTCCATTAAACATGAGTCATATTTGGCAACAGTGAGCCACGCTCACTATTTCACTGCTGTTGCTGACATTTTATGTAATCATTACAACACTCAAAACTTACAGCAAACACCATGAGCCCCAGGCTGAAAGCTGTTGTTTACACATACACACACAGTGGAGATACATGTGTATGTGTTGCACATGTTTTATGTGACAAACTCAGTCTTTCCACATTTGGCAATGGCAACGACATTTACTCTGTGACTCTTGCACTAGAACGCACTCGATCTGTGCGCCCTGGATGGTTGCTCCTTATACAGCATGACATGGGTCCCTGAACCGTAAAGAAAGCACCATTAAAGCATCCAGTACTGCATATATACAGTAGGGCCACACGGGTGATTCTTCAAGTTTTAGACCATTAACTACAAGAAGCATATACATTACTCTAAACATTCTTTTATAAACATGCTATATGTCACAACTTTTATGTCTCTTACCTTCCAAGCAGAGTCCCAAAAGTTCATTTCAGATAGAAAATCCCACAAAACCTTATTATTATTTATTAACAGGAAAAATAGACATCATCAAATTCAAAGTGAATGTGCACTACATGGCCAAACATTACACATGTTGTTGCTGGCCATGTACGCATTTAAATTAATATAGTCATTAATATAGTCTTCATATCATTGGAACATGGCTGAAGGAGGTTCTATGGCGAGATCGGGTACTGATGTGGGGTAACAAGCCCTAGCTCCTTGTTTAAATCCCACTTCATCTCAAAAGTGTCAGAAGTAAAGACTGCGTGCAGGCCAAGCTGTTACTACCAAGTTGGAAGCACACTAAAATAGGATTAAGACTCCCATTTGTTTGAAATAGAGTCCTATAAACTAATCTCCAGACTATTGTTCACTATCCACCACTAATTAGCAGGGCTGTCTACATACTGTTAGCCATGTGACGTTTGTTCCCAACATATACTCCATATGAAAATGTTGGGCTCATTTTTTCCCCTCAATTTTTTACATAATTTAATTGCCCACCAAATTCATGCTTGATACTCCAAATCATCCAGCTAATCTTCTCATCGATCAAATTGATGTGGCATGGAAATGGCTATTTTATGGAAGTTTTACACCTCGTGCAAAGATGGTGGAGGAGACTGGGAAGGTGGAAGAAGAAACAGAAGAAACAGTGCACGATGTGGAACTACAAGGATGAACGAGGAGCTGACAGTTTAAGGAGAGAGCCCTGATTGACAGGTTGGAGGTAATTAGTGTTTGTTTGTTGCATCATTTCTTATGTGTCCTGTCTGAAGTAATGGGATGCTTAATTTCTTTTAAAGATGCATTTTTTTTTGAGAAGTTGGCCAGTGTGTCAAACATTAGCCACATCTGTTCATGAGTGTTCTGCTCCACTTGTTCAACAGTAAGTACTCTAAGCTGTGCACAACCTGCATGCTAATGGAAAACTGACCTTTGATGTACGATGAGCAGGTTTTTCACATCAAGTCTGGTCGTATTATAGAGTTATTTTGTTGGTGTGGAATCCAGTTTATTGACCCCATTTTCAATGAAATCATTCAAGTTTGTAACAAAACATTTTAAGAGGATAAACTGGCCTTGAAAAATGCTTCATCTTAACCTTTTAACTGTCTGATATCTATCCTCTTTATATAGAATTTCATGAATCTACGGACTATCTGGGAAGATGATTATTAATGATGGCAATACAAAGCGAGGACGTAAATGTCAAAAGCTTAGCCACCAAAACCAGCAGTGAGCCATTTCCCCCAAATTATCACGGCAATATGTTATAAACACTCTCTGCTTTGTAAATGTAAGCCAACAGTATTAAAACGTCGTAAAACACATGGGCTCTGTGATGTCAGGTTGAGCACTGAGGCTTTTTCAGACTGTTATTTTTGTGCTATTTTGAATTATTAATAGTAAGCAGTGGCATTTTTTATTCCATGTCCATGCTTCCTCTCAAATTTGAAGCCATTTCCTTCAGCACTCAGTCACTGGCTGAACAGAATGTTGGCTTTTTCCGTGTCTTTCATGTTGTCATGTGTGTTGAACCCTTCCAGCATCCGTCATGCTATCTGATATTTTCCCTCTAAATCCCCTGCTCCACCCCAACCATCGGCACCTTCTGTCACTACAGTTGTCTATGCCTAATAGGTTGACAGGTTTGTGGCAGAAGACGCTGGTTGATTTATGGGGTGCTCCAGGTTCTACTGGTGCATGTCTGACTTGCATCTCCTTAGAAAGACATTAAGCTCCTTTCTGCGGATTTCCCAAATGTAGCACAATCTATAAGTGAATGACATTCAACATACCTTTCTGTGAATATGAAGCTATTTAATGTGTGGATTACAAGCCCGGCTCACAGCAGGCCAAGAATAAAATTACACACATGCACTGGACTATTAGATATTCATTGTTAAAAGTAAATATACTGTATTTCAGAAAAATAAAGAAATATTTCAAGCAAGTGAAGACACAACGTTCCAGAATCCTATTTTACAAAGGAAAGATGGCAAGCGATTCCATCCTTTTTATTTGCTGTCAACTTTCATTCAAAGATCAGTGGTAGGAGCCAGTATCTGAAGCCAGTGACATCTTTTTTCCGACAGAAACCTGACATTGCGGTACGCTTAAGTGCTGCTCTGCGCTCTCTGGTTTTGCATGCTCAATGACTCCTTGGGGCCCTAGCACTAAAAGCCATTAGCGCTCCCAGTGGTGTAAAACTTGCATGAATTTATAAATCTTTCAACGCAGTGGATTGAATTTGTGCTTCTGATAAAGGTTAGGTTTTGGATGAACAGTGGAGCTGCTCAGTAGAGCTGCTAACAGTACAGGCTCTGACGTTTATTAAAGCAGTAAGAGAACATGAAAACTTCATTCTCTAAGGATTTGTTATTCTAGCCTTGTAAAAGCTCCCTCAATGGATGGATCTTTAGTCGAGGAAGGGAATCTATCCATTGTAACCTCTAAAATATTTACAACTTTTTGATTTACATGGAAGAAATACAAGTCTTTTTAATGTTTCCACCCAAGAAGAAGAGAGGCGATCCAGTTCAGCAGAATCCAAAAATGTTGAAAACAACCACTCACTCATGATTTTTTCATTGAATCAGGATCTGCAACATATCCAAGTATCTTTTCTTCTGCATGTATTCTTCAGTGAGAGAAGCCTCAGTTCTGTTGTCTTTCTATGACCCTGCACTTTTGATGGCCATTTGTTATTATCAAAGAATAGATGGCAGAGGATTGTCACAGTGTTTATGAAGGACAGTAGGTGGTACAGACAAACGAGGAGGTGGGAATCCAATCGCCCAGCACAAGGGCGAGTTATCTGACCAAGGTGCTGAGAGTGGGGTGTCTTCAGCCACTAATTGATAAGAGCGTTCTATCTTTAGTAAGCAGCAGTGTTTGGCTCAGGACATCAAAACCTTGGCTGTGGCTGAAAGGCTTGTTGCACCCCCCTCCCCATTCTGGTCTATTGAGACAGGGTAGAAGTCAGGATGAGTTGTTCACCTTGCCAGGGGGTCACTTCACTACTTTCCTACAAACAACTTGTTTTTCCACTGAATGACCATAATTTTGGCTTCACTGTTGGTCTAAATAAGATAATGTAAAGGGATTGTAGAAACTAATATATTTGGTGTGGATGTGGTTTAGTGTCACTGATGAGGAATAAAATAAAAAGTCACAATGGCTAATTACAAGGCAATTACGTAAGCAGTGGACAACAGTAATGTGCATTATACTAAGCCAAAATACGAAATTAAAGTCTGCTCTGGATTAGTACAGCAGGATTAGTGCTTTGAGTCGTACCAAACTATCATCACCATTCAGATATTAATTATCACCCAGCAAGGCATACAATGTGGAAAATTTCCATTAATGAATCTTAACAGGGTTTCCATCCCAAATGTTGTTTTTTGGGGTAACCTCAAAGATGACATTTGCAGGCAAAGGCATACTCTGGGAAAGTCTGTAAAACAAAGCTGTTAAGTCATACGTGATCATAAATGATTGTAAAGCTGTAAAACTAAATGAGATACATAAGCACAGAGGACAGCTGGTGTCAGTGGAGTTTTGGTTTTGGTTAGTTTATAGGCTAATTATGTCTGGCCTGTACAATATAAATGAGAAGCTGGTAAAGCAGCTAAAGAGACCTAAATATATTCTCAGGAGCTGGCGAACCAAACCAGGGCAGAAATGCAAATGATTATTGGCCTTACTTTCAGCAGGTGGTAGGAAACAGCATTTCCATTGGGATGGTAATTTTGCTCTTTCTATTTCTGCTGGGTATGGAAACAGGCATTGTTTGGTAGCACATTAGTCATGAGAACTTAATGAGCTGTTATAGTATATCAAGCCTCTGTAGCGTGAGTTTGACATGGAGTTTCTGTTCCCAAGTAATCAAAAACTCCTTTGTGTGGCTTTAAGTATGGCAGGTTTTAGGTTTGGTCTATTAAAACAAATTTGCTAAAAAAATAGTTTTCCCAAATTGTCACCATCTCAGTCATAAAAGCCAATAGTTTATAGATGATAAAGGACCGGCCCCCTGAAATGGTAAGTACAATTATGAGATTTGAAAATACTCTAAGTCTTATTTCAGGCAGGGAGTGTTATGGAATGAAAGCAACATTGAAAATGACAAATACTCATACACAAATAAGGACTAAGCCATTTCTGTAATATGGTGACTGACTATTAACACTCGCCCTCAGGGATCCTTCTGGCTCTGCATTATCAATAACTTGGTCGACTGGCAGATTCTCCACATGATGACTCCAAAAAATAACAGCAACAAATGTGGCTGTCATGGAACATAACATAGAGCACTGACTTAATGAGACTGCACACTCAATGCAATGTTGCATATCAGTTTAATGGCTATGTTGTAACCTGTTAGATCTCAAAAGTGCCATTTTTGGGTCTGTTAGCAGCCTCTGGAAGACGATGTCAGACTGCTGGCTTGCCCATCAACAACCTCCCAGTGCTGTGGTAGAGACCAGAACGGCAAACATTTACTGGGGTATTCATGGTTCAAGAAATGACACAACACTCTGAACTTTTTTTTTCCTTTAGTGGCACCATTAGGCCAAATATACTGCTTGCACAAAACAAATGTAACAGGCAAATTAAAGAGCATGAACTTAAATGAGCACCGGCATATGACCTAGAGGATGAACCCTTAAATGTTGGACATTGCATAGGCTTTCCTCTTGCACTACCTTCCAATGAAAATCATATTTTTGCACACAACATTTTGTGGTAGAGGGTATACAGAACTGTATGTATTCAAAATACACAAGGGAATGCTTTCACACTGCAAGTTTGATATAATGCGGGGTAAATACATTTCAGGGGATAATTGATCTGCCAAACATGAAACAATCACGAATGCTGTAGTTGCACATAAACTAAACTAAACTAAACCTAATGCCTGACTCACCACTGACACAAGTGCAAAATACTGGACAAGCTGCAGTTTGGTTTGGGCCAGCTGCTGGATAGACCGGCTCATTTCTCCCAGGTCATGGCACTGATTAGCCACAGCTGCCCTGGAGCCCAGGCATGAGGGAGGCTGCGAACTGACCACAATTAGACGGTAAAGATGACATCCTGGCAAGTTCAATTAGCAAATTCTAATTCAGACTCATTAGTCTAAAGCCAAGCCGTCACTGCTGATGGCTAAATTCCCTGACTGCTGAGTGAAGTTGTTTAAAATGTAGCTTAAGATGGCTTAAGTGAGCTGCCCAGTTAAATCAATTGTAAGTCATGTGTCCTTGGTATTATGATGTAGTCACTTAACTGACAAACTGTTTAGACTCATGTTTTTCAAAGGATATGTTAAATTGTGAACCGATTTTTTCAATGAATCCAATTTGTTTCATTTATACTGAATTGTACCATTTTGAATAGTACTTTTGAATAGAATCAATACATCTAGTTTGGAAAAAAAATATCAGCAAATATTTAATTCTGATGTTTCCCTGCCTCTCATGGAAGAAATGTTTTCATTGCAGTGTTTATCATTACTATGCGAATGGCTCTAGCCTTCTAATGGCCACTCAGCTGATGGCAGTAGACAATAAGGCAAACTCATGATGCCCATAAATTCTGTCTTGTTCTCACATTAAGCAACATACACAGTAAATCAGCAAACTGACAGATCCAGACAGTCCTGGTTTATCCTTCGCTGTACCACCACCTCTTCCTATTATTCCGCCATGATTAATGTCCCACCACCATCAACAACACACGCTGCAAGTTGCATATCTAATGGCAGAAATACTCAATGAGCTTTCTCAGGTGGGTTTGAGGGTCAGATGGAGTTTAAGACCTCCCATCACCACAAATCCTCGCTGTGTCCTTGTGCGTCTGCCTTGCAGCTGAGATGGAATACATTATGGGCTGAACACATGCCCAAACCTTGTTTTAACATCAAATACAGCAGTTAGTATCACTATTATTGTGTTGCTTTCTCCACTCTTTCACACCCACATAATCCCACACTCCAGCTTTACTCTCACAATCACCTTACTCACTCTGAAACATGGGGAAATGAATGTGACCTGACCAATCTAACTTTTCAGCCAGTGTTAAACCTAAACCTCTCAAATAAAATACAAAAGGAGTTATGTTAAGTTCTCCTCTGAAAGATTCTCCCTTTTCTCCCAAAACTTGATAGAAATTCACTAGCGCAAATGCTGCCACAATCTTCACAGATGCTTGCATTAGTATTCTGTAGGGATGTCTTCCAGTGACATGTAATACATCATAGTCACCAGGAGGCACTTCCACTGCAGAGTTGATGTGCAAATATGGGCAGAGCGCGTTTCCGTGTTGCACGCTCTACTCTTTATCCTAAAAATGTCCTCTGAAGTTCTAAGATAGACACATGCGTGTACACATATGTACACAACCACATCCATTAAAACACTCACATGGTGGTTGAATAAATTCATTCAGCACACAACACCAACCCCCACCTGCCAACACACGCACAGGGGTGAGGGACTCTGTGTGTGTGTGTGTGTGTGTGTGTGTGTGTGTGTGTGTGTGTGTGTGTGTGTGTGTGTGTGTGTGTGTGTGTGTGTGTGTGTGCGTGCGTGTGCAGTACAGTCACACACACGCACAGTGTGTGTGACTGTTTAGGGACAGGAGTGTTCTCACCTCGAACAGTGAGCCAGTCTGGAAGGCTGAATGCCCTTGACTAACCTTGTAGTTTTTACTGTGCATTTATGAGAGGGTATAAATCATCATGATGGTTTTTTCACCAAAAAAATGCAGCTGTTTTACAGTGTGCAGTCAGATTGACAAGGCAAATGTGGCCCTCTATAACAAAGACTATTACAAACGCTGCCTGGGAAATACGGGCTGCTGAAATTCAATACAGCACAACGTAATGAAAGGATGTCTGTGTTGTCCTGTGTCAGTCAGAATGGAGAAACAATGAGAATTATTCTCAGTGGACACATTAAAATGAATTACTCTTGTGTGAAACATAAACACTGTGCATTGCTGCGGCACTCGCAGGTGAATGGAAAATACACAAATTATCATATTGATTGCTTTTCACCTCAATGAGGAGATTTCCATCTTTATTCCACAAAATGTGTATTGTATATATACAAATAAACGTCGGAAGGAAGATCAGTTTAAAAGCATCTACTGAGAGAGTGACTCTTCATCTAGACACACTTTTCCACAGAAACCATGAAAGAGCTGCTCTCTGCTACTTCTCTCTGCAATGTAAACAGCTCAGGCCCAAACCTCTCCACTCAACAACACATTTGCCCGGGACGGCAACCACTCATATATTCATGTATTCATGTGTTTATCAGAACTTGGCGGCTTGCGTTGCCATTTTCTCCTTATAATGATGAGCAAATGCACTTCCATCCTGAACTGGGAATAATTGTGGATCTCATGAAAACCCAAACACACATTTGTTTTTGGTTGCAAGATTAGGATAGGCTGAGTGATTACTTTAGACTGCATGGGAATGGACAAATTTATCCCGTTTCTTAAAACCTGTAGATGAAAATTTCTCATGAAAACTACATATATTTTAAATGACAGTTTAGTCTGTGAATTTTTGGAAAGATTATATCTTTTACTTCTGTTTATCTGCATCTACATGTGCACTCTGGCTTACATTCATTTACCGCCCACAAAAAGAAAGTAGAAAATATATCAAGTGTAGTTTTCTAATCTAGTCTACTTTTTTGCAGTGATTCAAGGATTTTTTATGAAACTGAAGTATGACAGTAGACTTTTCAATATTGCTTTTCTGTGTAATCTTTCTTTTTTGATCCTCATCACTGGTACCTGATGCTGTAAGGCTTTCTGTCTCAAACATCTTCATCTTCAACACTAGTGGGCACTCCTATTCCACATTGCCTCATTCTGTGGTATACAGATATGTCAATGTGATGCATCCACATCCTCCTACTTGTAGCGTGTGGTCTACTTTTTTAGCCCCTTCCTCCTGGTGTCGTTTTGGTTTTCTCTTCAGCTCTTCACTAACTCAGCACAGACTCAGCTGCAGCCTCTGCACTGCCAAGCAGTGCAATCAACAAACCGGTGTGAGAAAATGTCATCCTGGTGAGGACAGAGGAAATGGCTTTTTAATTAATGTTTTGATTTGGGTTAGTATATCACTCTTGAGAAAAATGATTGCTATGAGTGGCATTTAAATGAGGGGGTTACAACCAGTGAATGACCATTCAAAGTCATCACAGAGTTTATTAGATATTAATTAGGAGACAAAGAGGAGGAGGAGGATGATAGGGAGGGGAGGGGAGCCTGTTAAATGCCCTCCCCAAATGTGAGAGAAGTGCAGCATAGCTGGGACTTGGTCTTGGTCGGAGTGTAATGGGACTTTCCATTTCCTCTCTCTCTCAACATATGGTCGTGGATATGCAGTATGAATTGTGTATAACCACAATGAATGCCCACTTTTGCAGTTGTGTACCGTGTACAGCATATAATTATTTTAAGTTTGATTATCATTTGTTTATATAAGATGTTTGAATATTTACAAAACTCTGCAACACCCTGAGCCAGGTCATGCAGAGATGTGCAGACTGAGCCTGATTTAAATACAGTGTCTTTACTATTATTTTCTTCAATATAGTTTTTAGGCAAAAATTCAAAAGGACATTTTTTCACTGAAAGTTACATAATCTATCTATAAATATTTAAAAAAAGACCCCACTCACCTCAGCAGCTGTGATGCTGAGGTGAGTGGGGACACGTATCACTGAAAACATTCAAATGTTGCTTCACACATGCACATGACTGTGATCAGCGTCCACCAACTTGTGACGTCATACATCCTACTTGTGTGTTCAGATCAGAAATTCCGATTTTAGAACCTAGTATCCATGAGCAGTAACATGATGAAATACAATTTTTTGAGTGGAGGAGGTCATTAAATGCAGGCTGTGGATTTAGGATGTTTAATGAACTCACTCTCTATGAACAAACTGTTATTTGTGATTACTATTTTGTTGGTAATGTTCAAATGGAAATAATGTTATTTGCACTCCAACATATATTACACACAAAAATTTAAATATAACCTGTACCATAGTGAAACATACAGTATTAAATACTGCTTCCCTGTGATGAGTTTCCTATGTGTTGTGATTTTATTGGGAGGCAAGAACCAGGAAGGGATTTCTTAATCATAAGAGTTGTCCGTTATTCATGCATGGGAAGAGTCAGAGAATCATCAGAGAACTTCAGTGAATCTTCTGTTAGTATTCCGAGATAAAATGGGGTTACAAAAGTTTGATTGCATGGGTCAGGTGATGGGAAAACTACTGGGGAGGAGATAGATGTAAAAGATAAAGTATCAAAGATGTTTTTACCAGCTAAAACGTCAAACATGTAGTCCAATATCTTTTATGGGTCACAGTAAAGGGAATATTTAGTCTTCAGAGTTTTCAAATTAACAGATGAATGGATGCACTTGGTTTGCTGTAGCCTTTTCTTTAAACCCCCTCTGCACTGCAGTGTTGCTATTTTCTGTATTTTCAGGAAGTGGAGGTCAGTTACATTATGCTTGGCCTCACAAAAATGTCTTACTACTGTGGAATGTGGATCAGAGCTTTCCAGCATGCATTTGTGATTCATTTGTCGTTTGAGCTCAGTCAGTTTTGTCTCTGTGTTGGAGTCTACAAAGTCATAAAGTGAAGTTCAGATTGTTGGCCTCTAATAGGATCTGCTGTTTACAAGATTACAGCAGTAAATGCATGATGATGAGTAGTGCGAGTGCTGGTGCAAATATTAAAAGCTTTTACTCTCATGGGTTGTGAATTGTGACTTTTCTGTGCATTTAATCTTTGAAGTGCTGTGTCAGGCCCCTTCTTGGAGTATTGTCTTTCCAAAAATTGATGGAACATTTTGTTGGATTCCAGTTCAAAGCCCTCTTCTGGTCTACAAATCCTCTTAAATCTCCAGAATTTGCTGTCAGGAAACCCTCTCTGAAGAGGTTCTGTATGGTTTATCAGTGGAAGATACTGTTATGGTCTATTGGTTTTCTGAATACTGTGTTATTTTTATCCTCTATACACACACAGACACACACACACACACAGTATGTCTCTAGAAAGTTGATATTTGAATCATTTACTGAAACCTAATTCAGCAGTTGGCAACTAATTCTCATATTTGGGCAGAATCTCAGACAGATACACAGTTGTTGTTGACAACATGCCCAACATTGCCCAAATGATCAACGAGTGCTTAGATTCTTGAAGCTAATGTCTTGACAGTCACGATCAGAATTGGCAAGGTTTACCAGATCAGAAAAGTCGATTCAAAGGTGCATTGTACTTCTTAAGGTCATGCATGAACATTATTGCACATATTTACATGCACAACATGAAGGACAAATGTGAATGCATGCAATTTCACACATGCATGCATGCACTTGTGGTTGCACCTTTCTGAAACATGATCCTTTCCAGAGATACACAAACTTTGTTGTCTTTGTTTTTGACATCAGATGGAGAATGTTTATCTCTTCAAGCTGAAAGTCTTTTTTTCTTATCTCTGTGGTTCTTGGTAAACATTCATCGTTTTGCTTTTCCTTTTGATCCAAAGCAAATATTCGATCACATTTGTTAAATGTTGGAAGATCACAGCGGTTGGCGTTGATATGTGGGCTGATTCCCATATTTAACGTGACCTCTTCCCCTTGCCTTTCATCTTCAACCACGTTTCCTCACAGGATTTAGCTTTTGCATGCATGTATGAGGCCGACCTGGTTTGTTGTCGACAATAGGCTACCCATAATAAGTCTCTGAACTTGCTGATGCTTTGGTGTTGGCCAGTCTTTTACACCAGGGGCGATGTGTTTCCAGGTGGATCCAAAAGACCTACACAGCTGCTCTGAATCGACAGCTTGAGTATGTTAGCCACTTACCGTACTTCAGATGCTTCCACCACTTTTGAGAGGCAACACTAAGTCTCTACTCATGTTGAATCTACAAGAGTAATTTGCAAAACAACTAGTGTGTCTTTTTGTACTTTGTTCTCGCCCACTCTATATGATCTACAGCATCAATAAACTCATCTCTTTCCTTCAGGGATTTTTTTCTCTCTCTTTCAGTGGCCCCTCAGTGGTTAGATTACACCCACTACAGATTTCTCTTAGGTCTACAAAATGTCATATTGTTCCATGTTTAACAGGATGCTTACAAGGACGTATAATGTAAATGGACATCTCTGCATGTGGGTCAACTTGAATGCAATTTCATACAATTTTGCAGCTGCTCCAGCAGTCAATGATCTGTGATTCATTGGTTTTCAGCCAGCGTCAGTATGTTTTACAGGAATTCAGAGGAAGCCCCAGTGTCCAATGCACACTGCATTTATTCAAATAATGGCTATTAAATACTGGATTACTGACATAAATAAATATTTTGTGTCAATGCTCAAAAACCTACATGAACGTACTGTAATCCTTGTCACAATTACCTTTCCTACACTTGGATGTGGACAACCATGATCTTTTACAATAAACATTAGCCACTTCTATTCACCTGCCATTGACAAGCTTCATCAACGATTTGTAACGTGGGAGTTCAGTCTTGCAGGACAAATACGATTCCTTGTATGAATCCTTCAATCGTGCATATAAAAACAAGCATGCACTGACTTTTAATCCTGTTTTCTCCACTTCCAGAAATAGTTTAGTTGTCTTTTGGCTTTGTCCTTTGTCTTCCATCCAGATAACTGTGATCTATGATTTTCAAGCATCTGAAATGAGGCTGCTATTGATCCTTCCTCGTGGGTGTCTCTGTAACAGCTCCTCATTAAGAGCTTTTCAACCAAAAGCCCCAGGAACTAAAAGTCAAGAACTAGCTTAGGCACTAGAAGTTCCTTCTTCACTTTTATGTGCTGTAACTTTGGCACTGAATAAGGCAACAATGCAGTGTCACTTTGCTATTCTTTGTAATTTGCACTTGACTCCAAATGTGGTATTTGAATTATTGGAACAGCAATGTGCAGACGCGAAAATGAAAACTGAAAACACAGAGAAGAAATGTGTTACTTTTGCTCTCTGTTTTACTCATGCTTCAGTGGTGAATCTGAAAGGGGGATACATAAAGGAAAGTAATACCTCAGGATCAAGGCCTGTTGTTTGGAAGAGGATTTCAGCCTAGGGACTAAAATTAGACCTAAGTCCACATGGTCGATATACAGGTAAAGTATCCGAGAAGCTGTAACAATTCTTGAGTTCTTGGAGAAGTTACTGGTGGATGAGGCAACCACCTACACTGACAAGTTTCTCTGTGGGGTTTGTTTGGTAACTTGAGGGAAAGGCACTGTGCTCCTGGTCTTTGGGGTGTCAATAAATCTCTAGTGATAGGTGAAGATGAAAGCCTTTTGGGCAATTTGCTTCAAACTGGGAGTGGCCTTCATCATGAGTCACAAGCCTGTCTAAGAAGGACGAGAAAGGAGTTGTTCTGATTGGGTTGCAGTATCACTTCAGCTGGAGGAGTTTTGCAGTGTTTCTTTCTCAAATGACAAATACTCCCTTCCCTCAGTGTCATCCTCAGTGGTTTTCAGACTGTTCAGGGAGACATGTCTCTTTGATTCAGACAGCTGCAGAACAGGGAGGAGGAGGAGTAGGAGGAGGTGTTACTTGTCAGGGGTTTTATCAACTGTCATGATTCTTATTCTCGTCTTTTTCACTTTTCTTCCTTACTTCACATCTCGTCATGTTATCCAATTATACAACTCACAACTGCTTAATTTTCCATTTATGGATGTTTTAAATTTGTGTGCTAGAGTAATATTCATGAATGAATATTAGTACAGCATGCAACTTATCGGCTTAATATTTTCTACAAATCCATGTATTGATCCATTGGCTTTGTTTGGAATAGGTCCCCTTCAACAAAACTTCAGCAGGCGTCTTTATATGGGCTCAGTTTCTTGTCACTTCTTGGTTGTGTTTTTGTGAGAGTCATTGTTTGGAGAGACTCGCTGGAGATTCCTCCTGGTGACAGATCATCTAATTTGCGACCCTCTCGCCACCAATCAATCATGTAGTCTGCAACTACAGTGACTTCAATATACAAGGTTGCAAGACTGAGTATAGTAAATAGTCATCGGGTGACTTTGAAAGTGGTGTGGTGTGTGCATGACTTAAGGCAAACTTTGAATGAGTTGGAAAGAGAGACAGAGATGAAGTAGAGAGAGAACAGTAACGGCAGATGTGGTATGTGGAGGCATTTGATTTTTGTTTTCTATTCCTTATTTGCTTGATTGAAGAGGAGAGTGCTGACACATCACCCACAGTTACGCTATGGGCTCTATGGGAATGTTTGGTATACTACTTCACATAATAATTAGTGCCACAGGGGGAATGAAGGGTCCTTTTTAAAACCTTGGTCACTAGTTTTGGATTATTTAACTGCTGAAATCTCTGGGCTCTTGCTCAAGGGCCAGTGCTCTTAATAGTAGACTCAATGCTAATAGCAAGCCGCATGATTCTCTCTCACTTGTCTATTTTTTGTATGACTACAAATTACGACACATAATATTGAAAGTTATACATATATATACTCATATAGTTTCATGTTTTAGTTTGTTTGTTTTTTGATGTTTTACAAAAATTGACGATTTAACAAAGCCCTCTATGTCTACTTACATGATGACAACACTGATATCTTTGATGTGATACTGCATTTTCAGGTATGTGAGAGAAATCATCAACTTCTATTGTCGCTCATCTGCCTCCCATCATTGTTTATTGTGCAACAAAATATTCTCCTCTGATATATTCACATCAAATACCGGGAGGCTGATTGCTTAATGATAGCCTGGCTTCAGTGGGAAAGCTGTATACACTCCGCTTTCATGTTATATATCGTGAAAATAAAGTACTTTGTGCAAGCGACTGGTAATTGTTATGAACCTTGCACTCTTCTGATTATCATTATTTTTTAGTTCTGCAAAACTCTGCAAACCTGCAGCCTAAAGTCAAAACTGTGTATGTAAAGGTTTGTCCCCCTCTCATCATGTATACAGAAAATAGCCTATAAATATAAGAATGCCTGGGAGGCCACTTGGAGTTTCCCCCAGCAAATGAATGCAGGAAAATGTTTAAAAAAAACATGCCACTGCTGTCATTGTGACAATGACACTGACATTAGATCTCATTAATGCAGCGTTACATTTTTGCATCCTGGTAAATCTTAAGAATCTCCCTTGGTGATGATCCTCCTGTCTACTTGTCAAACATGTCAAAGGATGATAAACACTGATGTGCAGGTATTCATTTACAGCTCTGTTTATGTGGCAAACTGACTTCAACTGGGTCAAAACAAATAGGAGGAAAGCCAATTGCAACATTCATTACAAAATAACATTGGAACATGTTATTACTGGAACAGGAAATGAATGACACGTCTGATTGTAAGAGCATCAGAGGGCAGATATTTCCTACCTCCTTTCAAAGGGTTGAATGCTCTGACACTCTGTCTTCTTTGCCTCTGAATTGTTTCGTGGACCAGGTATGCCCAAGCTCATTTTCTTTCACAGAGCAAATGAGCTTTTAATGAACAAACTGGACAGTTTCAATATTGAGCTTGCACCTTGTTCATTTGTCACTTGATATTTCCCTAAATCACAGTTACCTTAGTGCTTTCTGCTGCTGTGTCTGTTCTTAACTGAGTCTTTAAGTTTGAATAGTAAAATAGTGTGATCTTAAATCCAAGCATATGTTTTCTTAAAAATAGTAGGGAGTATGTACTGATGCCACCCTTGTGACCGGCATTCCTGATCATTTGAACTGCAGAACAGGGTCTGTCAGGCTTAGGGACTGTGTTTTCACTTGGAAGGCATGCACTTAGAACATCACCTTTCATAAACGTGCAATGTTTAATAAGGATGTTTTGTCTTTCAATCATTTTGGTAAAGAGGTAGAATCCTATCTCAGTATATCAACTGTGGTTGGTTAATGATAGTCATGATTTGTCCCCTTTTTTTCTTAAGACTAATTTTGACCCTAATAGTTTGATACAAACTCTGCATGCAAAGTGTATTTGATTGAAAAAAAACTCAGTGTGTACACCACTTATTGTCAATAAAGCAATGTTTTATTTCTGTTTTTAAGTAAGAACACTGCACACAAAATACATACACATTAGAAGTTGTCAGTTGTGTGTAAAGCACTTTGTTTTGTCATTTAGACAATGGATTCACAGCCATTTCACATTGTGTTCATTAGAAGTTTTGACTTTGCAGTGGAGCAGGTAACATAAGCCCGAGAGAAGGTTGCGATCGTCTATTTGAGTTGGCTTTTTAAGTGGGTCAGGAAGATCAAATTGACTCACGCATCACCACTGCAGTGCTCATTTGACTCATACATGACTAACAGTAAGTAAATATTGAAAACAATACTGTAAAAACATTCCTCTGAGGGGTGCAGATATGATCATGTGCTGTTGTGTGCTGCTGATTGTAGAGGGTCTCTCTTGGATTCATGTGAGGAACTAAAATATATAAAGAAATTATGGAAATTGAAAAGGCTTAATTGTGCAAAATTACTCAGTAATTTACATGTATGATTCCCAAGGTAACCGAGTGCTTCTGGTATATGAAGCTAATTCCTTGGATCAGTTCGCTTTTGAATTTGGTAACATGAATGTTTGGTGATATGCATCCTACATATCACCACAGCTCCTGAATACATACCCTGGATCATTACCTTACCTCATTACCTTCATTTTCTATTTTGAGATTTTTGCTTTTACTCATCCTGCCTCCAGTGTTTCCTCATTCTAAATTGACGAGAATTAACACAGTGTCTCCTCAGTTGCTGTTTTATTCAGTGCTTGTTTATATTGAGTGCTTTATTAATTGCAAAATCATTTATGGTTTTGTGTGTGAAGGGGGGAGGGGGGTTATTTTTGTGTTGTGTGAAGCACTTTGTGTATCATTTTGTTTGTTGAAATGTGCTATATCCGTTTGCCTCCAGGGCACTGCCGAGGTGCCCTTGAGCAAGGCACCGAACCCCGAACACTGCTCCACCGGCGCCGTATCATGGCTGCCCTGCACTGGCCCCTCTGTTAGGCATGTGTGTGTGTAAGACGGGCACGCACGACAAATTTCCGATTGCCGTGTTTGCATGGTGACGTGTTGGCATGTGTGATTTGACCCAATAAAGTTTCTATTCTATAACAGACACAAGGTAACGCAAGAGTTAGCCAAGAGGCAAAGTTGAACCAGATGTTACAATAGGTAACCTTAAAAGTGATAACAAAAACAAATAGCATCGCCACTTGAAAGTCCATCTAACTCAATTAGCTACAAAAAATTCTATGTCCTACAATGCCTTTTCTCACCTGTTATTATAGTTACAAACATGTTTTCATAAAATGCAGTTACAGTTTCACACCAACCAATTTTACAGCTGAGCTTGATCAGTAAGTAAACACACAGATTTCACAACAAAAATGTGTGAAATACATTTATCTGCCGTGCAAAAACAATGGCTTCTATTTAAAGACAGACGGTGTTTTCCATCTTTATATGCCAGTTTACACAGATAATTCTATTCCATGTCAGTCATAAATCAAATAAGAAATTTGAAACATAAGGGTCAATTCATAAAAAGTTGTAGTAACACAATGACGTGCTAGATATGCACACGGTAAAAGGAGCTCTGCAATCTAAAAGCCTTAGCCTTAGTTCTCTGCTTCAGAACTCTGAACTTAAACAGACAACGCGTGTTTCTCTGTCTAAGTCTGTTCTGCCACTTTGGTGGTGTTGGGTATGTCTTTGACACACACAGACCAGTGAGATCAGATTGAAACCTTCCATTTGAATAATATACCTAATCAACTGAAAGGCTAAGAGGAAATTTGTATTGATCCCTTACACATGTGAGCAAAATACAGTTTAAAACTAATTCCAGATTTTATTCCACAGAAGTTGAAGACTGTGTGTTATGAAGAGCTTTTCTTAAATATAAACGAGGAAATACCTCAGTAACACTTTTGAAAAGACAACTTTAAAACGTACAGACTGTTGTAAGCTTCTCAGCGACCATATCACAACTCGAGTCAGGATTTTGAGTTCTGCAGATAATTAGTTGTGAAAAATAGTAGCCTTTGTTGGTTATCTGACACTGATAAGAATCTGTAGACGTCTAGCCACGCATGTGACTGTATCAAATACAGTTTCTGGAGATTACAGAAATCATACCACTTCATGTAGATGTTTTTATTCACAATCCTGCTCAGTGAAAAATCATTCTGCTACATGTTTTGTATGGAGAGGTTGCTAAAAGGCTGTTAAACACAGCAACCACTCCTTCATCCGTCATCTATGCCCTCAAGGACAAACCATTGATGTCACACACAAACTAGCTTTTTGTCATATTGACAAATTTCAACGTGAATATAAACTATATATTGGACAGAGTTGATGCTACTCTCATCAATCCTCCTTCTTCCTGATCCGTGTTAAACACAGACTGGCTTTGGTGAAGAGATATTTCAATTTGAGACAGATATTTTAAAATCAAATGTATTTTTATAGCACGTTTAAAATCAACCAAAGCTGACAAAAGTGCTGTGCAATAAAAATAACAAGTAACATAACATGACATGATTATGGCAACGAAGCATTGGAGAAAACCATGATCAAAATATAGACAGCAATAAAAGTAATAAAAGAATATAGACACAGAGGAGTAAAAAAAAGAAAACTAAGCCCTTGTGGACACTCAAATCCCTTAGATAACATATGAGTCTGAAGTTTTGCCTTAAAAGTGTCTAGAGAGGGGGAACACTTAATGGAGAATGGGAGACCTGGAGATCTATTCCAAAGATTCACCCTTACCCCTTAGCCTCGAACGACGGACAGCCAGGAGCAACTGGTTTGAGGATCTGAGAGATCTGAAATTCGAAAAGGGGGAAAGGGAGCTCAGAGATGTTGGGGCACTTGGCCGTGTAAAGCTTAAAAAAAAGAATAAATTCTTAAATTTTGTCTTATACTTGACTGAAAGCCAGTGCAGGGAAGTCAGTGTTGGTGTGATGCTGTCCCTCCTCGTCTATTTTGTCATTTTCCTGCCATTATTTGGCTGTATGAGAGCATGATTTCCATGCTGCTTTTCTCTACTTGACTTCAAAATTCTTCGCTCACATATGGATCTGTTTGCTCAAATGGATTTCCTCCACTCTACCAGCAAACAGAACATGTAGCCTTATAACCGGCTAAAAGTCTTCCACAAATAGGAACCATTTTGACAAGTGAAATTATCACTGATTTCAGGGAGCATGTGCAGTATAAGGCGAATAACATGGGCCCTAAAATGGAGCCTTGAGGTAGCCCACAGGTAATGGGAGCAGATGAGGACAAGTGGTTTCCAGTTTTGATAGAAAATCAATCTGCAGGAGGCATAAATTGTTAAGAACAGAAGAATGTGTTGTGCTCAATGTTTACAGACAGAAAGAAAGATCGTATGTTGAGAAATATAATTCAGGCATTTTGTGTAATTGTGTTTGATCAGTTTTCGGATTAAGTGATGATTGATTGAATTGATACAGCATGCATTCGAGCCATGCTCAGAAGTGTAAATGTGAAAGAAATGAGATAGACACTCCAAAAGAACTGGGGTGTGTTTCTGGGGGTTAAGAAGGGCACTGTGTTTCAGACCTCTAGCTTAACCGTAAAACAAAACCCTAACCTTAGCTCTAACCCCAACTCCAGCCTTAATAGTCACCCACACCCATCACTATATAAGGTGGGAAAATACTTTTATTACTTATAGTTTTGAGTCAGAGACTTGACACTGAAATTTGGTGTATTGGTGTATTTGTACATTTTTGTATTGGGGCCTTTTTTGCTTTCTGTCCCTGAATTAGTGAGTATTTATATGTAGATTATTGTAAATCTATTTATTTGTTTTTAATTGTCTACACCCCAGGGAGTCAATGCTCAACATACCAAGATGGCAACATTATTCTTGATTCTGGCATCAGAATCAGAACCAAATTACAAAGTTTGTATTTGCGCGTTTTCTTTGCTGTTCTGTTATATGATTGTTGCCAAATACTATCTTTGGAATCACTGTTGCCTAGACTAAAATCCTTCTGCATTATTTCTGTGATTCTCCTAAAATGCTAAACAATGCTACAGGCCACAAAATTTCCTTTTCAGTGGAGATTTTGTGAAGCATGCCTGGTCTTAACAGGTTTGACGGTAGCACTGATTTAGACAGGTGCAGACTGATGAGGCGCATATAGCCTGTGGCAACTGTTTCAAGTTGTATGAGAGTGGAACAACCCTTCCTGTCACTACTGATGATGTTCAATAGAAGAGAATGACGGGACTGACATTTTTCCATCTTAATCACTCCTTCATCTGTCATCTCTACCCTTTAGGGCAAACCAGTGGTGTCACACACAAATGCATGTGGTTAATTAACAAAAAACTATTGTAAATGCTTATGATTTCATTTTATTGATGACTTTGTCTGTTCCTCCCTGTAGCTTTCTGTACATGACATTAGCTGATATTTCACATTTTACCAAAATATTGCCCCAGCTCACATCATCAGAATTTAGTGATGATCTGGATCTGGGGTTATTGCTTAAACCTCTAAAATTGCTCATAGTAACCTTAGTGACCCCAGTTCTTTCATCCTTAACAGAGTCCCATGTAAAAGAGTTGCTGCAGTTGCTGCTGCTGTCATTGTTTCAAGGGAGATGAACATGACCGAGGCGTTTCTTGACCATGACCCCTTTCATTTTCTCAATTTACACAAATCAGAAATCAAACTGAACTAATCAAGAGACAATTTTGCTTTTCAAAACCCGACTCACTATTGAGGGGAGAGATGATGCCTGAGGCCAAAGGTAGAGGTAGACTTACATACTTAGATTTATATTCATTTGGTCACCTAGTCCAGATTTAAAGAAAGTTTAACGGCACATCACTTTTTCTTTCTTTTTGTCTTTCTTGGTTGGATAGTTGCATGCACTCAAAATAAACTGTAAAACAAAAAAAAATTAACAAAAGTAAAGAAGCATGGGAATACTGAAGTTTGTAGTATCTTCACAAACCCCTTGTTGTACTTTGATACCCTGAGGTATTAAGGAGGGAAAGAAAGCACCAGATAGTTTGAGTGGTACTTTATCTTCTTCCACAAGGCAAGGCTGCCATTGTTGCCTTTAGGGTGAGAGGGAAAAAACAGAAATCCCAGGTGTTTCAGTGGCCATTCTGAACTCTCTATCTATTGAACTGTATATATACTGTGTGTGAGCGTGTGTGTGTATGTGTGTGCAGATGATACTGTAAACATTATTTAATAGCACAGACTCCAACAAAACATTACAGTACTTTTACAGTAGTTTTAATCGTAACCATGTAAGCATTAGCAAAATATCTAACTTTAATAAATATTCTTAATTCTAAAGTATAAACATGGTCAAATTCTGTGTAGCGGTACAAAATGTTTAACATTAACGAACACATTATTAACTACAATTGTTACTTTTCATCGATATAAACTGCAAAAACTTTGATGACATATAGTTCTCATTTTTGTGGAAGTAAAATAATCATATAATCTATCATACAATATATCTCTGTTGAGAGGTAAAATGATGTTAGGAGTCCCAGATGTGTATTTTTACAGGCTTCCATATAATGCTAGATATCCTTTGATCTTGGGTCGTAAAGGGACTAGATATAAGGGTCGGTGGGACTGGCTGGAGGAGTGCATGGTCATAAAGAGGATAGATGAAAGGGTTACTGGGAATGCACACCCTCCTACAAAAATAGGCCTTCTAATGTTCTGAAGCGATTCTGCAAAAACACATCTTAGTTTTACAGGTTTTTACTGTAGCAGCATCTCAAGATGTATGGAACAATACAAATTTCAAAGAAGGTGGTAGCCATACAATTGATTAAACAATTGTAGTGTATACATTTGAAGTATATGCAACTAAAATCTGCTATCAGCATATACACACATATTATTATAAGATACAGAAACAGAGCATCCTTGAATGTCAAGGGAAATATCTACACAATAAGTGCAATGTAAAACTGCTGGGGGGAGGACATCGGTGTCACTAACCTCTGCTGAAGAAGAGTTAATTTGGAGAAACTCAATAAAGCATTGTTATATCACAACATTTGACAAGATTTCGACTCAGACTTTACACAGGTCATATCTCCCCCTCAGGACCCAAGCTACTCAGATCAATGCTGACATGGCTGTGGGAATCTGGGCACTGTACTGTGGTTTTGCCCAGCAGTTGAGACCTTTGGGGCAGGTGTGAGAGAGACACTTTCTGGCACACTGAACATAAATCTTGTTGCTTGTCCTTTTTTTTATGCCTGCTGAGGGCAAGGGGCACACAGTTACAGAGCAAGAGTTCACAAATAATAGCTGGTTTAGTCTTTTGGCTGCCAAGTAGTGGGTCTTGATGAATTAGAAGATGCACAAAGTTAGTTGTTGCTCAACAGATGAATGGTGAAATGCTTCTTTTCCACTTGCTTATCATTAGCTGTCAGGGGATTTGGTCCACAGGGCTCTAGGATCAAGATGTACATTTGAGCCAAAGGAATGCTGAGATTCAAAAATAAATGTATGACCAAAATAAAAAAAGCACCATTTCCTTAAATGTATAAAAAGGATTTTGATCTGGAAGATTGGGCATTTCTTTCTTTACTGAATGTCCTTGAATTTTACAAGCTCTAAATGCTACACAAGCTTAAACAAATTTCTTTGCAGATTTATGTTGTAATTGACGATATTGTCTGCTGTGGTTATTTTGCTCATGGAAAATGACTGAAAACAGCACCTTTCCTATTATATCCACCTTGTGATTCTAAATGCTACCACTACTACTACTACTACTGATAATAGACCTGTATAGAATCTCTTGAAAAATATTATTACAAAGCATAGGACATTCGATTTAATAAGGACTGAGGCTGAGATAACTGAATTAATTTCATCGTATCAACTATAAGCAAGTAAAAAACTAATAATTTAAAATCACTGATGCAAACGTCATCATTCTTGCTGAAACAGAAAACCTCTCGGATCCAGTGGTGAACCAAATGTCTTCATTGGTACAGGATGAAAGCAGTAATGCCAGACAGATTGTGCAACTGCACAGATTGGGCAGTAACAGTAACCACCCAAATGGAGCCTATAGACCCTCACTGGCATCATTAACTGCCTTGTTAACCCCATCTAGCTCTTGATGGAATTCTCCTCCTGGTTTTTATATGTTGGCTTGAAGTCTTGCTGTGATGATGACATGTCAGTGAAAGAAATCATGAAACATTTATCCCCTTTTCCGATGTATTACTTCATCAATCTATTCAATTCAAGTGACAGCATTACCAAGCTTGAAAATAACAGGTTTCCTATCAATGTTTCCAATTACACTGATGTTTGCATTCTCACTGTGTGTGTGCGGTATACAGTAAGCTATGACATTTGGCAGGTTGGCCTGGTTATGTGAGTGAACACAGCTGTGATTGGCATTGCTAATGGTGCCTTTAGTCATGAGTTTGGCTGCAATATATGCCCCCATTTGCGAACACAACTGACAGATTATATCACTGAACTGATTAGTGTGCCATCTCCTCTGCAGGATGTTGAATCATGTCTTACCCCATGCCCTCTACTGCACATGAGACCTGACCTGTATCCTTTTTTCAGATACACAGTGCAGGTGAAGCACACACAACACTCTCACTAAACCGTGTAGACATTAATTGAATTCCTATCACACCTCTTCCGCTCCCAAAATAGAAGTGACTTTAATCAATATACTAATCACTTTGCTTAAATATACTTTGGTGGACAGCAAAACAACAAACAAAACCACTTGTGTCATATATAGTAATTACTATAGTAGAGGCAATTCATATTGTTGACACTGTGATGTCATGACTGCACAGAATCTACTTAATGTTGATAATGGACAGTGGAAAGAGCATATTCATCCCTCACGTCTTTGTGTGTCATTACAATAGGTTGGTTGTGTAGTTTATAATTGGTACCATGTTCAATCATAACAGAGGGCCAAAATAACGGGATGTTTTAGTTTCAAACTTGGAACATCACTCTTAATTTAACATTATCATTTCATTGAAGGAATAAAATTGCATTCTGTCATGTGTTGTATGATTTCCAATTACTATACGGGGCACTTTAATTGTATAAAATGGAATTTTAATTAATATAATATTTGGATAATTACACTGAAGATTGTCACTGGTTCAGGGCAATAAAACTGACCTTTTTTGATGGTAATACCATTGATGAAATGACACACACTCGATTGCCCCTAATATATGATTCACTCTATTACCCACATCTCGTTGAGCTTTAGTTCTTCTAATTAATATTCCATTTTCTTGTTAATGATCTAACAATATTTTCAAGGCTTCATCAGTTTGTGCTCCTAATTTGACATAGAGGCAAGCTTCAATGACCGACTGTATTGATGTGTTTTTATAGGATTAAACAAGAGGAAAACGCCCACAATACAAAGTAAAACAAGAATCCTCGAGTCGCCTTCATTATGACAAAAGAAATATAAATGAAGAGATACGTGATACGCTAAATGGGTTCAAATGTGTGTCGCGGTTACCCATTACAAGGTCACTGATACATTTAAATGCTCCAGAGGAGAGAGAAAGAGAGAAAGGATTGATTGAACAGATTCAACGTCCCGCTCTGCTCATTAGACTCATTTCTCAGCTGCCTGGGGTTAATTACCACACACACACCTCACGCTGTTGTTCCACTTACATCATAATTACTGTGGCGAAGATCGAGAACAATCTAAAGCTCAGGATATGAAGCCCTCCCCCATCAACCGGCCACACGCACACACTTCACAACACCCCTGGCATCAATACATTTTCTCTGCACCCCCTGGTACATTCCCTTGGCCCCCTCCCTTCCCAGGAGCCAGCTGTTTTTGGGATTGATTTAATTTATTTAATGACGTTTGTGCTAATGACCCCTCGTGTGCGGCTGATGGTGTCACAGACGCCACAGCATCTCATGAACGAGGTTTGGATGGCGGCCTGGAGATTGAGTGTTGGGTGATATTAAAGGGGCCAAAATGAAATAGGGGGCACAGAACAGAAGGGTGGAAGGAAGCTGGAGACATCATGTACGCAGGCGGTCTTTGTCTTTCTCAAACAAACAAGGACACTGGGTGCAGGATAGAAATTAATAACCACCCTAATGGACTAATTTTTAGCACTATGGCACAGAAGAAAGAAGACCTGTTCACCCCTCATCAGAGACTGATGGCTGGTTAGCAGACTCCAGTGGATGTTTGTTTTGTGAAGCTCTAATGTGGCAGTTTTAGAACGAGCCCGTGGCACATTTTTTGGCAATTACTACTGTCTTGGGGACAAAAACTACCTCTCATTTTTAAAACATGTCAGTAGTAAATGGAAAAGCCCCTCAGGTTCCTGTGACGAATCTAAACAACCGGTAAATGATTGTAGTGTACTAAAAACAGCAATGTGTGTGGTTGTCGTTATTGCAGAGGAATTTTAATTTCCCTTTTACAGCAGTTTTCTCCTTTGGAGGCTACAGCTTCAGTTTTCTTTTCATGTTATTCTTTTTTTCTGTATCAGCGGTAAAGTGGATTTCATTTTATTTCGCTGCTGTCTAAACCTGGATTAAAATCTGCCGTGTTGATCTGGACTCAACGACTGTTTACGTTCAAATCGACTATCGATATGCTCTTAATGAAAAATTTTGTTTTTCATGCTTGCAGACAGTGTAGGGGTGACGTTCTTGCTCATGGCCAAAGGAACCATAAGCAGTTACCTTTGTCCTACAAACATGATTGACTGTGGGAAACCAGCACAGGGTTCTTGACCTTGTTGCTACACAAGTGACTTCTACTGGAGGTGAGGGTGATTTCATTCTAGTCAGATCTTAGCAACATTGGTTCTTACCAACATTAAGAGACCATTTGATCACTGAGTCAGACCGACACACAGACTGGCTGATTCCAAACAGAGTCTTGCACTAAGTAAGGGTCAATCACAGCCTCTCACCTTGGTGCAAATATAGATTGTTGCACTTCATCTCACACTTTCTCTCAACCCACAGTTCATCCAAGAGTCTGACTTTGAGCAGTATGAACAATCCAAGGGCTGATTGTGCTGATTAGTTTCAAATAAGTTTATATGTGATTATGTCCAGAGCTGTGGGACATACAGTACATATATTGAAGTTCAGGAGTGTGAAAAAGTTCAGTATTTCAGAGTTTGTAGTGGAGCTGGTGAAGTAATTCTGGTTCTCATTAATTATTAATTTTGTTAGTACGTTTTGTCAGCATACTGACAGGTGGTAAAACATTAAAAGGACTCTGGGACTGAATGTTCTTACTAATGATGTCAGAAAAAATGAGATCTGGCATCCTTAACAGATGCCCTTATACTTTACAGTCTCATAGGAGACGTATGTGTTCGAGTCTCAAATGAGCACTTGTGGAGAAGTAACCGGCTTTAATCCCAAAAAGTAGACAGGTTGGGGTCAAACACAACAACACAGGCAGAGGCAAACAAGGTAAGACTCCATACAATCTGGCCATGAGTGGATGGAGAACCGGAGTAGATACACTTTTTTGTTGAGAATGATCAGGAGGGAACCAGAGAGCGGCCAGAGAGGAAACCATGCCCATACGTCCTATACACACAGAGAAAGCAGCAGGCACAGGGGAAACGGGAAACACAAGGGAAATAACTGGAGGCATGGCCAAGCCCTGACAGTAGGAAATGCTTGAGTTGTTTGTACTTCCACTTTCTTGCACATTCACCCTTTTCCCTGTATGTTTTTATCTATCGGGATAAAGCTGCAGTTTTCTTCTTAAGCCTTTCTGTCTTTGGCAAGCACAATAAAGTCGAGGGTGGACATATTGTCTATCATTGTGTAAGTGAGAAGGTGTACTTTGATACCTCTACTGTCCTGAGCTCCTCCATACCTTTCTGGAACTGTCAACAGTGGAGGAGTTAAGGATGTTTTCTATTATTGCTTCCCCTTTTCTGTTTTCAGACGACTATCTGGAATGATGTCATCATCATGGTACCAACAGCATTGATATCATTCATATCTTACATATCCTTGTTAGATTTTGTTTTTTTTCTTCTCTATGTATAAATGTCATTACCGCATGCTCATTGTATGGTATCGTGTGTATCGCTCATTGTATGTACTTTATCTTCAATAAAGTATTCCGCAAAGAGGCAGAGCAGACGATTGCAGAAAAGTAAATGGAAAACACCTTTAATAAAATGCATTCCTTTCTAATTGACAAATAAATACGCTACTGCAAATGCTATGTGATCACAGTATTATTTATTGTGATAGAACCACAATCATCAAAAGGATGTGAAACACTTTGACAAACTTCATTATCACTGTTGTATTCCATTACCAATTCCACAAAACGCTACCAGCCAAATGACATTTGTAGAATATCTGCACGGAGGCAAACATTACCCTGAACCCACATGTGATTTTTTTAAATTAAAAACCCAACTGAAATTACCTGCTGTATTTGTAAAACAGCTGCTTCCTGTGCCACACACATCCTGCATTCCCAGGAAGGACTGCTTTCATCAATCAGCAGCGAGCATGCATCGATTGAACCCCTCCACACACACAGTTACAAAAGCTTTGCAACACGGATTGTCACTCCAAACCCTCACACTCTTGTTTACAGTCACAGTGAATGAATAGTGGACCGTAGTTACATAGTGGTTTTCTCCAAAGAATATAAAGGGCAAACAACTGTTAACTCACACGCACACGCAAGCATGCATGAACAGGAAAACACACCCAACATTGCTACGCATGAAACAACCATTTACCTGAGCGTCATACATTTAAAGTCCATTTGGGGAAAACTCCCAAAAAGTGTCCATTTGCTCCGCCGGCCACTACAGTACTTTACATGAAAGACTGATCTGAGCCCAGAGGCATGTTTGGACATTGTCATGGGAGAAGCCACAGAGGATGGCCTGTCAGTCCAAGGTTATGTTGCTCTTTAAGGTTTTGCTTTCCTTGTTCTACACAGTAAACACAGCACACGATCACGCTTTACAAGACTGCTGCACATTCATTGTGGTCTAATTTCAAATGAAGTCATCATTATTATTAATTGCATTAATTCTAAATGTACAGTATGAACTCTGAACATCAAAGGTTGCAATTTGGCAACTTAGTTGACAAATACATTTTTGGAGGGGAAGAAATTGAGTTTTTTTTTTTGCTCTCTGACTCTGGGTGGTCGGCTATTCTTGGAGGCATCACCGTTACTGCCAGGTTACACAGTGGCAAGGCAGTGGACAGACAGTTGGCATCCATCTTTAGAGATTACTGTATTTCACATTAAAACCTATGTCCAGTGAAAGTGTAAGCAGCTGTCACTTGGTGAAATTCCACCTCCGCATAGCCTTGACACTGTCCATCAGAACAGGGGGATCTTGGGCTAATAGGCAGGAAAAACCAGGTGAGTTGTTTTTTTTACAGCCCTTCAACATAGTGGGCTCATCCCTGGAAATGTAACTAAAAGCGTTAACAGAGAAAAGTAATAAATATATCAGAGTATCAAGTATATTTGTGTATATACACGCAATATATCAAGTCTGAGACCACAGCTAATGTCTTGTGTATTTTACCTTTCTTTTATATCTGTTTGAACATGAAATTAATAATGACAAAAGCTAATATCACGAAAGATCGTCTCTGACCTTGAACACTATCACTGTCTTTAATGTTTGCTTATAGTAATATTAGCGATGTAATGTAGACGTTCATTCCCCAGCATAATGTGGCTAAGCTACCATCAAACATTGATTTATTAACTTTCATCATCGCATAGGAATTCTCATTTTAAGATTCATGACAGAAGCCAATGACCTGAATGTTCTTGCCTTAGAATGAAGAAGGTCTTGAATCTAAATAAGGCCTTTCTGTGTGGGGTTCCACTGGGCTAACCCAATCCTTTCCACAGACATGCAGGTTAGATTAATTGGAAACTAAATTGCCTGTAGGTGTGGGAGTGTGGAATGAGTTTGTTTGTCTTTGAGACTAGTGACCTGTCCAGGAAGTACCCTGCACCTCGCCCAGTCACTGCTGGACCCTGAAGAGGATCAGCAGGCATACAGAATGGATGGATGAGTACTATGCTTTGTCTGAGTTGCACTACGGATTTCAAAGAAGTAAGAAGTGCAAATGTATAACTAGAACTCATATTATCAGATCAGCCACAGTGCATAACTCAATTATTTTTCAATTATATGATTAATCCGTAACCAACAGTCCAAAATGTAGTTGCAGTTATGAAACAAATAGAAAAAAATACATTGTTTTATGGGGTTACACAATTATTTGGTTTTTCCCTTCCACTGGTTCCCCCATTATCTCCACTGTACATTCACCTGTGACCTTAAAAAACGATTAACTTGAATTAAATTCCTCTCCCAGACTCTCTGCACACCATCTCTCATTAGAGCTGCCACTCTGCCAGGTGGCAAGCAATGATTGGCTGTTGTGCACGGTGTCATTTACACAAATGCATCTTATTAAAATTGCAGCAAATGCAGCAGCTGGAGGACCCCAGCATGCTAATATATGTTCTGACAGCTTGCACTCAGTCACATGAATCAAAAGTGAGACTAGCATCTGTCTCAGCTTGCACCCACACACAAATATGAGCCACGCCTGTGTTGTGAAAGTACATTTCAAGTGTCACAGCAAACAACATTTCCTACACAGTTACTTCAAATCTTGCTCATGAGTTGAGGGTAGACACACGCAGGTAAGTGAAAAAATAAAGAGTCTAAACTAACTAAAACTGATTGTGACTGTTTGCCACTATGAATCAGTTATTGATATGATGAGATGTGATGCATCGCATTATTTTCAAATAACACTTTGTGAAAGAAATCAGTGTCAGTAACAACTGATAATTAACTGGGATCCCCTTTTTTTAAACCACACATGGCATGAACCAACAGTTTACATTTAGGGCTATAACATGAAAATGACCGTTACATTGCTGCGTTGTTGCTGGTATTTGACCTCAAGTCCGCCTCTTCCATTGTAAAGCATTCATTCCAAAAGTATACGAACTCTGAATAGCAAAGGTCATTAATGCAGTGTCATACAAACATTTAAATTCAGCCCTCATAACCCTGACAACAAGGTTTGAATTTGCCTTTTAAATTTCAATCAAGGTTGATGGATTCATTAAACAGTCATTTTTATATTAAGTACCTCTCCTCCTTCCACTTAAATATACTCTCAGTGAATGAGCCTAATTGAATTATCCCCCTGCTATGACCTTAGAATGGTAATATTACCATTTATCTATGTCTTAAGTTTGACTTTTGTCTTCTGAACAAAATTGTTTTGAGAGGGAGGAATAGAAGCCCAAAGCTGTCAAAGGAACACAAAATGTCATTTTAAACTGTGACATCTAAAGCACATATTGAAGACTTTTCTCATAAATTTGACATTTTAATTAGACACAATACTTAGAGATGACAGTACCCAAAGTTGAGATTTTTAGGGGTTTCTGTTTTATTCCTCTTCCTGGAGGTAGTGTGGCAGTGTCAGTATAACAACAGAACCATGGATTCTGTGCAGTATTCAGTACTGCAATATCAATCAGAACCTTTGGTCACACCCGCCACAGGTGTGATTTTTATTGGTTGTCAGTGTTCACACTGTGATGAACAGGTCCAGGACAAAATGTCCTGGATGTTTGCCTGCCTCACACACTGTATGAGTTACAAACGCAATCCAAGACAGCAGTGAATGAGAAAGTAAAGGGTGTGTGAAGGTGAAAGACTCAGGACACCTGCCAGTGAGTGGAGTTTTGTGTCACACACTTCACATATGAGGTCCAAAGAGATACATTTGAAAAAGAATGAACAATCTCTATCATAACGTTAATGGTTTTTATTTTTTTAATGCAAAAAAGTATGTAAATATTTCACAAAAAATGCAAACTATGACCAAAAAATAAAAGACCAACACATACAAGATATTCGGTGCTTTTCTATTTGATATTATTGCAATTTGATTTTTTGTTTCCATCTGTTACCCATAAAATGTGTCTGTTGGTGCAGCTACTGTAGATAACAACCTATATGGATGCCTGTAAAGAACAGTATTATACTATGTATTATGTTTGCCAGTTCAGCCATGGATAGTTCAGCTAAACAGATATGTTTGACATGCCTCATTTGTTTCGTACTCACATCAGCTCTATGAGTTCTTGGATTCATTAGTTCTCTTCCAAAATACACAAAGCAAATGTTGATGAATTTGACCCTTAATTGCCCTGCGTGTCTGCTCTCAAATAATGAAATCATCCTTGCATTTATTTTCTTAGATAGAGTTCATGATGATGTTTATTGTGTACAACGCAATTAATTCATCTACTTGGAAGTTCAGGAAAGGAGCATTCTGACCCGAATCAAAGGGAATATTAAAGAAGGAATTGCAAACGCTTGCGTCAGTTTATTTAGTAGCAAACACTTAGTTATCCATTATGAAGACTATTTTGGAGACAGAAAATTCTGAACTTCAATAGCTTTTTGGGTAGAAATAAAACATTAGCACATTCCCAGCAAGATGTTCGGTAATGATGAATTGCACTGCATTGGTAGGCCTCTTCTTTTATATTGAGTAGAGTGGTGACCCTCAGCTTTGTGGTGACGCTACATTCACCAACACTCACCATCCAGATTTGCCACTTTGCAAACACTTTGCACCTGTCTGCTGGTGAACCTTTGAACGCACAACCAATGAGCGGATCGCTGTATGTGACACAGAGCGGATGTAACGACACAATGGAGGAAAGTCTTATAAACAGTGTAGAGCAGTAAAACATGGTCTATGTAAAAAGGTGATTACGTTGTGACATGTTAGAGGTGATGGGGAAGTGGCTGATGTGTGTGTGTGTGTGTGTGTGTGTGTGTGTGTGTGTGTGTGTGTGTGTGTGTGTGTGTGTGTGTGCGCGTGTGTGTGTGGTGGGTAATGAGGTAGGGGTTGTGTTAAGCCACCTTACAGTATGACATGACATTTTCTGTCCGATGCCATTTCACCTCTAAAGTCACATCTAAATTATGCTCAATGCACCACTGCTGTGAAGACGAGGCCTGCAGCAGATGTTTGTGGCTGCAGACTGTTAAAGCAGAGCCTGAATGCAGCTGTCATTTAACACTGAAAAGCTGTAGAAGGAGATGCAGAGGCATTCATGTGTTGGTAGCCCACTAATGCCCTGTTGCCCATTACTGCAACAGTAATGAAGCATTCTGAGTGGAGAAAATTGTCATAACGATCAATTATATTTCAGGTTTCTAAGAAATGTTGCCATTCACAAGCAGAATATTTTAGAGAAGTCCTGTCCCTTTTAGAGACGTCCTGTTCATGAGGCTACTTGGTGGCTAGAGAATCAAATTAAACCAATCCTGTAGCATCAATCTGTAAAATTCCAAGTATTACATCATCTTTTCTGCCCCACCATAATGGCGTGGATGATATTTTGATAGTTTGGTGCTGTGATTGTGGAGCAATAAGAACAGTGGAGAAAGACAGTCTGGGAATGGAACTCCTCCATCCTGTGAATCATCTCATCTGGTCCATATGGGGCAAGCTGAGCCTGGGAGGCACCATGTTGTTATTTTGAGGCAGAGAGGAGGCTGACAACCTTTTTACTGACTGGGACTTAATGGCTTTTAGGACAAGAAGACAACAGCAGAACCACTCCATTCATCTACTTGTTAACTTATCCTTATCCTTTCTGCCTCCCTCCATTCCTCCTTCCTTCTCTTCCTTTACTGTAACCACATCCCTCCATTCATCGACCTCTCTCCATTCATTCCGTGCTCCCAGTCCCAGTCTGTGGTCGTAAGTATTGGAGACAGAGATAACTCAGTATTGATGTAATTGCCAGCTATCATATTGTTATTGTGTATTGAAACCTAACATAGAATCATATGTTTTTGTGATTGCCATTGCCAAGGTTGTAACACAAAACACAATATGATGTATTATTGTTTACAAAATGAAACCCTCCATAGCTCTATCTAAGCTCTGTCGACTGCAGCATTGGGGCTATATACAGTATTTATTCAATAAGAAAGAAATACTGTAGTTATCACAAACTCCTACAATTATCTTTTTAAAAAAAAGTGTTTCTGCTGTGTTTTCATATTCCAGGGGACTACACTTCACTGAAATATATTTTGTGATTTTGTATCCTTCCACCACTCGTAGAAGACTTTAACTGCCCTTTGTAATCTCATTTGATGAGATTTCTTTGACATGCCTCTGCTTATGTTTGTATTCCTCTGTGTCAGAGTCCACCTACGTCTTTGCTTTGGGGTTGTTAGTTTGGCAACTCCCATCGTATATGTTTTTACAAAATTAGACCCAAGACACCACCAGAAGAGTCAACAGTAAATCCTGACATTCACTGACTACGCCCACACTTGTTAAGACCAACACTAACTACTTTTCAGTGAATAAGGTCTCCGTCGGATCTTCAATATTCGGAAAAAATGTTTGAAGAAGCAAGTTATTTTTTTCCAAATCTGTCCTCTTCAGTTGAACTGAAAAAATGTGTTTTCATTCATACGTTTAACTATAATTTTCTTACAAAAGAAAGTAAAGAAAATAAAAGATTTTGTTGTTGTAGAAAATAGCTCAATTCGTGTCCCAATATAGTTTTGGGTGTCAGTTTGTGCTCAAACTGTGAATTTTCTAATTTTCAATCTAGACCTGCAACAATCAATCCCCCGATATTTCACTTTTGTGATTTTTGTAACCAAAATCACAGATTTTTGCAGCCTTTACACCCAGCTGCTCTCCACTTCACTCTACCACCGAGAAAAAAACATTCAACTCTGTTATTTCCCACTCTGTTACCAACTTTAAAATGAAATGTATTGAAACTAAACAACATCACGATTTCTTCACTTGTTTTACGTTGCAATCAACACTCGCTATTCCACCTTACTTTTAATTAAATACTTAATTTTAGCAAACCAACAGTTTATGTTTGTGACTTGATGAGCTGAATGTGTTTCTTGAGCACCCGCGAACACGGCTGTCTGCCATGGTGGAAAATCTGGAGGGACTGAAGTTTAACTGTGATGAATAAATTGATCTCTCAGTACCTCCTCCTACTAATGGAGGCCGAACCTTACAGCATACTGTTTTAATGTTTCAGTGGATATATTTTTATGCGTTTGCATTCCACTGGCTCAAGAAATGTCATTTGCATTGAAAACAATATTGCTGGCATTGAGTTGCAAATTTGCATTTTCACTTTTATGTGTACCCTGGTCATTTCAATTCAGGACAAACTCAAAAGGTGAGGGACAGCGAGACAGAGAGACACACAGAGAGAGATGCAACTCCAATTTGCTTTTAGAAAGTAAGAGAAGTGTTTACTTTACAACATTTTAGTCCAACAAATATATTTACATCACTTAGATAGGCTTCCACCCCCAAGCGTGTCACAACACATCAATTTATAGTGTTTTTTTAAAGGCTTTTACAGCGTTGCTATTGTGCAGTGGTTGTCCCGACAAAATTAATCTAAATTCATGTATGTTCCAGTTTCCAGCTATGTTTCTTGTCAAAGTCTCTTTATTACACATGCATCTTTCACTGTAAAGTAATTGCTTAGACACAGCATGCAGTCCATTAACTCGTGGTAAGCTGCCCATTAAACTTGCATAATACTGAGATGGGTAGCATGACAAGCGTTGTAATGTAATGGCCCTACTACACTGCCAAATATGGAATGACTGTGTGTCATACATCATTGCAAAATGCAGAAATGTCAGACTATGGGGGTTGGGTGCCAAAGACAAACATGCATGATTGAGAATAAGACACCTTTAAACCTCTGAGCGGGTGGTAAAAAGAATGAGTTAACTGTATGTATTATGCATGCAAATACCTATACATTGCCCCTGTTGTTTCAGTTGTTGAAAATGTGTTTCTTTTTAAAAGCAAAATTTATTTCACAGCTTTTAAAATGTTGTGTTTTATGTTACAATAACATTGAAATCTAAAAGTAACTTTGAATTGAATTGACACTGAAGTAAGCAAAATGTGTCTCAACATACCTGAGAAAATCTTATGTAAAGCCATTGGACATCAGTTGTATAAATTCCAAAAGAGAACACTTATTTAATTTCTTGGTTTAGTATAGCTCATGTGTGCATTGCTTTGTCCATCATTCTAACTTTCTCTCTCTATTTTAGCACCATTTTGCCTCATTGTGGCTATGCAACTGATAGGTCACAGGCAAGGTGTGTATCAGAAAATGCAGTCAAAAAGATAAATCTGCACTGATCTCTGCTGTTTATCCATCTAATCTTTCTATTGTGTGAGCAACAACCTGCTGAAGGTCAGTTTCCCACTTTGGAGTCTTTGCTCTGTGGTTTTCTTTCGACAGAGGTCGTCACGACACATTGTTTTCTCAAAGGCATCCATCAAAGCCATCTCCTTTGGCATTGATTGCCTTGGCTCATTAAGAAGCCCTCTGAAGACCACTATCACTCCTCTCTCATACCCCTCCCCCTCAACACCCACACACATACTGGCCACACATGCAGAGACACAGAATACACACAAGTAGAAGCTACACTTTGAACAGAGAACAATTGGAAAAGATTATTGATTTAAAAAAATTCCCATTTAATAAAAATGTCAAAGCAATGGTTACTGGAGCACAACATTGGAATATTTTAGTGAAAGAGTAAAAAGATTATAGATGTTAACTGTTTTGATGAAATAGAACTTTGAGTACACAGAGCCTCCGTCATGTATTAAGTGTCCAAACACCAACCTAATTCTTAGAAATAAAAATAAAAATAGAAATAATAAATTGCCACTGCTATGCATTTACACTCTGGTGAAGGCAACACATAGATCTTTTTAAAAAATCATGTAAACACCATATTTAAATGTATGCCAATATAAATCAATAACAGTAGTAACAGAGAGAGAACCAGAGTAAGGCAGCGTCACATTATTGTTTTAAAATGTTGTGCATTTAAATGCACTGAGCTTTACAGTTTGTAACCATGCTAATGTGTTAAAAAAAAAGGCCTTGATTATTAACTGTAAAAACGCTGTACATATCATCTTTAACAATACAAACACTAAGATTGCTAAATTCTTTTTAAAGGAAATTGAAGGATTTCTTAAAAAATAACTGTGCCAACACACTGATAATGACTGCGATATTATTCAGATGCAACAGTAAGATTTTTATTTTTTTAATGCACATCGTATCAAAATCCGCTTTAGGAGAAAAGACATTGCAGGAAAGAAAACACAAACTCCTTCGATTTTACCACAAGTGGCTGTTTACGAATTTCAGATTTTTTTCCATTTAAAGTTGGACTTCTAAATCAATAGTGCCAGTGATGCCTGATTGCATTCTGTAAGAAATGCAATTGAATGGTGACTTCAATGCAACTCAAATCAATGCTATCTGTCGATCCAGGAAATTACTTGTGTCATGAAACCTGAGACCGTAACAAGACAGGAACACCCTGCCAATGGCATTTGTTTACGAGGAAATTGTCTGCATTTCCAGGTCCCCTGCTTATTTGAGGTTGCAGATTAACTTTTCAGAGATTAGCAGTTTGCAGGGTGACACTGTGTCAACCTGCAATGATTCAGTGCTTCATTTCCAACTACGGCATCCAAGCAATATCCTGAGAAGCAGTATAGACAACATGGACATTGTTGCACATTTAAGAGTAGGACGGCGCAAGGTTAAGATTACCTTGGGTGATCCACTTCAGCACGCCCTATTGACTAATGCTATAGGAAGGTGTGGGACTTAAGTGTCATATTAGGTTTTGGCATAGCCAGGTTAGTGTGACATAGCTCAAGGAGAAAAAAAATGGGACTTGTGAAGATGAGCCAGAAAAGTAGGCTCAAATGGATCAGGTAGCTGGCAGAAAGATGCTTCACAGAACATTGTCAAGGGGTGTGGGTATTTTTAGGACATGCAGCCACAGTTCACTGGCACTCACACAAGAAGGATAGCAGAGAGAGTGAGCAAGCGAGAGAGAGAGAGAGAAATTGTCATTGAGGGGACCTTAGGTGTAAGATAACCAGTGACAGTCGAGAGCACAGCATGGGTCCCTGGAGGTCATTACACACTCTTCTTATTGTTGCAATGCAGGGGCTCTTAGGCCACTTTCAGACCTGCACTCCAATTGCTGAGTTCACACACCTGGCCAACCAAAAACAACCTCCACCTGCATCAGCCCTATCCACCTGTCCAGGTGTGAAACGCCCAAACTCATTACAAACTCTGATTCAACTGACTGGCATGTTTGTCAACCAGTTAGCTGATGGCAAGGTCACCGACGCCACATCAAAGAGAACACAAGCAGCTAACTTACTAAAGCAGCTGCCAACTTACTCCGGTACTTCACTTAAAAATAACATATCAAAAACATAATGGTAACTCAAAACATGTCACTTTCCAGTCTGTTACATTAGGAAACACTACAGTGGGAAGCATTGGCCCTGTTTGTTCTCTAATAGTTGTTTCAGAAATGCTAGTAAATGCGTATATACTCTATGGACTGATGACCTATACAGACTGTACCCTGCCTCACATCCAACGGCAAAGCTTTTGTGGTGCTTAAATAAAATAATAGCAACATTTTAGGGATTTATTGACTTTAAGTATCCTTATTAATTCCTTGATATATTCTTGGGGATAGCACATTGTTTACGTTATAATATGTAATATGGTGTCAAAGTTATATCATGGAGTAACAAAAACCAGCATACACTTGTGCTTATCCATCTATTTTGAGAAACTAACCTCAACCATGCTGGTGTCAGTCCTGATGATGGCCAGGGGGACAATGGAACAGGAACAAACATCGCAGCTCTGGCCCTCCTGTGGTTGACCGATGACAAAAGCCTTCAAACACAGTAGCAGATGTTGCCAGCATGGCAGTTCCTCCTTTCCATGGACAGTAATAGTGAGGGATAAGTCAATCTCTTCCACTTCTGCCATCCAAAAGTGGCAGGAACAGTGAGGTGATGCTGGTTTTAAGGACGTGGCTGGCAAGCTCAGAGCCAGCGGTCCTCCTCATTAAGTGACCCTCATGCCATTTCAGAGTTTATGCTACCAACAGAGATTAGATAAGACAGCGTGATTAATCTTCAACTCTGTTTCAAGCACTCCACTTTCCCTTCATCATGATTTTCATGTGTACTGCCATGTTATCAAGTAGGTTCATAACAACCATCCACTCTCAACGACCTCACCTTGACAGAAAGTCAGTATCGCTTCGGTGGATGGAGTTTTTCTTTTGCTTGTGTCAATACAATGAAAAGAAAACTCCGTTTCTGTTTAGAAAGTCCTCACATAACCCACAACACATTTTGAACACCTTTAGAGCTTTTGACACCAATTTAATGTTCATCAAACTAAGATCAATTCTCTCATTGACTAAGATAAATCCCTTTCAACTTTGATTTTACTGCAACAAACCACATTCATACACTTTAAATGGATTCATTCAGTCATATTTACAACAACCATTATTGCATTAAGGAGAAATAATCAGAATATGCATGTAATGCTGTGTCCAATGCTATAGCTTTTATGAGAATGTCCATGACCCAGGAAAAAAGAAATATCTAAAAGACCATTGACCATATTACTAACATCAAGAGTAGTGATTAAAACCTTAATTTCTGTAGTGAGAGAAATTAGTTCATGCATTAGAAAGATTCTCAGCCTCAATAGCGTGATTCATTGTTTCACAGGCCACAGTTCAGCTGTCACTCTGTCAGAGACATGCAATGATTGGCTGTATTGCACTACTTTAATGTACATTACTGTGCAACACAGATTGTGCAAGTTTTGCAGAGCGACGACAGTATAGCCTGATGCCAGCTCTGTCCAATAGGACCTCAGTAGACTGATTCACTTGTTTCTGGTTAGGGTACAAAATCATAAAAGTCAAACGTCAAAGCAACAAGTACGAGTAAAATGTACTAATGCTGAGTAATGCTGTTAAAGTATAATGTGTTCAGAATAACAAGAATGCAGGAATCTGTGTATTTTTGTATGTAAAAACGCAAACAAAAGCATCACTCCAAAGTTTCCCAACTCTAGATACAGTGAGATTAAATAGACAGATATAAACATAGTCGCCTACACAGAAGTCAGAATTAAATTGAGCTGCATATGAACATTGCTAAGGTGTGCAAACCCAGAAACGGAAATTGCCCAGGAGCTGTGGCAGAAGAAGAGAGAGAGAATAATGTTGAGAAGAAGCCCATTTCCTCTTGCTATGTCTTACTCCTTCCATCTTTCCTTTTCTCCTTCATCTGTTTTATTCTCTCAGCCTCACTAAATGTGTTGTTTTACGCATTGCATAAATGAAATAAAAGAGGCACTGTGGGGTATGGAGCTGCCCTGTACTTGCAAACGTGTGTGTGTGTGTGTGTGTGTGTGTGTGTGTGTGCATGTGCGCACATATGAATGAGGGCAGCAATTTATACAGCAGTAAATGTAACGTAAATGTGAAGTGAGCAGAAATTTTCACCGTCAAGTTGATGTTCGAAATTTCTTTTGCAGCTCACCTTCCTCCTTTGCAGCAGGAGAACTTGATAATTGGCCAGTGTATCATCATGCCCCTAAAACTGTAACCATCTACAGCAAATTCCTAGAAATCTTGCCGTTAAGTTTGGATGTTTCTGTTAAACAAAGCATTCACCAAGGGTCGGAGCGCCACCAATTTAATTAGACCATGAATATCCATACCTAATTTCATGGCAATCTGGTCAGTCGTTTTTCAGATATTGTGCTGTTAGCCAAAGTGAAGTGACTGACAAATTGACTGAAATCGCTATCCTCAGGCCAGGACCAAAATCCATGACTAGACTCACAGATCGAACTGGTCATAGAAAACAACTACACTAAATTTGAACTTTAGTTATAGGTCGATCACAAACAACATGCGTGCAAAGGAATTCCCTAAAACATAAAGAAATATTCAGGGAACCCATCACCACAGTCAGCAGTTAGGTTAATACAATAAACAAGTGTCGGTATCATATTCCAGTAAGTTGCTCAGGAGCTTTCATGAATGACTTAATGCTTTAATTGATCATATTCAAGACGGAGAAGCAGATGGTGTAGATATGCCAAATGTCAACTTTTACATTACATTGGTGGGGGAAATGCAAGACAACATTTCTCTCCTTCCCCCATTTGGTTTGTTGTCATCCTAGCAATTCAATACACCTCAATCTTTTTCCCCCGTGTGGTAAAATGGCTCTCCCTTAAGGCCTGTGTTTCACTCCTCATAAATGTTCAGCCTCAATCATCATAGTGGCAGAACAGCCAGCTGTAAAGCTGAATTTCAAGAACGGTAAGTGGACAAACCTAATGTTATTTCCTTTTTACACATTCATAGCTCATTTCGCTCTGTGCAGTACAATGATGGGTTGCCTGTACTCTGTTATGCAGTAAAGCAATATCTACTTGTGATCACAGTCAGCTCTACACTGAAAATAAAAGTACAACACAAAAGTAAAACAAGGCAGGCATTAAAATAAAGCAGTTAAAACCAATGACTCAAGGAAATGAATGGAATAGGGGAGCCGAATTAATTTAAATCTGATTTAGCTTTCCAATAAAACGTTGCTCTGGGAAATATTTTTTGAAGATGGGCAACGGCTCCGATGTGTAATTCTACAGAGCCTCGGAGCCACAACAAGAATCAGACCTGTCCTGTAGCCTGGACTTTGGGATAGCCAAGAGGACACTGCATGAGGTGTCCAATCCATGTTTAGCCTGAGAGTTGATAGAGTGCCGCTCCCTCATCAGTACCAGCTTCAGTCCCCATTGCTTTTGGCTGATTCTGTGTTACCAATCTCACTGCACAGCACCCAATATTGACATGCGTATCCACTGGGTCTTTGGTTTTCCTCCCACATGGTGCCATGGAGGATAGGTGCGCTGGAAATCTGTTGTGGTCTGTAATATGTTTTGTGCGAGTAATATATTAGATGAAACCTTGAGTTGTACAAGATGGACAAAACCTCAGAGTTCTCTTTGTGCTGTTTCTATTCAAGATGAATTCCAATGACAATCCAAACCTGATGACCTCTTTCAATACTACTTTGACAGAGGAGTCACTAAATATTATCAGCAAATACATGCAATGAAAGCTATCAGGACAGTAACGTATAGTAATGGACTCCAAAGGTGTAATAATGAGCTGTGTGGGATGTATCACCCACAGGTGAACAGTGTCAGTTTCTGAGAGACACTCTGTGGGTGCTTTGAGTCTTAATTGCCTTCAATATTTCACCCCTGACCCCTGAAATCCAAACAATAAAATAAATATGCATTTATTCAATCATATCAAGTGTTTGATTATGAACTGATAAGGGATAGTTTATTATGACTGATAGCAAAACAACTTTAACACGATAACGTGTGAGTGTTATTGTTGTGTCTTGCAGCTGCAGGATGTGTAAGACAGATAGACAGGTGTGCCAAAATGTGTTCAACAAATGACAAATATAAGTATAACTGCAGTTCACCTTTTGTCATCATACTTGTCATAGGAGATAGACAGGATAACACTGAAATAATACTATAATAATGACAAATGTGGTATAAGGGGCCCCCTCACCCCCACCCATCCATCTTAGCTATTTGGATCCATCTTTGCATGATTTTAGTGAGTCAGTACTTCTTGTACATGAATCCTTTTTTCATATGTTGCATGGTAAAAACTTCCCTGAACCTCTCACGTTTCATCTTTATGAATTTATATTTGCATAAACTAGTTTAAAAAACCTTGAGAAACTTTGATGACAAGCTTCAGTCTCTTGTGACGTGTGGGGACCTGTGCTCATTATTTATCTCACACTATACCCAAGTGCCTTGTTTTGACCAATGATAATGTGATTATTTCCACAGAATGCACATGCATACGCTTCAAATAATTAGCATTCACTCTGTGTTGCTAATTCACATGAGGATTATGTATTCTGAAATGGTGATTCCCAGATGTCTAAATCAGTGCTTGTTTTATGTTTCAGTGTAGATGCTAAAACTTCCCGGAACCACACAATGATTAACATGCCTGTATGCTACGATGCAATGTTTCTACACATTGTCAATCTCCCCACTTCCGCAAGTCTTAAACCCCTTCGAATTAGTCAGTAATACAGCAAGAATACACATTTTTCTTCAGATTATAAATACGTTTTACGAAATACATTTCGCAGGTCATTTTTTTAACGCCTATTTTGAAGCACAGATATCTTGATTGACTTCTAAGCGCCTGCAACATTAAGCTGCATGTTTACAGAAGGATTTGTGTCAGATTCTCATTTAGCTAAACACGCTCATGCATGGACAAAACATACTCATTTCACTATGTATTTGTTATAGATTGTTGTTTAGCCTGGTCCTTTGTTGAGACGCATGTTTAATCTCTATCTTCTGGTAGTTTATTATAACACTTGATTGGTCAATGTATTTTCCAGACATCCCTGTGAGAGTGAAGCCTATCATTAGTTTGGAGAGGTGCCCACACATGGATTGGTCCAGTTTGGCCTTTAATTCGATGCAATTGAATGTTCTCATTTTCTTTGTCAGATATGCAAGCACACACTAATTTCTCCAAGTTATCAGAAATCCACTCCCAGTTGTTCCCCAGGGGTATAACTCCCTAATTAAGGACTTAATTAAAAACAGTCCTGGGATTATGGAAGGGGTCATATTTGTCTCTGTTCAATCAAACACATTATGTTTGAGTGCCTTTGAGACCAGTTCATGTCATATTATAGTACAAAGGCACACATTTAAGGGCATGACGTCACACAGAGTTAGTTGTAATCACATTTGATAGTTTTAGATTTTGTTGACCTCACCCAGAAGATTTTGAAGCTGACAACACAAGTGCGTGCACATAAATGCATCTTTGTGCACAATGTGTGTGTGTTTGTGTTAGTGAATGTGTGTGTCAACCGAGCGTCACACCACTTAGGAATGTGAGGATCACTGACAGTACTCAAAGTCAGATTAAGTGGCTTGTTGCTGAAGAGAATCCAAGATCGTTCATGTCTCCTGGGACAGTTGAAGGGAAAATAAGTTTTCACCATCTGAAGCAAGACAAGTCACTTTGTTTTTATCTGTTCAATGTCGTTGCCCTAGCCTCTCATTGGCTAATCAATGAAACCCAAGAGGGCTCATCAGGCACCAAGGAATGTCAGTCAAAAGCCTTTGATCCGCTGACCTTCATCTGCCGTGCTCTAGCAGAAATACCACAGAGAGTGATCCATGTTTGCATGCTTTTAATGGGCCTCGGAGGGCCTTGTTGACAGTCCTTTGGTTTCCAGAGGGTCAGTTCTGAAACTGTACAGCATAGACTTGAAACCTTTGGAATGTGCCTCTGACATCTCCCCAGACTCACACACCAACATCCGCATGACACTAAACTAAGAGGCTTATTAGTAATACATGATTATGTGATTACTTGCTAATCAGTACAGTAAAATACTGATTATGGTGGAAATGGAGCATGGGATAAATATGGAAACTTTAATTCCTCCAAGCTCCTAAGACATTTCAGTAACCTTTGCAGTGAGACGTACAGAAACATCAACTGTTGTTTTTGAAGGTCTGGAGACCACACAACATTAAGAGATTAATCTCACCAAGATGAGAGCAAAGCATGCTTGTTGACAACAGGCTGACATGTGTGTGTGTGTGTGTGTGTGTGTTTGTGTGTGAGTGTGTTGATGTGTGTCTGGATGGGTACGCTCAGATGCTGTAATGGCATTCTGGCTGAGACTGGGATACTGATTCGGCTTTCTGAGGCAACCATTTATCTTAATCTGGGGTGACCTAAATCCTAGACATCTCCTGCTGTACAGTCTTTCCTTTAAAACAGAATTTCACACTTTATCCCCCCTTGTACCATCCTTCTCTTAACTATAATTGATGACTCTAACCTTTTAATGGTCCACCATATTCATTCACAGCCCAAGGCCCCTCCGTGTTGTCTATAGATGAGCACAAAAAGTGTCAAGGAATACCATTACACGTAAATGAAAAGGAGACAAGGAGACAAGGTTTATCCACCCATGTTAAAAAGGGTAATCTATGATCAGACTCCATGTCTAATATACTGACACTGAGGCAGATTTGGTGGATAAATCAGACAAATGAGGACGAGCTACATATCATGAAAAGATTTTTCTAAATTATGAAGAAGGAAAAAACTAAAGAATAACATTGCACTAATGAAGAGCTGCCATTGCATAAGAGGGTGCAGTTGCAATACTGAAGAGCATTCAGTACAACCTTTTCATAATTTTGTCAGTAAATGCAGCACATTCATGTCTCTATTGGAGATGGAATTTGAACCTGATTGAAATTCAAGGTTAAATTCAACATTATTCATAAAATGGACTTTCTTCAAACTTTTCATTGGAGATGACATCCAGCTCCTAATGTGGATGCATTTTGAAGGAACTTGGATGAAACGAATATAAAATAAAATAAGCATGGGATGTCGAGAATCAACAATAAGTCTGTAAATAAACACATATACAGTTTAGGTAAAAATGCAATGGTAGGAAATTATTGCAACACCAATGTAAGAAGTGACGGTGTGCTTCGGAGGAAAAAGTATTCTACAGTTATACAGTTATAAAAAGTGTAGTTCTGACCACCTCAGCACCCCAGGTCCCTGTCTCTATTGTCTGGCACCCAGCAGAAGGAAGAGGAATTATAAAGTCTGATGGCCACAAGAAGGAATGATTTCCTGTGGCGTTCCGTGGAGCACCATTGTGTTCTCAGGCTGTTGCCAAAGGTGCTCCTGTAATTGTCAATATGGTGTGGAGTGGGGGAGAGGCATTGTATTGTACATGATGCTCAGCAGTTTGTACAGCACCCCCTCTCTATAACCTCCACCAATGAATGGAGCTCCACTCCCCCAAAAAACGGCCGTCCTGGTGAGCTTGTGGATTCTGCTGTGTCAACTACTTTGGCCCTACAACCCCAGCACACAACAGCACAGAAGATAACAATGGCCACAACAGACGGATAGCACATCCTCAGCAAAGTACTGCAGACGTTGAATGACCCGAGCCTCCTCTAAAGGCGACTCTGGCACTTCTTGTACACGTCCTTGGTGTTTCTAGCCCAGCCCGCAGCCAAAGAAACGTTACAACAATGGCACTGGACCAAAACAGCTCCAAAACAGCTCCTCGCCCAACATGTTTCCTTTTCTTCCTCTGTTGATTTTTTTTTTGTCTGTTGGCATCGATATTGTTGCATTTCTGCCATCTGCTGGACTGGCCCTCGCCTCGTCTATCCCGGCATGGCCGCGGCATGTTTGAGTAAGGGCAAGAAGCGCAAGACCACTTTACTGGGTCACTAGAGGAAACAAACCCCCTCGTGCTGTTTTAGTGTTCTTTGTCAAGTTGTTGTTGGCACTGTAATGTAAGGTATTGCTGTTCAGGTAGTGGTTATCTCACACTGATGTTCATGTAAATTTGTAAATAACTTCAGGTAGTTCTTCAGATAAGTGAAGATACTATCCACAGACAAGTCATTTGAAAAAAATGTATTGTCTTCACCTTACGTATAACCACTGACCCTCTGAATGGCAAATTATATGATGCTGGAGCAAATGGAGCACAAGCAATGACACAAAATGTGTTTGAATTTCAGGTCAGATTTACAGGATTCAGCCAGATATGTGGCCAGAAGAGGTAGAAATCCTCTCATTTCAGCTGAGACAAATGTGCAGAAACGTATCAGGAATATAGAAGAACAGAGGAGCAGATATCATTATATTTTGGTCGAGTAGGGGAGGAAAGTTTTCATATTTCAGCTACATTGAGGCTCAGGGCAGGTTTGGTTCAATCTCAGACAGTTTTCATCACCAAATGTGTTGAGAGAAAGCATGTCACTATACTGGTTTGAATGTTGAGAAGTGGATCCAAAAAAATGCAGCTTCCTGTATGTCACAGTCTCCCCTTAAGAAACTAACATGATACAATAGGAAGGATACAACTGTGCAGGAAAGTCTAGCACCCCTTTAACTCCAACAGAGACTAAATGCCTTGTGTTTGATCCCTCAATTAATTCCAATGTAACACCACAGTTACATGTAATTTCATTTGCAAGATATGAAGGCGCTTTGTCTGATTGTGGTAACGATTGTGGAGTCAAACTTAGGACTACATTTACAACTCTGCACGTTTCCATCTCCCCTACAAGGTTCACGAGAGGTCAGTGGACTGCTATAGTTCCTTCACCATAAGTGGGGTTGTAATTTACCCCTCCTGGTAACCAGATGTGAGGTGCATTATCTTGATTCTTGAGGTTTCAATATTGTGATGACCCTGGGGATTGCCCTCTGTTTTGGTGTGTGTGTGTGTATTCCAGGGTGCTTGGAGGCGGAGAATGCAGGGTCGGCAGAGGAGATGTTACACACTTGTACATCCTAGCTCACCTGTATTTATCCTTGCTCTTCCTCTATCACCATGCTGCACCCCGGAGATGCTGCAGCTCTTTTCTCAAGTATTCTTTGATTCTTAATTAATTAGTTAATAATTTATATCTTAGCAGAATAAACCCTTCAAGGTGATTTTTGTGAGCTTCCTCTTTTGTTACAAGAAGGAGCAAACTCGCAGCAGAAGATTCTTCCAGATTTTTCATACTTTCTGTAAAATGAGTGTAAAGTATTATTTTATGTATGAATGGTAAAATTACCCTGGAAAGAGTCAACACAGAATTAAGGTATTGATATCAGAATGGACTATGTGAAGCACACCCAAGGATATCTGGAGGAGATGGTCACTGCCTCAGTACCTGAACAGAGAATTAAAACCTAAAAATTCTCATTACAATGATTTAACTAATGATTAATCTAAAACAGTATTAGACAAATGAATCTAAATCAACATTTCTCCTGAAAGTCAGAGTGAAGGGCAGGGAGGTAGAGGATGGTTGGATTCTGGGCTCCTCCTAGAGAGCCTTTGGAAGTGTTGTTGAGCAAGACACCAGACCCCCAACTGCTCATGGTGTGTGAATGTGAGGTTTGGATAAAAGCGCTGTAGAAGAACTTCATTAGGTCCTCACATATTCAGCTAGAATTAAATATAAATGCATTATTGCATGTATTGATTAGTTTTATGTGGCTTCTGTTTTGCTTTTTTAGTGCCAACAAAGGTAACAGTGTGCAGTAATGGAAAGAGTGATTACAGTCCCCATTAAACACAATAATTAGCTGGATGATAAAGTCATATTAAGAAAGCTGCAATGCATGTGCAGTTCAACATGATGGATCACCTTATTAAGAGGCGCAATATGTTTATGAGGGCGGTTTTTACATTTTCTTTCTTTCTTTTTTTAAATGGGAGCCTTTGACCTTTTGGAGGTAGGACAAACCTGCAGCAGCTTCTGTATATGACACATATTGTTGTAGGTTCGATTTTTTAATAAATGCATTCATGGCAACGGGGTAAAGTTAAATTTAAACAAATAATAACAAGAATATTGCAGTTGTGTGTCACAACCTCTAAACCAGAACAAAACAGAACAAATCAGGTGCAGCATGTTCATAGATGGCAGATGTTTTGTGTATAAAACCAATATGAAACAGTGAGCAATGCATGTTTAACATCATTTAAGGCAGAGCCAGGATTTACAATATTGAATACAAATGTACATTTCAACTCTTCAAGGATAAAAACCATCTGCTGCACTTTGGGAGATTAATGCTACGTTTACGAGTGACCTTCGCTTCTGAACAAGAACACTGTGAGAGGGGACGGTTTTATAAACACTGCGGACATCACTCTGTAACTCTTCCTCACAAACTGGCATATGTTATTCAGGCTTTTACTGAAAGTAGCTGGATTAACAATGGCTTGGATTTAGAAATAATGAAAAATGCACTTTGACATGCATTACTAAATGAATCATGCAGTTACATAAATAAGATCAATTGCAAATAAACCATTGTCTTTGCTAAGGTTAAGGAGAGTTCAAATAATCACTCGACACATGGAGGAAGCTTCTCAAGCACGCCAATAAATGTGTAAATGTACAGTTTATATTGAGTAATTTTTAGGAGGCTTTACTTGGTTCCAATTTACTGCAATGTCCAGTTTGTAATCGACAACAGCAGCATATTCGACATATGTTAATGCCATACTTTCTTTAATTTTTTCTTGTCAGGCGAAAATAGTAAGGTGAATGCAAAGTGCAAATACATGCAAAGTGCTTTGTACGAGCTGTCAGACCCCATCTATAGTTGTACATCTGCATGTGGTCATATAGGCCCGATTCAGAGCAACTTAAGTGGGGCTCATAAGTGAGATAAATATATCTTAAATGTATGTACACCATTAATCGAAAAACAAAAACCAGCATTAAATCAACCCACAGCTGAAGACAGGCGTAACATGGCTGAGTAACATGGCTCATAGTGTTAATTATATTTAGTGCATTCATAAAAATACATTCAAGGCTTATATTGCATGCCATTGTTTCGTGTGTATGTAGGAATGACTTTATCGACTACTTAATCCATCCTTTAGGTGTAAAATATAACAAAGGCTTTTTGGAGGTGTGACCTTCTCAAATAGTGGAGGACAGTCCAAGATTTATGTCACAGCTGAGAGCTTCTGTTGGGAGCCCTGACAGACAGATAATCCTGTGGTTTAAACTTGGCAAATATTGATCCTGTGGCCCTCAGTGGCAAGCCTCAAGACCTGAAATTGAGGAAAATGGATTACTCTGCAGAGTCAAAAAAGAAGACAGATGAGGAGGAGCAAAATATACTATCTGGACCATCAAGCTAGATAACACATTGAGAGGAAACACAGGCATTAATTCTCACCTGTCCCAACCAAAGCTATTGCATGCTCTTCTTTCGGTGAGGCCTTGTCTTTTTGTCAGAGTTTGTGTCATGCCTTAAATGACCGCTGTTTTAATCCATCAAAGCAAACACTCCCCTGGCTCTGCTGACATTAGCCTCTGTAACATTAGCACATACACCGTTTATAGAGACTGATGCAATCCAGGTTCTCATTTGGGACCTCAGCACTGCAGCGCCTTTAAACAATCTATACCTCAGAGAGTTCAACCTTGGAGACATGACACGAGTGGAATTAAATTTGGTGACTTAGTTTTGTTTTCCATTGCTATTCAATGATAAAGCATTTCCCACCCAGCCACAATTCATTTCAGAGCACAAACGATCTGCAAAGTAGCATCCAGTTCATCCAGGCCTCGGGATGTTTAGATGAAGAACAAATATACAGTATGTATATATATGTAGTGACAGTCAAAATATCTGTCAAATAACCGAGTCAAGGGCTTGGACTGTGGAAATGTCTGACTGATCATTTCACACTTTTCATGAGCAAAGAATTGAGCTAACAAGACTCTGAGGATAAATGTGTCAGTCCTTTGGAAAGATTTTAGACTATTTGCATTGCAATTTAATGAATTTGGGAAATGGCACAGATTCAAGTACACACATGAGGCACATATACACATGCAAGTGGCAATATAATAATTTGTTATGAGCCAGTTAGTTATTACTATATGAATACAGAGAAGGTGAAGTTAGCATTTGACATATAGGATTTGTTATACTCCCTGCAGTGCAGACTTATGCCTGCACAGAGTGAGTGACTGGGAGTAACAGAAGCAAATCCCCCATCCTAGGGGGACTTGAATCACAGCCTAGAGGTGGATGGAGGGGTAGAGGAAGGGCTTATTAAATCCTATATGAGCAGCAGTAATGATGATCTAATGATGCTTGCAGTGAGCAATGCAGCAGCAGCATAGACAGTTAAAGAGTTCACAGAGCATGAAAAGATAAATAGAGTTTATTCATGTAGGGAATAAAGAATGCTTGTCCTTCTCATGTTGTCTGAACTGGCTTGTAGCTTTTGCTGCTTTTTAGTCAGCCAACCGGCACAGAACATATTTATCTGGGTATGTACATTTAATGTTTTGTGACATCACTCCTCGTAGCTTTAGTGTAGCCCAAAGCCAAAAGAGTTTCAGATGTCAGCTTTCACATTGTGGAAACTTCATTGTGTGTGTTGGCCACCAGCTATCATAGGACCACCTCCCTACTGGGCATCTCTGATGGTGGCGGGGAATATACTATCTAGCAAGACATTAATTGTGTGGGATGGACACCAGCTGCCTTTTGACCATTTTCCTACAAGGCACCTCAGAAGATGAGTTGAATATACTATCTAGTGAACCCACTATGTGTGGGCTGGGCACAAGCTGTCATATGGTCAGAACCCCACAAGGCAGCTCAGCCTAGGAGGGGGAGATTCTATTAAATGAAACTTCTACAGTATGTGTAGGCCAGGCAACATCTGATGTATGGCCTCATTCCCCAAAAATACACCTCCAACAAAGGCCAGATATTCCGTGAGGTGAGCTGAAAGGGATCTGTCTCAAACCAGCTATCCACCTGATTCTTAAGTTGACACCGAGCACTAAAAGCTTGGTAACATGCCGATGAACTCTGTCTGACCATCGCCAAGCCTGTGGCACTAAAAGCACAACACCAAAGCCGAGACTCAACCCAGTAAATAGCTAGCACTGTTAGCTGTAGCCTCAGAGCCTAAATGCATTTTCAAAGCAAAATAATGCCAACTGAACTGAGCCACAACATCCACTCACATTAGTATGTTAGCATCAAAGGAGCAACTTTGTGTCTTGCTGAAGTAAAGCAGTTAGATCCCTGCATCTCAGCAGAGATTCATTTTACAGCGTCTCTACAGCACACATTCAGCTCACAGCGTCCTTTACTTCCCACCCGATTTCCAATCCACCCTCCTGTGATAATGAGAGAATTTGATTGTGCTCTGTGATATACTGTAGTTGTATAAATGGGTAGTGGTTTGGTGTGGAGTCTTTGTGTGTCATTGTTGTTAGTTGTTAGTTGATCACTGCAATTACAATTGGTACTGTATTCAGATTGTTTGATTGATTTCCTTGGTCTTTTCACATTTATGTTACATCCTGTGTCTCCTAGATCAGGGCGTAACACATTGCCTATGTTAAGCATGGCCAGTATCCTGTGTTCATGGGCAATTTATCAAATGATTGAATGAATATATCCAATGAATGATGTTCTCAAAATGGTGTTTCATTGTTACAGCCTTAAATCTCAGGATTCAATGCTAGCGCAAGTATGGAAACGATTAGAAGATGTAGGTCACTTACTGTATACAATTCAGTCGATTATCTATTGTTGTGTACACTGAATGAATGCTGAATGTGAAGGCCAGCTGTGCTTATTCCCACTCCTTGCATAATGTCAAAGGTGTCACATTTGCTGATTTAATTTTCTACTTCATAGTTCAAGCTGAGCTACTGCAATTAGTAGGTATAGTGCTTGAATGGGCGGCATGTACACAACTGTAAAGGTGCGTCTCTATGTGACGTATTGACTGGTTGCTATCGCAGTTTCAACTGTAGAATTGTTGTGTCTGGAAAGCAAGATTACACCGAACATTGTTCCAAGATGAGTGGTGTGACGTTCATACTTGTACTTCTTAGAATCAAAATCCAAGTCCAACTTTTTCTGAAATAAATGATCCTGAACATTTCCAGTGTCAAGAGGGGAATAACTCAAGTGATTAAGGAAGAATTTATGGGGTTTTCACAGAGTATACGAGGCAATGCTTATGGTGGTCAGTGCACTTTATAGTATTTATAGCACAGCACAGGGGGAGTCTGAGTCAAGCCATTGGTCCCTAATTGTATTCACCATCCATGCAGCTGACTCCTTCAAGTCTGCCTGTTCTCTGGAGAACCAAGCATTCAACTTTTGGACCTTTAGACATTTTCAACTGCTACCTCACTTAAATGCAATTTATATGGCCGCAGTAGCAAAACTTATCTGTTTATAGTGATTTTCTTGCCCACCAACGGCTTTGTCTTGAGCCAAATCTGTGTAAAACAAAAAAGTTTGTGTTCTCTAATACAGACACTGAGATATCAAAATTGTGAGATTAGCAAATTACTGGAGGGTTTAACAATTCAGACTCTGTAAGATACCACAGAATTAATACACGAGTGATGAAATAAGACATCATACTGCACTCACCTGCACTTTAAAAATATAATTCAGACTTTTTTCAAACTGATTTTAGTGGCTGGATTACACAACTGTCCTCTGGTTATCAATGTTAGGCCGCTTTCACATGACAGGTGGTATTTATGGTGCAAAGACAGATCTGCACTTACTGCCTTCACTCCCAATGCCTTGCAACACAATCAGCGCAAGAGAGCCGACATAGCAACAACATGATCTAGCATGACCAAGAGCAGACTCTATCCACTGGGAGGTACAGTAGCTAGTCACATTTGGCAGTAAGGGGTATGAAGCAGAAAAAAGGCTCTTGCTCTTGCTCCACTTGGGAAAAATTAAATTATTGAATTTATCTGAAGTGTCATTTTAGACATACAACTCTGGAACAACTGGAAATCGCTTCTGGCTATGTCACACAGTACTAACACACTAATCTCTGTTATCATTGGTTCCGTTTGAAAGGTCATGAGCAGATGGTTCACAGTTGAATTTAGATTAACTCAGTTGAATTTAGATTAACTTTGACCGTCAGGTGTCGAAATTGAGAGTAACCATTCAGTTACCAATACTCAACAATGGAACGCTGATTTCAGCTCGTTTTAATTCTCTATTTTTAGTCTATTGCTGGTAGTGGATGTTGGTGGAGCTCACATCTGGATTTTTTGTAGTATTATTTATTAATTGATTTACTAGGTGGTGCTGGCATGTTTGTAGTTTTGGGGCTTTGGAGAGTTGTGTTGTGTTGGGTTTCCATAATATATTTTCACAGTTTGAGGGTGGCAGGGAACCCCAGTAGCACTTTGACTGTTGATCATATATTTAGTGCTGTTTTATCAGCCAGTTGAAAAAGCAGGATTCTAAGTAGTCAATGTCTGTCTGCTTTTGGAGTCACCCAATTTCAACTTGATTCGCAATAGCTCTACATGGAGAAAATATAGCACAGCATGTGGTTACACGCAGGGAATAGAACACAATTCCAACAAGTTTGAACCAGCTCAAGGTGGGATGCTTTACAACAAGTACAAGGAAATGTTATTGTGAGTAAGTCAATGCATTTTTGAGTGAATCTCTTTTTTACAGCAACACTGTGCTGCAACTCCATGTTAGTGTTGAAAAGTTTGAACTCAAAGTGAAACTCAATTGTTATGTATATTAGTTCATGTCATATTTGTATTACAGAGAAATAAGAAACAGTTTGGCATGTGGATTGGAACACAGTGACATTGTGATAAATAGGTAATTTTTCTTGCTGATTACATGGTTAATTTATGAATGGATTCTGCTGCTACTATGAGCACTATTCCCTGATACACCTTGGATACACACCTCACAATTACCTCACAGGCGTATAAATGCACAGTATGTGTGTGTGAATTTGAATAACAGATGTTCCATGCACATTACCATTACATGAGTAGCAGCGCTCCTCTTGCAAATTTAAAATTAATATGTGTAAGAAACTCATACACAAACATACACTTCATGTTGTACAGTGATCTTGCTGACACTGCAGGATGATAATTATTCAATTCGTAAACTATTTAGTGAGATCGCAACATTCATCCAGCTCAAATGTTGCAGAGTAAATCTTTGTTTTATGCCGCAACCAGGTCATTATGGGACAGTCAGGCATGATACAATTGCTGTTCAGCTGACATGCCATCTCAATAATTTACTGTTTGAAAGGTGTTTGTACATGAATACGTTATATTCAGTATCACACACACACACACACACACACTACATATACAGCACTTAAATGCAAGATAACAAAAGAAAACCGAGGACACGAACACCAACAACCTGATTTATAATAAATACTCACACTATCCATACTTAAATATATAAAACAATAAATAAATAACTTGAAACAGTACTAGTCACTACATCGAAGCTTTTTCTATTTTCCACTGTCTCATTTTTAAATTGGGAGAAGGGGAGAGGGAGACATGTGCAGAGACTTGTAAATGAGCACAGTTCTTGGCAAGCATCTCTAGAATTTATTGAACCACACCATTTAAAAACAATTATTATAATAATAAATATGATTTGCGGTATTCAAATGCTTTTCTGCAGTAGACTAGTAGGAGGCATATACCAATACCGCTTGGAAGTCACCAGTTTGTTCATATTGTTTCAGCCTCATTGTTTCCTTTTCACAAATTCATTCCTTCCAAACAGGACAGACCTCGCTTAGATGACCTCTTGAAGCCCTACTGAGGGAAACGATGACCCACACAGGGCAACGATAGCAAAACAAATCTCACATATGCAGAGATTTCCACCGATTTGTCACAGTTAGGCATAAAGAGATGATGTTGGGAAATGTGTCCACAGATTTTATGTCAGGAGAGGACATGAATCTGACACACATATGATATAGATATGTCAGTCCATTTACATTTCAGGGCAATCATGTCATGTTCCTACTGGAGCGTAATCCTCTTGTTTCCATTAAAGTGGATATAACCACATGCAAACAAGAAAATCTGACAACATCTGTTTCTGTGCTTTCTTCTGTTTGCTGGTCACCACAGCAAAGGTGAAAAAAATGGAAATTGAGAATTAAATTATAGACATTTAAACCATATCTCACTAAGCCTCTTTTGTGTCAGAAAAACCCTTGATATTCCTTTTTCTGAGTGGGAATACATTCATTTTTAAAAGCAGGTCATAAAATTCTTGGGAAATCCAGTTAGTGAGGGTGTACACGGACCAGACAGCAATTGATGAGTAAATGCCACTTTCAATATGTCCATTTCAATGGCACAAAAGTGTTAGTGTGTAATCCATGCTAAAGGCACTTTCTCTTATTGCTTTTGTGTTGTTGCTTTTGTCAGATTTATCAAAAATGGTCCTCATACGCCAGATGCATACATAACATCACACACATCCCAGCTCAACTGTGGTTAAGCTGATATTGGCCAATCTAAATCAAATTCCAAACACACTTCTGGAAATTATTCCTCTCGCCCCAATAGCCTCATACAAACTGACTCCCAATTATACACAGATAATGCAAAGAACAGAAAGAAAGCTTGGAATAGCTAAATCAAGGATGTGCTATAAACAAATAATGTTCCTACTAATAAACCAGACATTTTTCTTGCTTTCTGTCATTTTGTGTACAATGCTTTAGATATTACATATCTAGTTAGACAAATACAATAATAATAGATTGGATATCGCTGGTTCATGGGTTTTGAAAACCTTGAACTGGTTGTAAAACTTGATACGTTATAACATCATGTTAAGTAAGGAACACTTTCTTTTTGTTTTTGCTCAGCGTTTGTGTTTAATTGCAATAATCACTTTCCTGTTCAACTCACCCACTCAGTCTTTTGGGCTTTGTGGATACTCTGGGGACTACAAAGGGATAATTCTATAATGCTAAGCCACATTGAGCACTCATTAAGTAAGCAGAAAGGCATCTTGTATAAAAATATACAATAATGACAATGATATTAAATTCCAAGGCCTAACAGTCATTGTTTTTTTCATCCAAGAATCTAAATGAACCCAAACAGAAACAGCAGACAGCTGTGTTTTGGCTCTGATTCCTCTGTGGCACATCATCTCACACAACAGTCACAACATTCTCTGGAACCATTTCAGGTGTGGAGCATCCGCAAGCAGTCAGGCTTTGTCTTAGCTATAGCATCCTAATCACGCCTTAAACTCCATAACTCCTTTTGTTTGCGAGTACTACAACCTCGGTTATGTCGATCGAATTGAATTTGACAAAAGCCAAGGAAAATCCATATTAGAAATTGCGGCATAACAGTAAATAAAGAAAATGTAAGATTTTGTTGTATTTCAAGTGAGTATTGAAAAGCAAACTACAAAACCATATACGTATATGTCTGAGTATGATTGACTCCCATACACAGTATAATCAGATGTTTTCACGGTTTTGTGGTTGCAGCGTATACAGTGAGTGGATGCTCTGTGAATATTATATTATGATCAACAAAATAAGCCAAGAGATAAAGAAATGTTGTGATGAACACCACCACCAAAAAAAAAAACACATTAAGTGTTTGTATAGTGGCCCATTGCAGTCCTAGCAGAGATTACTAGAGCACACATATTTCAGAAAAGCCTTTGTGCCCTGGTATCTACAAATAAGCAAAGAAAGAGGTCGTCTAAGCTATGCAACACATGTATTAGTCAGACTCGGCATGTGCCTGTGTGCTTGGCCCAAGGCTAAGAAGCATCACTTGTTTGTTGTCTGCTTAATATCCTTCACAGAGATTATTTGCCCTCGCTTTGAGACCCAAATAATGCTGGATTGCTCCGAGAGAGTATGTCACTAAGCGGGTAAATAAATAAATTGGGAAACATCTTGACAGGTTATTACACCATGTGGGTTAAGAGGGAAGAAGTTCCATTAATCCATTATTTAAAGTTTGTTTTGGAATTCAAATTAACTGTATTGAAAAGAAAGCCAGTGCTTACAAGATAAAAAAAAAAGAGCAAAGCAAAGCAGGCCTGTTTTGAACTCAAGCTATTTAAGAATACATCATGAATTTTGCATGTTGTCATTTGTGCAGTGGCTTTTTCTTGTTCTGTGCAATGAGTTTTGCTGTGTTTTTGCAATCAGGCTCTGCTTTGCCCTGTCCGTGTAGCATTTTGACTTTTTCTTCTCAAAATATTACCGTTTTATTCTCAAAATCTCCTTTTCAAGCTTTTTCAAGAGTGTCCCTAATTCTCTGTCATGAAAGAGAATGCAAGCAGGAGAGGCCGAAATAGCACTTTCCTCTGTTTTAAATAACAAATGACATTCAGTCCCAATAAAAAAAAGAACTGACAGCTGGTGTGAGAGCTTTACCGTTTCATTCACTGAAATCTCCCATCCAAATGCTTGACAAAGCACAAAGTAATGTTTGTCTGCATACTTGAAAAATGAAAAATGCTTGAATGCTGATGTGGTACTTTCATTGTCCTGAAACCTTATGAATTATGAATAAAAAGTGATGAAACCAAAAGTAACTGTCTGCTTCTCTGTCAAAATGCGTACAAACGGCACAATTATGTAAAGCAATGGGATGCAGTCAATAGATGGACAAAATTGTGTCAATCATTCTACGCTCTCACACCTTTAACTTCAAAATACTATCTTCCTTTATCACACAGACTGTCACATATTTCAACACTCTGAGCCACCATTAAATCTTAGTTTCACAAACGATGTGCAAGGTCTGAGTCGTACACAAATATCAATCTTATTCAAATATAAACAACAACATAGGAAGCTAGTGTTGGATATGATCCATCCAATGTAAAAACAAACAAAGTACTTCATTCAACTAGCCAACTACAAAGACCTAACCTTGTAGGCGAGCCTTTCTGAGTCAAAGGCGAGTTAGTGACTCAGTGAGCTGTGATTTAGCCCTCCTAACTCCTAACTTTCAGGTTTACAATTCACATCACATTCACATGAACCACCAAACAACTTCTGGTTCAAGTTGAAAGGCTTAAGTCTTCAGGATTTGGCAAGTGTTGTTGATTCAGTAACTGGCTGAGGCCGGGTGAGACGATGGATCTGTGTGCAAGCTATTCCTGCGTGTACTTATATGTGTGTGTGTGTGTGTGTGTGCACAGGACCCACCTCAACTCCTTCACAGGAACTTGCAGGCACAAGCACTCTCTGAGTTGGAGTGACTCTGCGGATGTGCAAAACGGAGGAATAAAAACAATAACCAAGGTATTGAAGTCAAAATCAGCTTTTACCAATTCAAATGTGTCAAATATGATGCAATCCCGATTCCAGCCCATCCAAGTTTTATCTGGTACAAGCTTGATCTGCGCAACTGCATCGCTTATTTTTTCCAGTGCACCAATGCAAATCGTTCAACCCTAACAATGACATACAATGCACCAAAACAAGCAGTGGCAGCCTCATACACAAACTGCAGAGTGAAAAAAACATCATTTTATCTGGCTTAGGCAAAGGTAGACTGAGCTGTTTCATCAACATCTATTTTCGTCTCATGTATAATGTGTTTTATTGTTCGTAACTTGCACAAAGAAACACTAAACCAAAGTCAACAAAGTCAACATACGTATATTGGTTTGTACTAATGAATGGGTGGACTACTTTGCACCCACGCGTTGAAGTCATATGCGTTTAAGTGTGAGGGAACCATAACACGTGTATACACTGTTGTTTGCGTTCTGTTTGACTAATTGACCCTACATGTGAACCTTACATAACTGTTCCAACTTATATACAAATTTGGCTTAAAGACAGACTTATTAAGGGAAGTTGTTCTTAAATTATGCATTACACAAGTAAAATTTTAAGGGTATTTACAGCACGTGTATTTGTCAGACAGGTCCAAAGTTTAAATAAAGAGCAGCAGACAAGATAGAAAACATTTTCCCATTGCAATTAAATAATACAAATTCAAATGCTGAGCTATTGTTATTTTAGCAGTTCATGGCAGTGATGTATTATGAAATGGTGCCTCAACAGCTTTTTCATTTGTATTAATGTTCTTGGGTAAGAATAGCAGAATGCTGGTCATATCAGAATTTCTCATGAAGTTCATCTTTTATGTGCAGAAAATATCAATGAGTTCAACACCATCAGATAGAATCTCTAAGAGGTGGAGCTGCATGTAGAAATATTTATTTCAGGATGCTAATGTGCCTCTGTTTGTGAAATATTGAAATAGTACCAGAGAGGTAAAATAGTATAATACAATATTTTATTTTATTTGAATCATTTATGGTGCATTTGAGCAAATTATTTCTGCGGGTAAGGTGATATAGTGGATGAGGTATATATATAAGCTATATGTTTAGGGGGCAGCACTTTCTAAATCAAACCCTTGTTAATAAATCACACTGACACACTGCAGGTAGAGCTGTAGCCTAAAGGTAACTTGGTTGTACTGCAGTTGATCAGCAAGATGGAGATAAGATACAATTGTTGACAGAGAAAAATACTCACATAAATATTTGGCAAAAGAAGGTGAAATATTAGTTACTCCATGAGGTTGAGGAACTGAATTACTTCAGGATGTAGTGTATTTTCCTCAAAGTAGGCTCATATGTACAGCAACACACATTTGAAATGAGCATTTTCCATTCCAAACAAAAACATTGTTCCAGCTCATAGCTTTAATATGTTTCAGGAGCTCCTACCTCCTTCATCGCCTTCAAACGTGTGTTCAGAGATAGGTTCTTGAATATCATAGCATCATATTATGTGTATGTATTAACAGTCTTTGACATCAAACTATAATACAGCAAATTGAAAATACACATTTGAGTGTTTCAGAAAATAAGCATGGTAATATGCTAGAACGAAGTCGGTATCACCTCTGAGCAAACCAAAACATGCAAGTACTACAAGCAATCAGAAATCACAAAAGTGTGTGAGAGTCCATGTGTGGTTTTACTGACAGCCACTTAGGACAGAAGTACATAGAGTGGGCAAAGAATGCATTGGACAGTTACAAAATAAACCAATTCATCAAAATAGAACTGACCTAGAAACCTAGAAAAAATCTTGCATTATGAATTCCATTCCATTTTATTTTATTTTATTTGCTAAAACATAATTCCAGTAGTGTTACCCTAATTTGACAATCACATACTAGATGTCAGACATTTCATTTATTTTTCACGATATACAAAGTAGTATGGAGTTGTATGGAGATCCATAAATGATAAATTGATAGATACAGATTGGAATCAAACCCATCTCTGTTTCTCATGGATCGGTTTTCACTATAAAGTAAAACAATGAGCAGATCAAACAATTTCCCTCGTAAAAATCATGATTCAGTGAATGGGCCAGTGAATCCCACCCCCATTTAGAATGTGATTAAAGTCCCTCTCTGAGTGATTCACTGTGTCGGTTCCTCAATGTTGTTTTCAATTTCACCAGCATGCAAATTTTCCCCCACATTTCCTTGTGAAGTAATGAGGGAAAGAGGAATACTCCAACCCCAGATGAAAAGGAAATGACTTTTGAAATGACACACCGACTATTTTCCGCTCACAAACCCCAAAACAAATAGTGATACACATAGTCACGAAATATTTTCTATAAACAACAGGACGGAATTATGGGCACTGGAAGTACATTTGCACAGCTACACATGATGAACTGTATAATTTTTCTGAGATCTATTCCCACTTCTCAATATTTCTCATCATTGCAGGGCGATTATGCAAAACCTTTTACGTTATGATAGGAAAGGAAAGGAGGAAAATAGGAGAAACAGATCATTGTTAATGTGTGGCTATAAAAATAAAGGAAAAAACAATTAACACAGAAAATATACTGGTCAAAACTGTAAAGAAAACACAAAAATAACAATCAGAGTAATGCATTGAGGCAGATCTTATTATGCCTCACTTTGCTGTCAAAACATATTGATTTGTAATATGAACTTGGCACAGGGTAAAACCACAAGCCCTGGTCTCAAAGAGGATTTACTTGTATTCCATAACAATCTATGAAGGCTGTCTCCCTTATTGACCTTTACACACACAGAGTTTCTCGTGAGCACCCACATCAGTTGGATATACAAACCACTGCCTTTCCCATTAACCCTCTCTATAACCTTTAGACTACCACCTGATTGTGTCACTTGTGTGTTTGATTTTTAATTTATGCGTTACATTTTTGTCTTTACCTTTCTGTCTGCCCATGTGTGTTTTTTAAGTCAATCAAAACCGATGTAACCTTTAGTGAATGAGAATGTGATGTGGATAAAGCAAACCAGTGGAGTGAAGCTGTGTGAGGCTTCTATGCTAGAGAGTGTGTTGTGTAATCAATAGTTTATGTACAGTCAGCCAAAAATGAGCACGAAAGGTGACGCTTATTAGTTGACATTTTCTGGTTCTGCTTCGTATTTGGATGAGTTTGATATGTTTGGATGTTGGAGGGTTGGATCAGCCAGAAGGCTGCAAATCTGTAATGTTAGATTTTGGCACATATACAAATCCCAGTGTATGAGTTATTGAAAGAGAGGGAAAATCCTTGGGAGATTTATAAGATCAAAATTGAGTGAGTGGTTTAATTTGTTTTCTATGCAACTGGCAGTAAATAGGGTGGTAATTCTGAAAAATTACATTTTTGATGTAAGTAAAAGTGTAAAATGATTTTTTTTCAAGCAATATGCAAAGAAATGATTAAGTGGTACTTTTTCCAAAGTGATATCTGTTGACTAAGACTGTAGCTTTAAACCATCTAATGAGAATTAATCCCATTCTCTTCTTGTCACACCTGTCTCGTAAAGGCCCATCTGCTGCAGAGAGACTTAATTGTTTTGCTGAGCCTCTGTCACATCTACGTGTAAATGTGTTTGTGTCCATGCTTACAGGCATGTGTGAGATACTGTGTTGAAAGCTGCTTTATGCCCTCTGAAAAGAATAGGTAAGTACAGGCCTTACGTGTGACAAGAAAGCAACCAGTGTTTACCTTTTACCTGTCATTAGAAAAATAACATTAAAATCACACTGTGGACATGTTTCAGTAATTAACTCACTAACTCAATTAACTCTTTTTTTTAGCATCTTATATTATTTTCAGAATAATGTCATTACATATATCTTAATACACACAAACATGATCAACCAAAACAAGTCAGTATTATAGTTCTTGTTATTCTTATAGCTATTAATAAATATACACTTTCTTTCTTTCAAAGGTTTGGTCACAACCCTGAATAATAATTTAATGTAAATGTATAAATATTGAGCAAACGTATGTATCAAAATAAATACAACAAAATGAACAAAAAATATTCTCAACCCTTATATACAATATTCATAATATAATGCCCAAACAGCATTAGCTTGATCAACAAACATGCATTTGAGTCCAGTTATCTAAACCAATGATTTGAACGTGAAAAAGACAAACTATGCATTTTTGAGTAATGCACATGAACCAGTAGAATTGAAGTAACTCAGGTGATGCTGTCTTTAAGCAGATCTGTGGGCACAGAGCAATTTTGGTAATCTTGTTGGCATGAATTTGCATCTGTGTTTCCACCTGTTCAGACCTCCTCTTATCATAAATGCAAATACCATGGCTACAGCTGGCAACAATCCTACATAGGCCTCAAGATGACATCAATCCCTTTCTCCTGTGCTGAGATTTGTCTCCTTCACTTTGACATAATGTTTTCATCAACTGTAATACACATCTAAATGCACATCAGAATGACATATTAAACGTCATTAAGGCAGACTCTGTGGTGGCGGAGATTAATGATTGATTCTTACTCATAATGTCTCCCACAACAGCTTGTAGGGTGTTCAAGGTCCTTCCCTTTCAAAACATACAGCAGCAGATTTACAATATATGCGTTCCATCTGCGGACTCTAATTTGAGGGATGTTCTGCGTGTTTTCAAAGAACCACGCAATGACAAATGCTTCAAAAGAGGTTGGCATGTTTTCTGTACCCAAGATTCCAGTTACACGTTATTTTTTTAAAGAAATTTCCAACATTTCTTATAGCTGACAGGTCCACCACATCCCTAACAACTGTGCTACTTTGACAATCTGATTCATCTGCTCAAAAAAAAAGCTAAGAGGTATACAGTGCACCTTGTTATCCCATGAGATCTCGACTTTGCAGATAATATTGATCTGCTCTCCTATAATGCTGTTCACGCCATAGAAACAGACAGGCCAATGATTCTGCTGAACAATCTGGGCTCATCTTCAACCAGGAAAAGACACAACTCGACACATCAACACAACATCAACACCTCCGGGGGAAAACTGGCAGTTAATGACTTGACAACCCTTGTCCTCATTGAATGTTGTGGAGTAGGGCTGGGTGGAATATGGAATATTTACCGTATATTTGCTGTGATTTTGTTGGAGATGTAAGATTAAGCAGCATCGTTATTATTGTAATGATTTTTATCTGGCTAATTAAGTTCTGTAAACCCGGTGCTATGCTGCTTCTCAGCTTGATTCTGCAGTGCGATGGTGTGGCATTTGCTTCTACTGCTTCTCACGTACACTCAAAGTGAGTCACTGACAAAGCTGATTGATAAATGGCTGTTTTGTTCAACTGCTGACTTCCTGTGCTGGATTTGGCCCTAAATTGAATTTCTAACTCCGATGAGATGTCAGTGGTAACACACTAGAAACCCTCTGAGGGAAAATGTTACTGTCAATATAGAAAGACATTTTGGTTTTCCTCCTTTATTCCTCGGCTATTTCGCAAACATCCTCATTCATCATTCATTCAAATACACTTTGAGGAAAGGTATGTCCCCCGTTATAGGCCTGGTACTTTTTTAAAAGGATTCCTTTCAGCTTATGTTACATACTACTGGGGTAAAACGAGGCCAAATCACCGTCTGTTTTGTGCTCCAGGACCACGCGTCATCTGTGGGGACAGCTGCAGCCTGCTGTCGCCATTGCAAGGAGTGCAGACTCACTGCAAGCAACAGCAAATAATGCAGCCTGCGCCCCATGTGAGTAAAATACTGGTGCAGTTGTAAAGTGACTTGTTCGAAAGTATGCAGAAAAGAAAGAAAGAAAAGAAACAGTCTGTGAAATGTTGTGATAGCGACAGCACCTGTTCAACCTGTGCAACCCACTAAATTCTTAAATAATAATTGCAAATAAACAAAAGGATGAAGGGCATGATCCAAACAAGGGTCTTATCATACATATTAAACAAGCCAGATGGACAATTTCAAGATGGCAGATCTAGAACTCTAAAAGAATAACTAGAAGTTATCCATAAAAAGTACTTAAATGTGTTGGGTTATTTTGATGCATCGTAGTGTTTATGTTGGGTAATCATCAGTGCTCATCAGTGTTCCAAGTTGGTTGCTATTTATGTTCATTTGTTGCAACAGTAAGCCAGAGAGTGAGGTCTGTGAGTGCTGAGACTGTCTTGTGTAAAGTTTGAAATCTGTGTTAAGCAGTCTGTTTGATTAAACTGGTACTTTTGAGGGTTGTGTGGTATATGGAACACGGGAAGTGCTTCTGAAACTCAGATCTCATTTGAGTTTACAGTCTCTCTAACAGCTTGCCACTGTATATAAACATTGAAACGCTTATATTTATACATGGACTGAAATGGCGAAGTGCAACATATGGAATGAAACACTGAATCTATGAAGTGAAACACTGAGATAGTCTACATGGAATGAATCTCTGAATATATGGAATGAAACATACATTTTGAATGGAGGCTCTTCAGCAGAGTCTCACTTCTCCTCTCCTGAGTTTGTGTCTAACTGCTTTATTAGATTCCACATGTTTACATCGATTTTCGCTTTAGGTGGATGTCGATCCTTAAACACACTGTAAGACTTCGCTTTTATGATTTGGTAGTACAGTATTTTGTAAGGGAAAAAGGAACAGAAATTTAAGTTGAGCTACAGGAGCGGTAATGCAAAGAACTGAGATTCAACATAATGTTAAACAATGTATTGAACAGATTTAGAAAGTAAAGATACTATTAAATGGAAAATCCTTTGCCCAATAACAAAATGTCAATGTATGAAATAAAACACATTCCATGGGGATTTAGCTCCATCACTGTGGTACAACCACCAGTCTCTGGTTTCGCTGTGTTTTGTGCCTCTTCTTCTCTCTATCACATTGAGGAGTGTTTGACTTCAATTTTGTCCTACTTAATCGGCAAAGTTCACTGTCAATCCGAGGAATTCCAAAAGTTTCTTCAAGCTGTCAGTAGTTATCCCAGCAGATCCAGAAAACAATGACTAACCTCGCTGATAGCTGATCTATTGTTTGTGTCTCTGCATAAAAACTGTGCCAAGAAGATTCAGGTTTTGGAACACAATTGTAATCATCTGCTGCAATTCTAACTTCTACCAGCATATGCCAACATTGAGTGAGAACTGTCTAAATGCTTCAAAACAATTGTATTGAAATTGCCATTTCTACTCCAGAAAGTTTGTAGTTTGAGCAGTTATATTTCTTTTACAACAAAGTTTCACAGAGTACAGCTGTGCGCACAAGCTGTTTTCTCCTCACTCTCTCTTTACCTGTGGCTCTGCTCCACTGGACTGCACCATGTGAAAAAGATGTGCAGCACACCCATATGCAACACAATGGGTTTGAAAATGACTTGAAAATGCACAGCTGTCAGTTAAGTTACTTATAATGTTCTTGTGGCAGGACACCAGTATGATATCTGGGGTTGTGCTCAGAGATGAGTGCAAGAGTGGTGCTGGCCTTGTACAGTTTAGGATGTTTACCCTTCCGCTGTGGCAGCAGTCGGGTAAAGGTTGGCAGTTCTTGGCTCAGGGCTCTTCAGTTCAGGGGCTTTCAATCCAGGGATCTAGAGGTCTCGTCTGGGTTGGCTCGCCACCAACTTCAAATTAACTCACAAAAGCTCACCAATACGGGAGTTCCTCTGTGTGATGCCCCAGATTCCAGCAAGCAGGGCCTCACATGCTTTATCGTGTTTGTTGTGTTTTATCTGCGTTACATTGTTTTTACTATTAAGCAACCGGTCCTCTCCCTACAGTGTCACTCAGCATCTCTGCTGTCTAGCCTACCTTTGGTGATGCAGACCTGTGTTCCGATTGGCACTTCCGTGTTAACTCTTTGTGACCTGGGTTACACCTTTATGTCTAACATGCCTCTTTGTATTATTATGAGGTTTTCCATAAACACATGTACATCTGTCTCGTCTCCTTATACATTTTGTCCACGTGTGTTTCACATTCCACAGGTCTCAGTCAAAATGTCTTTCCTTTTCTCTCCCTCTCTCTCTTTTTTTCCCTCTTTCATCAGAAAATTCTCTCCAAAATGTCCCAAAACTGTATGCTTATTGTGATGTCAAATGCTTTCTCCAATAGAAACATATTTAAAAAAACACATGTGCATGTACATTTTTCAGTCTTGAGTGCACTTTCACTGATACTTTTGGAAGCTTTCAATTGCTGTGTTATTTAAATTAGAATGTTTAATTCAGGAACAGGATTGTGGGATTAACATCCACACATGAAAGCAACTGCTCCAGAGATTTTGTAAAGCTCATCACTTTAGAAACATACACCAAAGGACCCCCACATCTTCGGTCTCCTGTGGAGGGTGTAGCAGTGCCAATCGAATCTTCTGCATAATCAAAAGTAAAGAATCTTTTTAATCTGATGCTCAGGCCATTTTTATTTCATTATTTAACTAAAATAGCTCCACCACAATTCTAATGAGCTAATGAGTAGATGGACAACTTTAATGTTCTAAATGGGTAACAAGAGTTCTTATGGACAAGTGCAATTATGGGTTAATGTTGGAGTCCTGAAAAGCTAGCCAGTAATTGATAAATGGGTGTATAGCCTAGAGATGTATTCGGGGTTACTAGGCTGCCATATGCCTGGAGGAGCTCTTACACTGAATTATTAAAGGCTGCTCTTTCCCCATTTCTTTGGTTGGAGCGGTGGCTTCACTCAGCTCCAAAAATAGAACAGTAAAGTAACGTAAATACAGTATATCTAGTTTGCCATAATTTCACACAGTTGCACTACAGTCATATTGCTGAGAATAGTTATTAGCTTACTGAATGTGATTAAAGAACAAGCCACATGCAGACATGGCTGCAGTAAGACTCTTTTTTATGATTCTATTAAGTTCATGTCAAATGCACTTAAAAGATGGGCTTGATTTCACTTCGGTGTTGACTGAATATTATCTGTGATCAATACCTTTGACTAAGCATTATTCTCAACATTATTGTTTTAGTTCCAATCCCAGCAGCGTGAAACAAATGGCAAACCCAGTAAGAAGTGCACATAAATACTGTGTGCCTTTTCCGCCGAGTATCTGTACCGCTGGTAAAGAATATCCTCAATATCCTTGAATCAAGCAGATTTTACCGGTATCTAAATATCTTCACCCCACCCTACGGAGAGACCCCCTAATGACACGTCAACAGGATCCTGCAGGTGATTTATATTTGAGGCTTTGTTTGCCTTGAAAGCGCTGTTGTGTTATTTGCATATCAGGCAAACTATTCCTACAACACACCGTCATGCACAAATGAAAAGAATAAAAACATACTAACCGACACCTTGCATTAGACTTAGACTTTTTTAGTTGAAGTAATACAAGATATAAAGTACAATTCATACACCACGATTTTTGTATATGACTATGATGTGTCTCAATGTTGAGACCTGTGTCAACGGATGTCTGTCATCCAATCAAAAACTAGTGCTTCTATTGCCTTGGTGTCAATAAAAATGATAAAATCTTTCCAAGCGTGAAATATTAAAATAATACAAGAGGCAGAGGTATGAGATACTATGATGCAAAGTGCAGTGTTCATTCACTGAATTCATTATTTTGTATACTGACACCTCGTTTGCATTGTAGCACTCATCTTGTGGCCAGTTATTACAGACAGCGAGAGAAACTGGCGGTAATTCATGAAACACAGCTCTTGATGTGATGTCAGTCAGTGTAAGGGCAAGTGGCATCATGCAGCCTTGTTCCCTCATCCATAAACATCCATTAGCCTTGTTTCGTTTCCCTTGAAAGAGGCGTTACTATGGTATTTCCTCATTTGCCTGTCAGGTAAGATATTCATAAAACACACTGAAATGCAATAATTAACTCCTGTTTTGGTTTCAGGGTAAGTTTTAACTGCATGAATTCTGGGTCGAACTATTTGCACCACATCTGTTCATAATAAATAAATAAAATGTCCTTGCCATGCTAGTTTTGACCTGATCCCACGTGTCTTTCTCTAGTCATCTCATCTTCTATGCTTTGCCCCCATTGCCCCAATTCAACATGTCATGTGGTATTTAGCAGTAGAAAGTGTGTGTCTTACATATGTAGCAGCTTGTGCTGATATTCATTTACCATAAGGGAAGTTAAATGAATGAGCACTTACTGCCACAACTACTGTGGCTCTTATTCCGTGTGAAGGTGTAGTTACTGTGTTTTTTTTCTTTTACTCAAGCGTGATGTCTTTAGTACATATTAACTGCACTTGGACGTGGAACTAGTCTAGACTTTCCAACGCAGTTAGTCTGCGAGCTTAAAACGCAGTACATAATTTTCTGACCCCATATACAGTATAATACTATCTTAGTTCATTTTACAAATGGTGGGTGTGAGTCCAGTATAATTTCACCTGGCTTACCAGGGCCACAGTCAGCCAGGCAGAAGTGGACTCATGTCTAAGAAAAATCGATCGGAGGAGCACCTTGGGGGTGGAGCCATGCTGTGGGGGTATTAGGGCAAGTGTCCCTCTTGGCCTTTGAAGCCCTTTCAGTGATGATGACCCAGGCTCACATGTAACACTCTATCCTTGCTCCTTCAGAAGCCACTGCTGTGAACCTAGGTCATGCTGTCTCCTTTAAGCAGCTGCTTCCTGTCTCAACCTGCCGGCTTCACAATTCTCAGTCCTCATGTGAATAAAAATGTGGAAGACAAACCATTGGACATTCAATTTTTTTGGTTAGCTGTTTCAGTTTGGCTTGTGCTGGTTTATTTGTTGGGTCCAGTGTTCTCTTGTCGTGGTCCAGTTTGCTCTGTTGGCTCATCTCCATCACATTTACCTCACTTCATTATCTGTGTTTTTAGGTGAGTGTGTCAAGCTGTCTCAAAAATTTAGTCAAAATGTCACTGAAAGTGTGAATGCACATAAATATTATTTTGAAAATCCAATTTCTACACCATTTGCCTACACATTATTTCCTTGGGGGCTCCTACCTGCAATTTTTACTTTAAATAAGCTAAAAATCAGTTTTGGACATATATCCTGAAATGTCCCTGAAGACTCCAAACCAGTGGGGGGAGGGGGGTTGCTGGAGCAGCCTGATGAATATTCAATGAGAAGTCTTTGAGTGGCAGCTCAGTAGGTGGGGTGAGGGAAGTCAGCTTGCTCTGCTGTAGTTGTGCCTGGCAGGGCAAGTCACAGAGTTTAGTAAATGCTCTGTTTCTGTGCAAATCACATTCTTGCTGAATTATCACATGGAGCCATTATGCACAACTATGCAGGATACTGTGAGCAATTGGCAATAAGCAAGTAATGCTTAAGGCTGTCTAACTAATAACTATATATGCATTAATAGTATTACTTCATTATTGTGTGATTTGAATGGCAAAGTATGCACATTTTTGTCCCTGTTGGAGTCTAACTCTTTGTTTTCTAAAAACAGTCACAGTCATTAACAACACTCATTCAGGGATTCCAGGTGTTTCACTGCTTTTGAAGATTTTCTGAAGTGTCATTTTACTTTAAAATTTGCTCAGCAGTGCATCTGTCATTTTGAACATTAGTATTGAGCTCCATCTTACAAAGCCTTCCTTTGTGAAAATGTAAGCAAGACAAGAAATATACAACATTTGCTCTAAACCTGCATGCAGTTACAGCTGAATTTATAAAGTGAAATTGTCAAATTATAATGGTATATTTGTGAAACAGTGAAGTGCTTTCTATCAGGGGATTCTTCCCACAGCTCTCATTTAGGACAAGGAAGTATTATCCATGACAGGCCATTATATTTTGTAGAGAACATGCCATCCACTAACAACCTCCTGCATAAGTATATCCTCAAACTGGATACACCTGCAGCTTACACTGATCAGAATATCAGAACACCAAAAGCTTTGTACACTGTTAAAACTGCAGATTCCCAGTCACTTTTAATGAAGTTATTGTTATATGTTATTGTTGAAGTCAGTCAGAAATCAGTTGACTTTATAATACTATTGCTCTGTATGAATTTCCAAAATAACCAATATGGACAGATCCGTATTGCATCCCTACATATACACAAATATTTATAGCTGTATATTAATGAAAATGCGCACACACTACAAGCATATATTGTCAGTTTCCTATACAATTTATTTTGCTGCCACTATTGAACATTATGGGGACTTTGTGGTCTTAATCAATTCAGATCTAATCAATATCACTGCAGATCAGAGATCAGGAAACTTTTCTGTACTTGTAAGAACTCACTTACTCCATTCCATTACTGCAAATAAGCCCAAAAGTAGCAGAGCTTTTACTGTGCTGGCCACCTATCCACTATAATCTCTCTACCCCAGGTTCAGCATCAGATAGATGAGATGAGAGTGGAGGTCAAAGTTATCCCTGAATTTCGTGAGGACTTTCTAAATAATTATCCTGATTGAAGTCTGGGTACCATTTTGTCATTGTTATCTTGTATTGGTTTAAACAAAGTAATTTTAAGGCCTTGATGACAAAATGAAACATGAAAATAGTTGTTACATCACATAAAAGGTGGTATAAAACTATTTACAATCTGAAGAGTGGAGAGGACGGTTATGCAATTTAAATAACAGTAATAATTGGGTACAGGTTGTTATATAAAACTCTTATTTAAATGAAGAGCAAGAATGTGACATTGCAGCTATCTGCCTCAAAACCTCATGCGTACCAGTGAGCCGTATGAAATTGAGTTCATGTGATTAGCTCTAAAAGTTACTGACACCCACGTACTATAGAAGCACATTGTGTGCATACGGCATGAGCTAACAAAAAAAGGTTGAAAAACAGCTTGATTCAATAGTTTTTCTACTATTTTACAGTTGTGCCATGTACATTCTGCTCCTATCTAAGTACTGAAATAGAAAATCAATCATCTGTGTTAATTATTCATTCTCTTTAGCTATTGTGTTTATTTCTGGTGGTGTGTTTAAAACTCACTGCCAAGACATAACTTTTATATGATGGAAGTGTTGATTCCTGCTGTGTATTACTTTGTTTACATTGTCTTTACAAACCCCTCCCTTTAGTTGACATTTCAAACTATCCATATGGGACTTAATGTACATCAAATATTGATATTGTACCAACAGAAAATAGCGGTTCCTAAAAGAGATGACCCACTTTCCACATTTAGCCTCAAAGGAAATGTCTTTGGAAAAACATGAAAGAGGGTTGTGTAGCCAACAGGGCCGCCTTAACTCAACATGCTTTTTAATCTCAACCTGGTTCTGTTTCTCGATCAATTCTCTAGACACACAGAAGATAGAACATTTCACAGCTGAGGGTTTTTTGACAGTTTAAGTACAATCAGGTTGAGTAATTGAAGTTTCAGAATCTGAAAGAAATCCCTCAAATTCAAAATTAATCATCAAATACTATCAAATACTCATGACCATCTAGTATGGACCATTGAACACACAGCATCTGAAGTTAATGAACCTTCTCTGTGTTGCACTGGGACAATAGTCAAACACTGCCTACTATTATAATTACCATTTTATTATTATCACCATGTATTTATCACAGTTTAGAAGACTCATCTGAAGCAGTTCTGAGTGCCTTCTTGTTGACCGGTACAAGGTTCTCCACTCTGTCCTATACTTCTTTACCTGATCCGCTCTGTCAGACTCCTCTGCTGCCACAGGCAAGCAAGAACAATATCTTTCATCACTGCTAACCTGGTGCTTCCAAATTGAGATGTAATAAGCATAATTCAAATTTCCCCCAAATCTAAAGTAAGTCAGCTCTTTACCTGCTGCTCTCAGATAACAGTTTTGGGGTCCACAAAATTGTTCTGTGGTTTGTGCTCACATCTTTGGTTCCTAAACTGTAGGAGTTTGTTACTTGGCTTACGAGTACAAATAAGATTTCCCTTTGAAACCCCCTTCATCCAGAGTTATTATGCTGACTGAAAACAAATTAACGCTGTGGACACATTATTTCATTCTATAAATCATTCCCCAAATAAATAAATTATACTTTGGTTCAGTTTTCCCCATGTAACACTTTTAAATTTACCTGCCCACACACCTGCTGAGCTGTGTGCAATGACACTGCGTGTATCTTTGACCTACAGGTGCCTTGAGCTACACTATCTAGTCCCTTCCAGGACAAGAGGCTCTGCCTCAGCCTTTCCAAATCCCCCCATATATCTAATATCCCACATTTCCTCCAACAAAGCTGCCACAAGAAATTTTCTTCAAATTGCAGTAGGCCCCCAGCTTATGCTCTGTGCTATGTTGGATCCTTAGCTCTCTTTTACCTGAGGCAACATGGTCATCACTCCATTTGACCAAAAGAACCATATCATGCCCATCCTCTGCCTAAATTACATTACTTCCTCCCTTCCTCTTCTACTTGCTGTAATATAAATGTGCTGAGTAAATTTGCCCCTCGACCTCCTTAGCTATCACATATTCAGCACTATTTCACAAGCTTAATGGTGGAGAAGATGAGGAAGCCTCGAGTATCAATGTCATCGAAAGGACATAGCACATGTTCAGTGTGCAACACACTTTGAATCATAAATCATCCAACACACTAAACTTCAAAATCAGTAAAGGACAATACTTAAACACAACTAAATAAAGTTGTGTTTGCATAATAAAGTTACTAATAGCTGTCATATATTTTCATCCAGTATTGCAGTGCACATACCAGGAAAAGCACACAACAGGATGCCACCTGTTAAAACCTTGACAGACCATTGTCGCAGGCAGATTTGAATCTGTACTATCTGTGACATGCATGCTGTGGCAATGTATGAATAATACACATATACATACACACACACACACTCACACTCCTCTCTCAATGGCTTGGAAAGAGGCAGAAGACAGAAATCAAGTACAATTTCTTGAACTGATACTGAGTCACGCTGCTGCAAAGCTGGAATTTCCCAATTTATTCCAGCAAATGCAAATAACAGCAAGCAACACATGTGGATCACAGCATCTAAACGCCAGCCTCATCTTTTTGTTTCATGAAAGTGAGAAAACAAAATTAGGGAATACCTACAACCAAGGATATAATTGAAGGTAAATCCACAGACTGGTGAACATGCAAGTGCAATGTATAACAATAATTCGAAATTAAAACAGTACTTCACCTGCCTTAGGTGTGGTGTGTACCATATGGTCCTCAGTGGATCAAGATGCAGTGACTGACACCGCACTGAAAGCAAAGGCTGCGAGAGAGAAATGTTAAGGGAGTTGTGATGAATGAGCTGACTGCAGTTTACAACATGTAAACATGCACTGCCCATTTGTAATATCCCCAATCCATTACCAATCATCTGCCTCAATGTTGGAGCTGTTTGTTTGTTTTGTTCCCCACTCCCCCATTGTGTGCCCCGTTTGCCTGCAACCTTCCAACAATCGTTCCCTTTTCCGTTTTCCAATTTCAGCCGCTTCCTCTGGAGCGGGGTTTGATGAATGTCGCTCACATTAGAGTGACCTCTGAGATAACCCCTCCTTTCTTTCCCAAGAAAATTCATCAGGCACAGTCGACCAGCCCCAGGGATGTGTGATTCAGCACTCAAGGTGAGCGTTTGTCACAGAGGCCTCAGATGGCCAGATATTGGTGTGGAGCAAGAAGGACAGAGATGCACTGTGTGTGGGGCTCCTACCCTTGCAGCCACAGTTCACGCCCTGCATACATAAACACTGTAGCTTAAAGGGCCTAAAGACCTTTCTGACTGTAAACATTATAACTTGGTAATTGCAGGTGAAACTAATGCCTTCGCCCTCTCAATGGTGTTCTCATAGTTATTATCCTATATATTAGACACATAAATCATTATATCAGATATGTTATAGGTAACATATATCATCGTACAGTATTTTCCCGATTTTCCCTTGTTGTATGTGTGTATGAAAAAAGCAGCAAGAGATTTTAATTAGTACCTTTTTTGAAGGTTTCTTGTGTATTTCTGCCAGATCTCCTCGGATCATTTTAATGTCTGATACAGCATTGCATTTGGCTGCTCTCTCTGTAAACTGTCACAACCCAGCTAATATTATACAAAAGCCTGAAAATGAATCCTACACTCAGCACTGCAAATGTGTGAACTGCTCAGCGGTATGAAAAAATAAATATCAGTCAATAGTTTCAAAGACCATATCTGCACTGACAAACCGAGTTTGCTTCAATCAGTGACAGCATGTGACAGTGAGTGAAAAGACTTTTCCTCCACTTAATTGGCTACAAAATTGTATCAGTTCTTTCCATACATATTTGCACGCTCTCTATGTTTTTTGCTGTAACAGAAAAAAAGCTACTGAATCCGACGTGTCCAAGAAAGACACATTGATCCCTCTTGAAGTTTCAAATATACCACAGGCAATTTAATACTTTAAAGAAATCTTACTAACTAGTTCAGGTCTAAATGTTTCCTAACCTTTTCCCTCAAATTAGGGGATTCAATATTCTTCAAGCCAGACAAAGTGGGCATGAAGAAAGACATTTATTAATCCAGAAATCCCAGTTATTGTAATTCATACAGTAATAACATCTGAAGTTGTTATCGTGGATTAATAGCCTCCAGTTCTGTGATTGTTTTGATGGCCACATGTCATTGCAGTCCTCCATCTGCTGGTCTACATGTGTTCTAAGGATTCAGCGCTGTTTGCCAGCATACCGTGTGTTGCTGTCAACTCCACTGTGTGTCCTCTCCATGCTGTGGTTGCCGGGTGGTCAGCAGCAGGAGATCGCTTGCCTCAGTCCTGCCCTGAGGGAAACTTTTCAAATCAAGAGACATTTTTTTCTTCTCGTTTCAGGTCAAACCACTTTTTTGTATACCCATAAATGTTTTAGTGACCGGCTGCATGATCACATCTGTGCACGGAAGCATGCCCTTTGTTTGTTTAGTTGTTTACAATGCCGATTTTGGGGGGATTGTGGGCTGTTTCATTTGCCAATCACCAATTGACAAAATGCAGTAAAGCAGTGGACATGGAATGGATGTTGCATGCATGCAGTCTAGAATAAACAAGGACCTAAAGCTCCACTCTAAACAGGACCTAAACACGAAAATCAAGTGTGCATATGGAAAACAGCATCCCATGGTCTCAGTCCATGGTCTCAGACTCTGGTTGGATTCAAAGTAGTCTTTGCTTAATTCAGCGAGGGGCTCCCGATGGTGCTTGACAAATTTGTTTCGGGAGAGGGGACGAGTGTTTGACAACTCAGCCAACACAGGAGAGCAACCAGGCCGCATCTCACCAATGCACGTAGGCCAAACTAAGCACACCACAGAGGTTTTGCTTGCTGTCAGACAGGCTGCCTTGATGTATTTGACCACATATGTGTCTTTCCTCCAAAGAAATACTTCCACTGTGAAGGCAAGGGAAGCCTCATCAATTATATATACCAAATAAATACATTTACCAATTGGACATATTTAGTTTTAAGAAATTATGTGCACCACGTCTCAAAAGAGCCATTTGTTTGCAAGTTAAGTGATGCAGGCCAGTGAATCATAAAGTCATCAATAAGTAAACCTCCACATTTCACACTCTGTTTATGTCCTGGAAATTTGGATGCATCAAAAGTGCAACTGAATCTAAAAAGACAGGTGATTTGTTGCTGTTTATCATTTCAACAGTCTGAATCCACATGTTGTGCACAGCGCATTCTGCCCCGACCATCAAGAGTACACACAGCCACAGCTTCACAACTCGCCTCTGCTAAAGAGCTACTTCCAAAAGCAGAGCAACAGGTGGGAACACTGGCACAGCTAACACAGGCATTGACCTGTGGTGTCCACCAGCTGCGAGACATCAGCAGCCACCTCGTCACCTTAGTGGGTGAATTTATTCCAAAAGCCACTGAATCCTTTCCTGAACCCATGGAGCAATCCAACAACTCAGCCATGGTGCTTCTAGGACAGCAGAATGGGAAAAGTAAATTGATGTTTGGGCTAAATGTTAGACATTTTAGCGAGAATACCATGTTGACCATTTATCTTAATATATCAATTAAGCAATTTGTGATTTACGTTATACTTATACTAAACCAAATCACGCCATAGCTCATGGCAAAACAAAAGAGATGTCAAAGCTTGGTTTGCCAAGGTCAGGAACCACATGATCCCTTTCCCCCACACAAACCTCTCCTTGTATGCATATGGGCGTATGTCAGTAACTGCATTGCTAGTTTGCATTGTTGTACCTGTCAGGATTATTTCTCTAGCCTATGAAATGTGCTTGAAGACCATAGACACACTTCAGAAATGAGGGGCACAGTTAAAACATTCTGACACCACCTACTCTGTTTACTTACTCTTATTAGTCACTGTAATGACTTCAATGTTTACTAATTTTGTGCAGAAAAACGGTGCATATCCAATATATCAGACAGATGACTGACAATAGGAGCGGCCACAGGAAAGCTCACAATGTCAAGACCAACTACTGTATACAGCTTCAAGAATATGCGAATATGCCTTTTACTGTTTCTTGCTGTGGATCCCATAGAATAATCAATTTAGATACGGTATATGGTAATTGTATGGCCTTGTATAAGTAATTACAAAGTATAGTGAAACATCTTTTCGGCAGACTGTAATGGTTTGTGCCGCTTTTCAATTTCCCACGCTGATTTTCACTTCATGTAGAATGAAAGTGATTCTAATCATACAGATTTGATCTTACGCTGCAGGATCAAGCCAGCCATGATTAGACGTGTGATAGTATTCCTGAATAAAAAAAGGAACTTGCCCACGCCTCATCAGCCAGTCAGACCTCGGGTCGGTCCAGCTGATCTTGGAAAAGAATACTGTCTGAGGCGAATGAAACTTTCATTAACCCAAAACCAAATGCTCTTTAACATTCTGGACAGAAGCTTAGCTGGTATAAAAACGCGTTGATCGGAATGATGAGTCGGTCTTCGATTCTCTGTTGTCTTAGAATGGATTTTTGCTACAAGACTGTCAATGTTTACCCCCCTCTGTTATTTCTTCAAGCCTTAATGAATGAAATACGTCAATCATATCTCGGTTTCTCAAGTCAACAGTAATTAACACTGCTGTTTTACAATGCTCATTAGATGCTCATTATGTTCATACAACTGTACATATATTGACAAGTTTGATTTATTTTCTATTTTTTTTCTGCCCAGTGATTTGTGCAGCCATTTGTTGCATACATTAATCATGATACGTACATAATAACTAGAGACACTCAAGTCTAACACCTTCTAAAACTTTTGCTTCATAACAGATACCGACACCGAGGACCTCTTTGAACTACTGCTAGCATCCTTGCACAGCAGTGTAGGATGATTCTTACATATTCATGCGCTACGTTTGAAAAACACATTCTCCATAACATAACACCTAGCAACGAGGCATAGTTCCAGTTACAGCTGCACTTTACAAAATTAGTTAATTCGACTTTAACTGAATTAATTTGAGTGAGGATGCCACTGATATTTTGTTATTGTCTGCTTTGTCTTTACTGATTCTGAATTAATGCCATTACATAAAGACACAAAAAGATTAAAACAGAACAGCACTAGAAAACATTTTGTTAGAAGAGTTGAAAATCTTACCCTAATTGTAGTAATAGTAAGTTCTTCACAAATCACATGTGCAAATATCGTCACTACACTCAATATCTGTGCTCTAACTTGCTGTTGGATTATCCCACATAAGATTTAAGATTTTAAGATTTAAGATTTAAGATTCAAGATAGTTTATTCAAGTCATTTTGCATGCAACTGACAGCAATCACACACAATTGAAATTTGTTTTGCACCCCCTACATATCACACACACAAACACATGCACTACGGAGGGGGTGCAGGGCAGCCATTCTTCGGCGCCCGTTGAGCAGTTGGGGGTTCGGTGCCTTGCTCACGTGCACCTCGGCAGTGCTCTGGAGGCAGACTGACAACTCACCAGCTACCAGTCTGCTTACTTTGTCCACACGGGGGACTTGAACCGGCCCAGCTGTCCGGCCCAGCGGACTGATCTACTGCCGCGCACAGGGGACGTTGAAAAAAAAATTCTACACCCTTTTTCACTAAGGTGTGGATACCAAGCTGTATGGAATATGTCTGACTTTCTGTTTTTGTCAGTGCTGTGCTGTCAGGAAAGGTGTGTTGCATATGTCATTCCCCCTTTCTGTGCTGTGAATGTTCCTTCTATCTGTGATTGAATGCTACTGTGAGGAGCCCTGATACCACAGATGCATGCAGATATCCACCTGCACCCATACATTGACTGCATTGTTGAGAAGTTTTGTTGCCCAAATAATAGATAGAAATAGAGGGAGAAGTACTTGATCCATGCATAAACACTTCTTGCATCTAGAACATCACTAATGAGAATAGGTTATATTCATGCAGACAGAGGTGGAATCCTCATTAACATCTACTGCAAACAATGAGTGTCAGGAAGGCAATTTAAAAATTCCAGGCAAAGCACAGCAACACTATTTCATTGTTACCAAATTGTTCACTAACATCATGTTGGTAGAAATCTGAACAGAGTACAATTGCCCAATCAAATTAAAAAACTTCTCAGGAAATGACAATTAGACTAAAATATACAATACAATTCATTATGAGACATCATGGTGTGGTACGTGGCTATTTTCATACTTTAATTCTACAATTCTGTGTTTTTATATTTTTCCCCCCAACAGTAATGACTTCTCAGCTTGATGACTTGAAGGACGTGCTTGTTTTGAGTGCCTCGATCAGGGTGTGATCAATGATGAATCAAAGACCGAACGGTTTAATGCAGAATCACAGCATGGTTTAATTATACTGCAAGACAAACAGTCCATGTCCGGTGGAAGCTCAGTTTTTTTTAGATTTACAAATGGAGCCATTTAAATCACATCTGTCACAGCTCACTGTTGTTTGAATGAAGCTGTCATTCATTTCACAAATAGGTTGTCTGGCTGCACAAGTGAATTTCTGAACTGAAATTATAACTTTCATGTATCTTTGACAACACACACCATTAGTGATAAATGTTCTATTTTGCCAACAGATATAGTGAGTCACAAAATGGAATTTGAGGAAGATATTTTCCCCCAAAAGATTTTTGGTACCCCAATATTTTACATGTAGCATGTCTTTGTCAGGCTGTGTAAGAGTTTTATCTTTGTCTTTTAATATCGCCACTTTGGTATAATTGGCTGCGAAAATTTGATTAAGTGTGGCTCATTCATCAAACGTGCTATATCTCATGAATGAATCAGTCTATTATAATCAAATCAACATTGCAATTATCCCTCTACAAATTATACAGCTTCATTGTCGTCTAATCAATACCACATATACAAATGCACAGCACCCCCTTAGACCTATTGCTGAAAACCAAAATACAAGATATGATCAAACACAGTATTCCCATCACCAAATCCAATCCCAGTGAATGTCCCTCTTTTGATGGGGCAACTATTATGACAATTCCAATATGAACAAGTGCTTGAAGGTTCATGTCCAATTACGAAATTGGTGTGAATGTGTTTTTGTTTGCCATGGTTTAACTAAATGTTTGTGGGTTTTCAGCCAAATGCAAACTGTACTGCATCTTTCTTGTGATTCGGGTACAAGCTCATGCAAAAACATATATTGTCTCCATCTGTGTATTGCCCCTGCAAAAAAGGCTCATTAGGTCTCCATCTGGTGGATTCCGTAAATGCTACAACCCGAGTTGCTGCAAGGCCAATTGAGCAGTAAAATTATGGAGTTTTTTTGGGAATTCATTATCAACAAATTTCCTCTAAAGTAGCTCCTCTATCCCCTTATCCTCCTTCTCATTCATCCAGTTGCCTCATCATCATTTTCAGACATCTAAACGCAAACTGATACAGACGGTTAAGTCATTCATAACAGCTAGAACCTCAATGAGTCAACTGTTTTGGTGAAAATCCAACTTATTTAGAGCAGCTTTGTTATTCAGCGGGCAGCCCTTATCATTAGTGCTTTTAATTTACCTATACAGACGTAAAGTGGAGAGGGAAACTGATTAGATTGGAGCAGGCAGAAAATAGACCCCACTTACAGTTAACCACTGTGCACTCATCTGGTGTTACAGATTGAAATCCACAGGACATGGCAAAGCTTGGAAAGGTACAGCATTAAGTACAGCACCATGCTTAAAATAAAACATTGTGGAAAAAATGTGTTGTTGAAGATAATGGCATAAATATATCATTGGACACGGTACAGTATACAACAATCTTAATTGTGAATGAGCCTGACTGTCTGTCAATGTAATACGTGTAGTTTCTCATCACAATTTAGCAAAACACCAGATGGGAGAGTAAAAGTTTAATCCGCGGTAAATACTACACAGCGATGGGATGTCTAGGGAATATGGGGGATAGCTGAGAGGTAGCTTAGATGCTAATGTGAGGCTAATACTATCAGGGGTTTATTACAGCATTACTTGTCATTAAATTGGGATTGTGAAGACCAACAAACTGTATAAATGTGGAAAAAACAGAAATAACTAACGTACTGAGCAACAGTATGTAATAGTAGCAGTAGCAGTATTGATCAGTGCTGTTATTTTGTTGCAATAGAAGAAATTATTATAAAGGGGTTAATGTGAATTGATACTGCGATAAAAATATACAAAATACATTTGCAAAAGTGTCTTTGCAAGTGCCCACTGCAAGAACAATTCATATGGTTACTCATGCAGGTGCTAACAGAGACATTAATGCATAAAAGCCAATCAGGGATACAGAGTCCATAAAATGCAAAGGCCCATTAAGTGGAAACAGTGTGTTTGTAGTATTAGAACTATAGTTAAGGATTAGTATTTTTAATATGATGGATGGTTGGAGGTGTTAAGGTGTTATGGGCCTCATGTAATGAGCCATTGCCCAAACGTTATCATTATTCCCTGCTATACAATTTTTATCTGTGGTTTGCTCTGGCCATTTGAATACTTTTCAATTACAAGCATATACTGTAGTTACGTATATACCTTTACTTTAAAACATCTTGTCTTCACTGTGTTATCACCTTTTGGTGCAGCTCATTATACTATTTTATGTTTGTCTTGTGTTGATGCTCTCTGTTGCTTGTAAGATTGCTTTGCATACTTCTTTTAACTGCACATACAGTTATTCCTTCACTGGTTGCATTGGAAAGGTCACAAAGTTTAATTTGTTTAAAGAATGTGGAGAATCCAAACCGCTTGTGTCGCCTGAGGTAGCGCCACTACGAGTTTGAGAGAGAGCGTTCGGCCCTATAGAAAAGAGGGGCATGTGTGTGCAACCCAGCAAGCCTAGATGTTCATACCATCCCCTTCAGATCCCATGGCCGCAGGCTTGTGCACTGACAAGGTCTGCATCCAATTATTACCCTTGGTTTCTGCAGGATTATTCAAAACATTACTGAATCAATTTAAGACATTTGTTTGGCAGGTTGGACATGAACCAGAGAAGAACTTATTAAATGTTGGTAGCGGTTGGCCTGATGGTGCCATTGTAATTAATATTTATACATTTTTGTCTGTAATGTTTGAACCAGAAGGCATAGGATCTAAATTTGGTTGAATTTGGTCTGTTTGCATTCATCCAGAGAGGCCATGAGCATGTGGTAAAAGGTGGGTTATTATAATGGATACATGTCAAGCAATGATTTCAACAAATTCTATGACTGAACATAGCAGTTGAAAAAGCATAGGAAGTAGATCCATGTAGAATTTGGTTTATAAGGCTCTTTTGTTTTATTTTCATATACTGGTATGAATTTAATATATGTCTTTGGGTGCTTAGCCCCCTCTAATGTTTCTCTGATGGTATTTTGTGAAGACGTTTTCGCACAAGATACGTGTAGGCCTACACTAGAGTAATGGGGACAAACATCTGCTGTAGTAGACAGACGCTCAGAGGACATGGATTCTTAATTCACTCCCAGCTGTGTGTCAGCAGAGCAGAGGAGTACAGCTGCTGGGATAAAAAAGTGAAGAATTGGCCCCAGCAATGTTAAATTGGTAATCAAAATAATTAGTCTATTCCCTTTGCTAGCAGACAGCAATGTCTATGTGTATTGTAGCTCTGTGTGTGACAGGCAGTAACAACACTAGTGTGCTCACTGGAAAACAAATAAAAACCCAGCCAAGTTATTTTGAGTTAATAGGTTTCCTGAATGGCTGTTTGAATATCATTAAGATATGTAAATAAATCAACACATTAAGAGAATTTTAGATAAATAACCATTTAAAATGCATGATTTGGGATTTTTCAAATGTGGAATCCTCCCCTTATTATAACCATAGATGTCTCCCTACAGAATGCAGATTGTCTCATTACACTCATAAGGAGATGCTCTTTTTGTGTTAATACTTTGTTTATAAATGGGATTGTAGCAGACAGGTCTGATAAACATTATATTATACAGTAGATGCAAATGTTGGTTGTTCATCAAAGAAGTGTTTCTTTTTTTATTCATACTTCAAACCAAACTCAGCCATATGTACAAATATGTGACCTGTAGTCAGTTTCAGTATTTCTCCAGAAGGCATTGAGCCTAATTGTTTGTTTTAGAGCTAATTTCAGACAGAACATGAGAGTGCGATTGGGCCTCATCAATCAACTGTGTAAGCAAATAAATTTGATCATATCCTGCTTAGTGTTGGAATATAGGTACTCATAAAATCTACAACTGTCTCCCACTACTTTTAATTTGGTGATGCAAATAAAAGATAAAGCTGCTACTTGTATGAAAATGAAATGAAAAGTACTCCATGCAAATGCAAGGACCCCTGCAATTATAGTAGAAAGAAAAGGATCTTGTTTCACCCACTCACATATGTATCTTAGTTGGAGGGATCAGGATAAGGGAAATATTAGCCAATGGCATTGTTCCCGATAATCGGTGTGTTGATTCAAAGCTGTAATTAAATGCTTTAAAGAATTACACGGGGAAGCCATCAGAACCACAATATTCACCACCTTTCATTTGGGTAAATGCTTCAACCATTTCCCTTTCCTTTACTAATTAAATAAATGTGATGAGAATCTTTGAGGAGCACCTGCTGAGTCTCCTGTCCTCATGTCCATGAACGGAACACATGCATGGTCACTGATGTGTACTGAGCTGATATTACAATAATTGATTGGTCCAATAGACTGCAAGGGGACACATAAAAATTTGATCCATGAATATGAATTTGTGGGTTACAAGAAAAAGTCAAATCTGTATCAAAAATCACTTTCAGAAAGACAAGATGGTCAGTCCGTGGTTAACTCGTCTATGGCATGAAGGAGAAATGTTCTGTCTTAATCCTCCTCCTTAAAAGTATTTGGCCTCTTTTTAACCTTTGCATTTGCACTTATTTTATGCTCAAATACACAGTGCACACTTACATTAGATAATCTTGGCATCTCAGGGAGAAACACTTGCAATATTGCCACTAATAATACTGCTTTCTGTGTAACAATTGAACTGCAATCATTGTTAATGTACTTGTTTCATTGTTGATCATTTAGATAACATAATAGCGGAAACCTGCCTTGCTATCCTCTTTTTGTATGTCAGACAATCCCAATCCCTGATTCTAGCTTCCAATATAGACTTACTTGCACAGTGTATAGTCACTTGGAACATTGATATCAAAAGGCTTGTAAACAGTAGATACAATTCAGTGGTAGAGAGCCACAAATTACACTTTCCTTTTCAAGAAATGCTTCTAGATCAACACTGTCCATGTCACATTATAAATAATTTTCCCATTTTGTGCCACAAACTGTCATCCCCAAGATGACAGCAACTAATCTCAAAGCTTTGTTTTTCACAGTGATCCACCGCTTATTTGAGCCTGGCGTGTATCGAATCTATCAACCTTTAAAAGTTAACAAGTTGTCTGGGGAAATGCCATTTGTACCAGTTCAATAGCAAATGTCAGACTCTGATAAAATGGTGAATTCTTGTACACATCATATACAAGTCACTTGTACTGCAGCATGGGCATAGAACAAGAGGGAATAGGAAGGTTTTGTAACATACAGTACATTAGTGACTTATCAGGAATGAAAAGGAAAGAAGTGATTAGACCCCTTTCATTTTGACAGAATTTCTATGAAAAATGGGCAATGTTTTGTTTGTGAACCACACATGTGTTTGTGGTCAATGAAAAGGACATTGAAAGCACTTAGTAGATTACCCACTTGATTGAAAATGAACATTTTTATAGTGCTGAGCTCTGTCGCAAAGAATCAAGGTTTCCTTTTGCTTCGTTACACCCGAAGAAGTAGTATAATGTGTGACAAATATGCAACAGCTCGTTTTCTTGGAGTTTCACCTGTTAGACCCCTTAAAATGTGTCAGCACATAAACACTGATGTGCTGTCATTAACACAAGGTAAGCTTGATGAATTACATGCCTTTTCTGCCTTTCCTGGTTATATTGCTCTCCACAAAAACATTTTACAACAACCTCCCTTACCAATGTTAAATTAATATGAAACCTTTCTGATTCCAATCTCAAGGCCCAAGGATACTTAAAACTACACAAGATCAAAACAACACTGCACACAGTACAGATGAAAAAAATGTATTTAGTCTTTTCTAGTTCTGGTGCCTTTTCCTGGCTGGTCCAAATATTACATTACTGTTGAGGGGCCAGTGAGCAGTGCTCAACTAGCAATTTGATTCCTGGGCCAGTTACACCCAGAGGCAGGTATCAGAAGTAGACAAAGGTCTCCTTGGAGGCACTGCACAAACAATACTAAAAGAGCCTGAATTGCAGCATCTGTATCAAGCCTTGCAAGACATCTTTTAGCCTTGAAAGTTCTACGTTCGTAAGCAGTCAGTCAGAACCACCCACTCAGATTCCATTGTTGATACAAGTCTGAATTATGGAATACATCTTCAATACATCTTCATCCAAAGAATGAATGCTCATGCTTCAAATAGTAAATAAACATCAAACGATGAACACATAGGTCACATTCTAAATGATGCTTTGTTTCTGTGATGTTTTTAAAGAGAGTAATAAGCATAAAAAAACACAAACAAACACACAGGCGAGCTTAAAAATGACAACAGGATGATTAACATGCTTTATGGAGGAGGAAGAGGAGGACCTTGAAGAGGGGCCCTCCGCAAATGTGCCTGATGAGCCACCATGTCACCCTGAAGAGGAGTCATGGATGAGTCAACAGATACATTGTGAGTCATGTTTGTGTTAGTGTTGCACATTTCTGAATGTTTACATTTGGTTTTCTCTACTGAACTGCACAGGAACAAAACGTGAAAAAAATGGATGAGGAAAACCTGGAGACTTCATTTTGAGCACCCACTAACTCAACAGCCTCCAATATATAATATAATATACACATTTAGAATGCTTGCAATCAGCCGCCTTTAACTGTTTTCTCACATTCTTTGTCACACATATTGCATTAACCCTTTCCATTAAATCAAGGATTCAGACGCTCTCCCACATCCATGCCTCACTGACTGCTGTGTCACTGTAGAAGATCCGACAACCACATTCAAACCACATTAAAATGAGAAAGGTGATGGCCACTTACTCTGTCAAGCTCAATCGTCTATTAATATCATATATTACTGCGAACAAAGAAAGATCTGTTCGCTACTCTTATTTGGGACAAAGAAGAAAAGAGAAATCACAGGAAAACGGCTAAGATAAAAAACGACAAAACAGTAAATGAAATAGAATTCTCAGTGAGCGTCTGAGGTGCTGCTCTCACTGAATGAAAACTAATATTGGACTGTTACAAGTGCACACATGCTAGATGCTATGATACATCAACTCTACACTCAACAGGTTAGCCTAACTATAACAATGCCAAATGAATAATATATTATAAATATTATATTGGTATTATTACATAATATACACCTTTTGTGCGATAAAGGCTGGAAAAAAATAAAACCTAACCTCCCCCATTACCTCATAATCACACACACACACACACACACACACACACACACTCATTTTGTCTCTTGACCTTGGTTGGTTGTGTCTGCAGGTCACCTCGCCCGCGGGTCACCATAATAGAAACCCTGATGAGCAGATTTGTTACCGTTCTGCGGCAGGATCAGTGTTGTCTAAAGGGATCTGGTTTGGAATATGATATACAAGTGGGACTCCTCAGGATCCTTGGCCCCATGCCATGTCCCTGACTCTCCTTTTAGCATTGCACGAACGAGACTTTGGGTGTCCTTTCTTCTTCACTCACAAATACAGGCCACCTTTATAAACTACTACTATCTGAAGTTCATACAGTCATATCTGCTGTCCATCTGTATCTCCATTACAGGTTCATAAATATCATCAATTCATGAATACAATAATAGATACTACATATATTGGAATTAACACATTCAGAGCACAATTCTGGTTTACACCTGACAACTCTGAAAGAAAATCAGTGCCTTTATTGAAGAGATACCATTTTGTAATTTTTTGGTGCTACTATTCAATATTGCAGCTAAGCTTTCTGGGGAGTATTTGACAAAAGTTTCAAGGCAGGATCCTTTGGTTTATATTAAGATATCCATCAATCAAAAATTAATTAGATCGTGAGAAGCTTACTTTGTGAGCTGTGAGGACTTTATGCAGTACATTCATTATGTTGTTCATTGTTCATTACGATATGCTTTATTTGATAGTTTCTTTTTAAACTCAAGTCACACTTCTGTAACAGCGGCTGTTTGATCATTCTTTCTGTATGGTAAACATTTTTTTACATGAACAAAAACAACACATACATCACTGTCAGACACCATCTGCCTCTGAAATCTGATATCGGCCTGTGACGTTCGGTTACAAAAACTTTACCATCCATGTGTCATTACACCAATGATCAATAGAATTTCAATAAAGCTGGGCAGAAGCTGTACCAGTTTACTAATCAGACATGTTGTAATAACTTACACAGTCTCTTTATGTTCATATATTTCTATACTGACAGCGTGTGGACTGATCAACAAGCCACAATGAGGGTACTCACATTGAAAGTCTGCATGGTAGTGTTGAACAATTTTGTCCATAACCATTTCCATTTAAGTTTTATTCTAACAACATGGCCTTTGGCACCGTGGGGAAGCAGATGATGTTGGAGGCATGGAGTGGCATAAAATCCACTCCTAAGAACTAAACTGCGCTTTTAGATGACATGTAAATGGTGCATTTGTTAAGAGAGTGAGATATTTTCAAAGTGTTAGCTTATAAGAACACACAGTATCCCCTGCACAAGGAAATAGCTGTACTACCGTGTCCCCATTCATCATTCAAGCTTAACTTAATTGTGTAACCATATTTGGTCGCTCAGATGAATGCTTAAATGACAATTTCCTTGTCTTTTACATTTTTTATGAGAGCATTACATCTAGTGTTTAACTGCAAAGTACCGTTTGATTGAATTTATCATAAAGAACTATATTTGAATCAGAGGACGACAGCACTGCCTTGGAAAATAAATTATCGTTAACTGACGAATTACATTGCTTCAATTAGTCTGCGCCTACATTCGTCTTTATAATGTGTAACTTGCTACATATAAATGTTCTTGGTCTGCTATTTTCAGCTCTATTTTAGCTCTGTCTTAAAATATGAGCGTTTTAATATTCATGCGTTAATAGGAGGCATTACAACTCAAATGAATCATCGAGGCTCAGGCTCATTCAGATCAAAGTAGATCAGGGACTGTACTGTTAAAACCTTTAATTATGAGTGTTTTCACACTGTTGAAAATAGCACTCCGGCTACTTCTTTGCAAACATTTTTTTACTCAATATTAGAATGTATACTGTGTGTGTAGGATGTCTTTATTTCAAGAGGTTAGATAAAGGTCAACATACCATATTCAGAAACAGTAGCAGTTGGCCTAGTTGAATACACTGCATTCTGGTATTATTGAGAATAAAGGAGGAATATATTTGGAAGTAATATACTGTGTATGCAAGATCTATATAGTATCACACTGTGCTTGCCACACAATCATCTATAATACGTTGGATAACTGAATGACTGCAACCTGTATGTACAGTATTGAATACGACTGATTGCAATTGTGAAGAGTGAATTGCTATAGAGCAGGTTCATCTCATGTAGTAGTAGTGCAGAACATTATCGATTATCGGGTCTTCTTTCTCATTTCTCAAGGTTTTTCCCTACAAATAAAAAAATAACTCAAATAACTAGAGAAATAACTAGTTTGACTGGAGGCAGAATATACTGAGGCTAATAAAGTTCAGGATTTATAAATCTAAAATGAATTTATCTAAGAAAGAAATGGCAGGACATAGGATTACTCTTTGCTGTTGATTGAACTGGTTTAACATCTACTGCCCAATCATACATTTTAGTTTCTACATATAACCCGCAGGATAAATTTTATGTATGTGTTATGTGTGTATGTTATGTGTTGTATCTTTTGCTGTATTATTGTATTTCCCATCTGAAGGAATCTCTCTTTGAATTGCATATCTCAGGGTTTCTGTTCCTTTTCCTTAAACATGAAGGTTTTTGGGTTTTCTCTTTCCCTTGCCTTCCTTGTGAGCTCTGAGCTTGGTCGGGAAGCTTGTGCTGTTTTGGCCCTGTAAAGCCCTTTGAGACATGTATGTGATTTGAGCTATACAAATACATTGGATTTGATTTCAAACTGAGTTACAGTTATGGTTTGAGGTGTAATTTTGTGTTCAGAGCTAACTAAATTATCTTGACTGAAGGTTAAGACTGTATTGGCAGCACTTTTAACAAAACTCAATTGCATGCTGGAGAGGAAGGGTACACCAAGGCTGGAATTACACCAATATCACACTTAGGCTTTTTGTTTTACTGTAAAACTGCCACTGAAAAGTCTTGCAAAAGGATGGGAAAAAAAGAGGAGGACGCAGCATACAATGCAGTGGGGCTTGTTAAATTCCAACATGATGCAAACAAATTTCTGAACTGAAATGCCCCTATTTTCACAGTGTCTATATAGAAAGGCAAAGCCATCTGTAAAATAAAAACATCTCAAAAGTAGTTCACATTATATCCTGGCTCATATCTATGCTCATCTATGCTGTAATACACATGTGTTTTACATTTATGTGTTCTTTCACAGAGCTTCCATCAGAATGCACATGTACAGTACACTTACACAGTGTGATATAAAGTCTTATTGACCCCCACTGACATACTTTACTTTACCATTACTTTACTTTACCAAGCAAATGTGAAAAGATTGAAAGCAAAGCACACACAGAAATATCTCTGCCTACTTCAGTGAAAATAAATGAATGAATACCAAATGAATTTGCAAATCACAAACACACAACCCATGAAAGCCTCCATTTTGCACACTGGCATCATTTGAATCAGAGGAGCTGCTATTGTGAGCCCACCAGGATCCTACTGCTCAGAAAAAAACTGTTTTCCAGAATTTGTGCCCTTAGATCTGACCTTTCTCACCAGACATTTAGAACACAAAAACTAATTTTGACCCTGTGAACGCAGCACATTAACTAACTCTACCGTGCTTTGGCCATGCTCATTAAAACCTTTGCACTCTAACACTGACACTATGACTACGTTTGGGCCAGCTTAACAAAACCAAATCACATACAGTAAGTGGGCACCTTCTCTCCCTCAACATACAGCAGTTTAAAGAGTGGAAGTATGGAACTGGACATACAATATGTGTTCAAATACAGTGAGACAACAGTCTGACAGCCAGTAAATAGGGGTGAGTGGTAAAAGCACTTACCTGTTTTGGTGACATGCCCAGACCACTTTCATTCTGACCAGGGGACGGACGGATGCAGACCAGGGGACGGACGGATCTACCCCCAGTTTCCACATCTAAATCAGGTGAAAGTCAGTGGTCATGAAAAGAGGAGTTTTTTTCATTTTCAATATTAATGAAAACTGTTGGCGCCTGCCTACACCTTGTAAATCTTTGTGATATTTGACATTTTGTGGCGATCAATAACAATGGACAACAATGGAGAGTGGGGCTCTGAAATTATAATATGGCCCTGTCGCTCCAAAGGGCTCTAAAGTGAAAACAGAAGTATGATACAAAAAATGTACATCACAATGTGAAGCCTCCTGCCCTAGCTCCCCTTCAGAAGGGTCACACCATGGCTCCTTTGTCTATTAACACATCTACCTAAGGCATTACATGAAAACCTCTTCAAATGATTCAAGTATAATGTCTATATTATGGCGCTAAATGGCTAAAATTCATGGGACATGCTATTCATCTTATTTTGTTCTATCCATATCCACACTTACCAGCATCAAGCTGATAGCAGTCTCGGCATCTTGAAACACAAGGTGAATACCCTTACTACCCTCCATTCACATATGCATTGAAACACATGAGACATCAGCTAAATAACAGCACACCTAAATATCGGTGCCTCCATCACGCAGACTAATAACCTGCCCATTCACCACGACAAAGAGCTTTCAACTGTGGCACCACTGCGTTCAGGCTCTGTGCACTGACATGACCCTTCCTTCCTTTAGTTTCCTTGCTACTAAAGGGGAAGCCTTGTTTGTAATACGACAGTGACTATGATGCATTATAGGCATAAGCATATTAAGCTGTAACAACACTGGCAGCAAAGTGATAGTAACAAAGTGAGCACACGATTGAAATTAATTTAATGAATTAATCTGCTTAAAACAGCAGAGAAAAGAGTACAATGGCATGTCAATATCACAACACACATGCATTACGCAGGGCAGCCATGACACGGCGCCCCTTCAGCAGTTTTGGGGGCTTGGTGCCTAACTCAAGGGCACCTCCGTAGTGCCCCGGAGGCAAGCTGGCAACTCTCCAGCTGCGAGCTGCGGGGACTCGAACCGGCGACCCTCCAGTTCCCCAGCCGAGTCCCCTATGGACTGAGCTACTGCCGCCCCCGGCAACTTATTATTACAACTTTTTATTGACAACTATATAACTTTGAATTGCACTTCTTATGATGTTTTCTTGGTTAGAAATAAAATATGAGAACATTCTTCCCTCTGACTGAGGGTGTTTGCGGCATATGAGCTCTCTATTGACTTGACACCAGTATTTGACCTCTGTGCCTAATACAGACCTGCTAGTTGTTGTTTATCAGAGAAACAGCTCTCTCCTATCAAAGCAAGCGTTGTGGGATCCTGACCCCTAGGTTAGGAAAGCTTGAGCTTGAGTTTCAGAAAAGAAAGAAAATGTTAGAGCAGATTTCTGAGGGCAAACTAAGCATTCCTCCAAGTTGTGAGTGCACCCTCTGCCTTATGTATGTGAAAAGAGGGAGCAGAGTATCGCTGAGATTCCCAGAGTGCGCAGTCTACCACAGCAAGTGGCTGCAGAACCCTCCCTTCAAAAGGTAAAATGCCTGCTGGTGCTCTCTCATGTCTCCTGTCATCACAGTCGTCTACACTAGCAGGGGGTCTCCTCTGTGTCCATGTCATTAGCTCACCCCTCTAGCTCAGCATGATCCCCTTCTACTTTCCTCTATTTTCCTTTTTCTCTGGCCAGCAGTACATAGAAGGGGAGAGTCAGAGGAAGAGGGTAAACAGCGGCTATGCCCATTTCTCTTGAGTTTAACTTTGAAAGGTCATCAAGCACTCAACACTTTAAAAGACTCTACCATACCAGCTGTTTTGGCTATTGGAGTTCACACTGTACATAAGAAATAAAGTTTAAGATACAGACAGCTACAACAACACTGAGTTAGAAATTTCCCAACTAGCTCCCAGTTTTACAAATTCACATCCAAACCTTCGCCACAACAAAACAATTATAAATCAAATATATCAGTCATGACGCCTTTGCTCTTTCCCCTGAAATCAACACGTCTGCTGACTTTAGTCAATGTTATTTCATGACAATCATGAGGACAGTCAAATAAAATGGGCTAGTTATATAATGTAGCATTGCTTAAGGATTTGTCTCAGCTGACTGCGGACAAGCCTTCACATCCCCTCTCTCAACATTAACATAATCTCATGAGATCAATCTGACCCATGCGGCAGCCTCTCATCTATGGAGCCGTTGAGAGAAATGATTGTATACTTTGAGGGTTCAGATGACTGAGCATACCAACTGGTATTTTCTTGCTCCAGTACGTGGTAGATGGTGTTTAAAATAAACCTGTTTAAACTTGACTATAAGAGAGTCGTATTCACTCAGAATAACCCACATACACCTCTGCCTCCTACCCTCTTCCTCTCTGCGGAGAAAAGTCAAATTTCTGATCATATTTGACCTCATTTACATAAGCCGTACCTTGATACTGTATCCAGATTGTCCTCACAGCATTTAAATTCTTAAGTGTATTGGGTGGCACCAGACCTCTGCAAGCTGCTTTGTCTTCCCCACCATATGGCATCTTGACAGTGTTTTCCTCACTAATTAGTCTTTAACACATACGCCAAGTCCAAATGACTATGATGGCTGGACTGCCTTGTTGCATCAGACATGGGTAACCATACATTAAACAACTTGTGCTGCAGAAAGTGCACAGACATCTAGGGATTTTAGCATACTAATAAACTTTGTTTACTAAAATATTTTTGAGCAGCGACCTTCAAAATATTTTATCGTACACTAGTGGCAAAAATCCATTAAGGGCCATGGTCTCCCCTTGGCAACTGATGCGGAACATAACAAATCAATGTGCTGATGTAAAGTATTTAAAAAGGACACCACCTAGTCTGTTCGTTACCATATTGCCTGTCTTACATTACATGTTTATATTACACAAATCTAACAGCTAATTCATGAACGGCCACCATAACAGCAGTGGCACATTGAGACAGAACACATTATCGATTGATTTTAGAGCAGGGATAGTTGATTGATCATCATTGTCAGGGAGTGAACATATAATCAGGAATTGATATACAGTAAGTTTAACAGTAGCAATTTGAATTTGTCAAATCTTTAGGTCATCTAATATCTGGAATTATTCTTTTATTATTCACATTTTTTATGCTGTACTAGAAACTTCGAAGAGTTTATATAAAGTATATGTAGTGTGTTCTGAACTCTCCTCTCAGAAACTGAAAGGTGCGACAAGACAAACTACACCTTACTCCAATGAAAGCCTATTTACTAGAATGGTGTCACAGCAAGGAAATGTACAAGAACATGTCTACTTTTTCTTCAAGCGATGATCACTATACATTGCTCAGATTGCTTCTCTTTTGGAAAACTATTTTCTGTGCAGCTTGTCTTATTGTTCTCTGCGTTACACTTTCCTCTACTTGAAAATTGTCTGAGCACTCACATGCTCTGCAGCAAATTGCTCAAATGGACATCTCACTCCTGTCACAAGCAGTCTTTTGCACCAAACCCTTTGGGATAAAAATGTACATAATGATCCGGTTAAAGAAAACCACAGAGTTACCAAGCTTATGTCACAGTCAAATATATCAGGTACAGATTGATTAAGTGTAAACTGTGTCCTGGTAAATGTGTACTGCCTGCAACAAGAGCAATCAGAGAATGTAGAGTCACCACTTTATCACAAATAGTCTGTATTTTTGAAAACACTTTAACATTGAAATATTCCTTCTTCTCTACTACTACCACAGCTGCTAAAGACTTGTCCTGACATACACTTCGGTCCTGTGTATATCTTTCCTGGTCACAAAGTTCATGCCCTCTTACCTGAGTCGCAGATAGACAGACAGCATAATGACTGCCCCATCTCACAAAGGAGAATAATATGTATTAACAACAATAATAATGATAATAATAACTCCTAATGTGGATCATCTCCAAAGCAAAATTAGCAACAGTATAACTACCAGTTACATTTTTCTCTTCATACACTCTCAGGCTGTACAATCTCATCAGCACTGAAATTGCTGGGGGTTGAAGGTGTTTGTAAGAGAAACAGCATGAGATCAAGTCAAGGCAATATATCTGAGACCATATTCATTTTACACTACCGAGGACACATTTTACCTGTATGTGGATGTGAGCTTTGTCATGTATTAATTTAGAATCAAACCAAACCAGGGGCCCAGGGGTCCTGTGTCATTCTGAATCACTTAATGGGGACATATATAGATAAGATAGAGGACTATGTACATACATATGTACATACAAAGGTTGTTTTTACTGTTAGAAACCGTATGTCTCCGGTTGAGTAAATTTACCAACATCATCTTTTCTTTCTCAGACTGTCAAAATGCATCGTGTCATCAAGCTATAGCAATCCTGAGAAGAGCACCACTCTACTTGGCATCATTGATATTAAACAGCTTCATTAGGAAAGTTGTTATAAGTGTAGTCAAACTACATCATAACAATAAAGCACCTCATGATTGTATTCATGGTCAGTAAATTGATAAATGTCCACCGCTGTCTGTACATAGTTTATGACATTTAAAATATATCCCAGAGTCAAGTAGAGAACAAATAATGGTGACCTTTTATGAAAGAAGAGTTGATGTGATTGTTAGTATCTTAACTTGGAATTTATTAACCTTTCTGCACATAAAATGCAACGTTTATTTGGCCATCATATTCACACAAGTAATTTAACTTCACCTTAATAGATATTGAACAAGAATAAATGTCATTCTTATTATACTATTCTTATAACTATAAGACTTATACTTATAACTATTCTATTACTTTACAAATTATTTATATTGGTCATGCTAAGCACCAGTGATTAGGACATTCCAGTAAGTGGGGAACCAAAGACCCAAAAACCGTTTGCATGCTAGTGCATCAGCACAATCTCAACTGCAGTGCTTGCAGAATGTTTTCAGTCCTATTTGTTACTGTGTAGAAGTTTTATTAGAGTGCCCTCGGTCTACAGATACATTATTTCCAATAACTCCACCCCTGGATCAGGATCCACACCAACATTTCTCAGAACTCTGTGAGTTCTCTTGGAGGTGGCATGTCATTGTAGTTGGACAGACTTCCTCCCATCTGTGACAGTTCATCTTCAATTGCAAGCCGGACCTGATTTTTTGGTAAGATCCAAGTCGATGTCATCTCGACTGCATCTCTGCACATTGGCCTCTTCATGGAGAAAGTTATCCCTGAGCTGGTCCCAGAATCTTTCAAAGAGATCCTTGGTGTCTGAGTGCTGGCAGTCGCGGAGGATGATAGCAAAGGTTTCTCTGACTTTTCCTGAGGGTGCATAGCTTGGGACCTCATGCATAGCAGCAATCCACTCTCCGTTGTCCTCAAGCAAGCCCATGGCCTGAGCTGTCTCTTTGAAAGTCTTATACTTATTGCCCTCATACATCATAAGGTCCTCATAGCTCTGTGATCCCCGATATGAGCCAGTAGCAACTTCAAATAGAGTCTCTCTCCCTGGACAACTGATATGTTGCACATCCTTCCTATCATCTTGGGAATCTGTCCTTCCTCTGGCTGCCTCACTCTGTTTTCAACTTATTCCACAGGTAGTGCTCTGGAATCTCAATGGTCAATGCCTTGCCTCAGGGAAGCCAATATGAGTCATGATATCATACTCCCACTACTACAATAGTGACATCATTCATGATTTTCCATTCAGGTATAACACTACTATAATTTGGCAATGCATTTTAAAGAAATTACTGTTAATAACCGTAGCAAAGTACAACATGAGACAAAAGGTCAGTCAGTATGTTAAAATCCACATTGCTCCCAAATATTTCTCCTTACTTTGATACTTTACCACTTCACCACTTATTATTCAATCATTGCCGGACTGCCTTACAAGGGAAACAACACAAGGTGAGGAACACATGCTCCTGTATGAATCCATGTACAGTCATATAATGTGGCTCTGTAAGTCAGCACACAAACTTTTTCAGTTAGGTTTACTTAACAATTATAAAGATGTAATGTATTGCCTTGACCAAAGTTTTAATGTGCATGTTAACATGCTGATTGTCAACATAGACCACCATACTTAAAAAAACATTTAATTGTATCCTTTAGGAAATGGTCATTCTGAATCAGTAATTTGTCCCCTAACACTCTGGCAAGGTTGTATCCATGTGGTCAGGTGTGCAGGGGCCTGACCGGTCCATGTCGAGCTTCCTTGCACACTAAGGAGTCTGGCACTCAGGTCAGTGGTAATGTCCACAGCCAGATGGTACCTATCCACTGGGGACGAAGGACACAGACAAGCTGGTCACAGTTTAACTTTGGAGGCTGCATATTCTAGCATTATTTAATGTCTGATTACATGCATCATTTATCACAATTATGTCTTGATAAAAGTTTGATGCAAAACACAGCAGAGGCATGCTGAATATTCAAACTTTGCCCTCTCTTGTCTAATCAACCCCAAAGAGGTTTGTTTGCGAGAGAAAAGAGGGATTTCATAAAAGGATAACATTTTGTTTTTCCAATATTTACACACTGAAGTGAAACAAGTTATAAGGTTAAGAGATTACAGATGAGAACATTATAAATATTCCAACAAGCATTTATGATGATGACTCTCCTTCAAATAACTGTTATTGATTATTATTTGTTGGGTCATTGCTCTGCTGCTGAAAAATCCACAAAAAAAAAAATGTAGCACGATGCTTCACTGTGGCAGCATTGGGTCAAAATGTTTCCTCAAATTTCCCCAAATAGTTTTTATTGTTGTTGTTATAATTTCTTTATTATTACATTTAGTTTTCAGGGATGGGGTGACAATTAGCTACATTAACAGTAGCAGCAGAAGTTACAGTACAGGCCTACAGCAGCAGTTTTGACAGTTGAGGTTACAGGAAACGCTGGCATAGAGGCAGCCAGCTGACAACTGACAAAGGTCCCCAGCAGGATTTGAACTGAGGATGTCATGATAACACAGTATGTGGAGGTGGTCCATCAGGATGTCCGGGGTTTATTTTGGGAGTGACAGTGAATTAAGGATGTTGACACAAAATTGATGACTTGTGAGCAATAATACATAATGGATTGACACTAAGGGTTAGATTTGCTAAGCCTTTTGTGGCTCATTTCAGCCGCAGATAGGCAAGTTATTTATCAAACTGATGCAGTGGAGAGGAAAACCAGGTTGCTGTCACTTGTGCTGTGTCTTGTGTGTGATCAGTAAAGTGCATAACTCTCATTTATGCCAGTGCGTGAGATGAATCATTACCTCTCCATTGGAAAGCGTGTTTTCATTAGTGTTTGGTTGTTTGTTTGTTTGTTTGACAGCATAATCTCAAAAATTACTAAATGAATTTTGATTACGTTTTGGAGTTAAGTGGGACTTGGCTCAAAAGAGCTGATTAGACTTTAAAGGGAAAGAGATCAGAATCTGGATGCAGGATTTGATTTCACTTTCTTTAACATTGCAAGATACAGTGGGCTATTTTTGTCTCTATATCATAAACGGAGACACCAGTCTGGGACACCAGTACCACCACCAGTCTTGTGGACATGACTTGTATATGTTCACGTCTCCTCTTCTGTGTGATCATGTTAAACAAAGATTTTTTTCTTTTCTGTATACGACGTCAAGGTAATGATGGGTAAAGAGGTCTTGGTGAAGGTATGAGTCTTTGAGTATCAGTTACATGGGGAATTTTCTACTAGCATATTTGTACAGGCATATTATTAAAGGCGGGTTGAATTGAATGTACCTAGAAATAGTACTAAATATGCCTAAGACTAAAATGAAATGCAACACAAAAGGTATGTCAGGGAGTAAAAATGAACGAGACCTTAAGGTTGAAGCTTTTAACGAGTGCTGCACGTATCCAATTCTTTTATATCAGCAAAGAGTGCACATTCATTGAGCGTCTAATGCTTTCAAGCAATCCAACTCTGTTGATGCCACATTTACACTAATGCATACAACTGAAATTCTTCAACTGAGACATCTGTTGTAACTATGCCAAATCCTCTTCCTTTTGCGCGGTTTTGAGCTTCAGCTGGACCAGTTGGGTTTGGCTGGGTTTGATCCCTGCTTCTCCCTTTTTTCTCTCCCTCACCACTAGTTGCATTGGGATCATTCTCATATGAACAACATCTTGTCTCCTTTATGAGAAGTTTGTTTCTAACTCTATTTTATTTTTAACTGGGACTGCTTTTTTCTCCCTCCAAAATGTCTTGTGTTTTATTTACAACACCAGCTACAAGTGACCCATTTTTGCTCCCATGCAAGTACGCGCAGTGAACATGTAAACAGACAAAACAGACATGACAATTGGATATTCACAGTTGCATTTGGGCCACATTTATATGTGGAAATAAACCCAATCTGTATTTGACTGTTTTAGCATTTCCTTGCTGTTCAGACTTGCACATCATAAAGCACTACTTTCTTCATATTTGAACACATATGAACAATAGCAGTGGCCATTGCTTGCATTTCATGTTGACCTTTTCTCTTGAATGGCTTCAGTATTTTATTCATCTTCGTTCCAAAAACTAAACCTTTATTCATGCATGCACATTTTAACACAGGTATCAGATAAGGTCCTTTTAGAAAAGAAAGGCCATCAGAAAAAATGATATGCACAAAAATGGATTTAGCTTTCACTTTCATGCCTGTGCACAAAATATGGTTAGTAGCAATCCCACTTACAGATGTTGCAATTAGCCATTGCCTCAGTAAAAGAGGTGTCAGATGTTTCATGTAGAGTAGTAGTGCATATTCGACAAATCATGTTCCTTTCATACAATGCATCTGGCAGTGAGTTCCTGAGAAATGAGCTGCTTCATGAAAGTCTCACTTTAATTTACTTCTTGAGGACAGCACCTTGACCTTCCCTCCAACTAAACTGAAAACAATAAATCTTCTGAAGGTGATAGACTGTCACATTTTATGAACGAAAAATGAAAATTGTGCCTGATCCAACACTCTTCTCCTTGCATCACTTTGTCGACATAATAAACCTAATACATGTAAGAATATCAAATTCAACTTTGCAAGCACCAGGGGACTGACGTGTTTGAGGATGCATCCACATTTTTGATTGGATTATGTAAAATAAAAAATTAATTCTAAATCCATTTGACTGAGGCTCTACCAAGGCTGTCCAGGGACTGAGACATCATTATGAATATTAATTGTTAATAATTATCCTTTTCCTCAGGGTAACTTATTTCAGGCCAGTGGAAGTGAGACAAAGAAAAAGAACGATGGTGAAAAGAGAGAGAGAGAGAGTGTGAGAGCAAAAGGGTAGAACGGCATCATGCATCTTTCCTGACACATTTTCTTTAACTTGTCATTAAAACTCTGTGTTGTATATATTTCTAAGTTACTTCCAGCATTAACATGAAATCCAGATTAACGTCAGACCATCTGCTTCAGACTACTTGTATTCAAATGGAGGTTTTTATTTAATCTAGACATTGTAAGGAGGGGCCACATATTTTCAGAATATTTTGTGAGCGCTGCCATCTACAATATCTTCCATGTTTAAGGACATTAAAACTCACGCCATTGTTCTAATTTTTTCAAGGATGGTGTGACAAAATAGGTGCTAATAGAAAGGGAAGGAAAGAACACCTCACATTCCTTTTGAGGAACATCTGAGGCCAAATAATTTTTATCTGAGAAATTGATTTGGTAGATTTGTCATAATGGTTAAACAGGTTTGAAGGTTCGGAATGTTCTTTATATTTTATAAATCAAGTTCTGTGTGAAGTTATTACTGCTTAAATAAAAAGAAAACTAACAACTATGATAATGTTTGCAGCTAATGTAATTATTTACATTATTTTAATGGATAGAATTTGAAGGTATAATAACTGTCAGTTGTTTTGTGGAATCTTAGATAATATTAAAAATATGTTTTAATAATCATTTACCTGTAGATCTTTTTTCAAGTGCAAGAGTTAAGAGTAGAAGAAGAGAATTAGATATTTGACCTCTATTCTATATAAGCCTGCTTTCCTGTCCTCTTAAATAAAAGAATAGCTAATGTGACAGCCGTGTGAGTGTATCAGCTTTTATCCAGCATGTGTGTTTATCCAGCACCTGCAAAGTATAGATATGGATGCCTCATGAAAACAATTTAACATTTCTCATTTTTTGTAGAGTGATAAATGTCACTGATAAAAGAGACTGCAAAGCATTCATGGTTTATTTTGAGCTCAACAAGATTGTAAGTGTGTGTCGTGTTTGCAGCTCGACTACCACATTTTATTTTTCATTATGAATGATTTTATTTTTTATTTTTGCCTCAGAATAGCTAGAGCCAAGCCCATCTGTAGGCAAGTCAGAAACATTCTGCAATGTCTACAGTTTAGTAAAATCTCCCCATTAAATGTGAAATATCTTAAGTATAGATCGATCATTTCTAAGACTTTAGTATACTTTTCAGAAATGCATATCTGATCTGTTTCATTACAATATAATTAATGATAATACATTTTTTTTCATTTTTTTGTTATTGTGTATTCCAGGAATATTAAACTGGATATTAAAAACAGCAACATTTGTTTTGTTAATGTGTTTAGATATATTTATTTTTATTCAACCCCAGAATTACATTGATTGGTGACACTAGGAATGCACAATTAAAGATATATATAGTTTTTATAATTTCATAAAAACTTACTGATCTGTTTAAAATCAACAATGAAATACTGATCTATTTATGTAACTTATACACAAAGGAATCAACAGAGCTGTTCATTTGAGCTGTGTGTGCAGTCTCAAACATTAAGAATGGGTCGACTCGCTTTGACTTGAATGTCCATCTAGCCGAGCGTTTTCAATAAACAATGATACATGTTGCACTTGTGTGAAAACTCAAATCAACTTGATTAGCTGTGTGACATCTCTGTAAAAGACTGAACACATAAACAGACCACTCTAACAACAGCACAGTCTTGTATTCATCATACAAGTCAAATGATCTCGCTTGACGCTTCCCAGGAAATTGTTTCCCGTTTCCTCTTCAATCACCAATGCACAGAGCAAGTGAACATTATCAAGGATTGCACTCATTTATCTACAGTGAACAACAGCTCTATAAGATCTCACTATGGACTACAAAGTGTGCTTGAGCGCTCATTCTGCTCCACGCTTCGGCATTAATAGTCAAAATTACTGTGGCCATGTGGCCAATCCTGGATCAGATATTGGATGGTAGTGCTGTGGTGGAGACCAGCCAGCTGCATCCATATCATTTATTTATGATAAAAACAGAAGGGGCCTTAATGTACTACCTTGAGGTATACCACCCATTAAATGAGAATGTGGAAGACGTCCTCATATGTCCATCATTTGAACTCTTTATGTATGTACTCCATATGTGAAACAAAGATCTGATGGCTGATGGTTTTTGAAGGCCTTACTTTTCTAAATTTCCTTTTCTCAAGATGAGTATAGGACAATATGATAGCTCGACGCTTGACTGTGACTATCATGCAAGAAGCATGTAAAGGCCAGTGACTTTGTTGCCCTTTAAGTCTATGAGCATTTGACAAATCATATACTTTTCCTGAGATTTTCACCATTGATGAATTACAGTTCATTCTGCCTCAGTTAAAAGAATCCTTTGCCTTTGAAATGTGAAATATATAGCATTCAAAGACACACACAAACACACACACACACACACTCACACACAGACACACACAACCAAAGCTCACATTTTTGACCATACCAAAGAACCAGGAGGTTGGAATTTTAATCAAACCATGCCTCTGTACTTAAAATGAATCTATACAATCTTCTGTGTTTCATACCTACCTAGCTACCTACCTACCTACCTACATACAAACCTAAGACATGCCTGAAACAGGCCCCTGGGCATATCAAAGTCTCCCATGATGTCTTTGAAAGACCATTTTCAATGCCTCTAAGGGACTTTTTCACTGCCAAGAGATTTCATTTTCACCACCACAGGGGAACGATATTTTCCCCAGTGACAAATGATGAGACCTCAACCTGTGTTATGTGAAGCGTGTGAATGCAGGGGAAGTAACTATTTATGATCAAAGAGGATTTTATTCAGAACACTCCACAAGGTTGCTCTGTCTCAGTCCATTCCTTTCTTTTGTGAGGAGGATTAGTTAGTTTGTTGTTCTTTTCTGACGTGCTCTTCACAGATGCAGTTTCTTCTCGCCCTTTGTCCCAAATTTTAAACGTGCTGGCTGGAGCTTTGATATTTCTTACATACAAATTTGAGCAACACACAATATTTGTTTTCTTATAAATATCTTCAAGGTCTTTGCGCTTCGGTAATAGTGTATGAATTGTGCTTTCATTTTTTTTTTCCATTCTTTGACTATTTGAACACCATATGTGTGTGTGGCTTCAGTTTGTGTGGAACTTCACAGAATGATTATCACAAAGTATTTCTCACATCAGCCTGATCTTAGCTATTTTGCAAACAATCAGCAATCTTGGCTAAATTACATCTGCAACATAAATCTTTTCTACATTATGAAAGTATTGTGGAAAATGACACAAAAGTGGAAAAGGCGGATCACAGGTTCGTCAACATTTTCAATTCATTGTGCGTGTGAGTGTTAGTTTACAGTTAGTTTGTCAAAAGCCTTGGGTGCACAAATGAAACAAGACCTTGATGGAATAATAGAATGCAATAATTATTATTACAAGAAAATCTACCACCACCCACACGGCTCACCTCCACAGCACTTCAGCTCCAACCTTGAACTGACAACTTTTGAGAAACTTCTAATGAATGAACAATATTTGAGTCAACACGTTTAGGTAATTACCTTTATCTCTTCTTCTCCTCTTCCTTGCATTAGCACAAGCTGAGTGAGCACATGTGACCTCTTTTTTAACACCAAAAAAGATGTAAAAGAAAAGGAACACGTTATAATATCAACATTAGCGTGTAACTGACACTAAAACTGGATGTCACAAGAATTCCATGGACACATAGACATGTCTTCTTCCTCCCTTTTTCATTCGCCCACATTAGGCTCTCTTACAGATATTTAATGTGACTATACTGAACTAAGTAGCTCTCTTAATCAGTTGCGAGGTAAAAACGTGGACCCAAACATGAATATGAATAAACGGATCCAATTTATTGATGTGTCCCTTGGATCATGCTGTATAACCAATATGTTATGTATTATAAGAATTTGTATCATTCTTGTGAAGACAGTTCTCTTCCACTTGCGTTATTTTGTACAGGACAACAATTAAGAGTGGGCGCGAGTGCACTGCTACTGCAGAAGCAGACGCCGGGAGATGGAGTGTTATCTGCTAACTTAAGTGTTAGAAGATAACAGCAGATGATGTTTTCTTTTGTCCACCCACATTTACGTACATGAGCGGGACACACACACACACACAGACATACACACAACTTATTGCTGTCCAATGCACCGCCACCGCTAACTGTGGTGTTAAAAATTACTATAGTGGAATCAGCACCGCTCACAAACACACAGTTAACAAAAATCAAACCCAGGACAGGAAGGATTTACGGCAGGTCTGATTTGATATATACAGTATATTATGTATGTATTGGATTGATCTAGAATGCACGGGTGTACCTAATAAATTGGTACTGTAAATCACAGTAAAGTACACTACCGTCATTCAAATGAAAACGTATTGGACACATTTCTGAGTAGTACTAAGTGGTTAGAAGGCATCATTAACTTATAATGAAAAAGGTCATGTATTTACAAGATGGGCTGTATCACTGTTATCAGGTCAGCCTTGAATAACCTCATGATGTTTCATAAGTTGTCAGTCAATTCAACAATGAAATCCTGTTTGATCTATTCAATTTTAATTCAACTGTATTTATATAGACTGAGAATAGAATAGAATGGAAGCATAGAGCTAGACTGGCCTGCCAATCACTTTAAAACATATTTATCCACCTAGCACAAATACCATTAAAGTAGGAATTCTACACAACAAAAAAATCAGGTTAGTGAGTTTATAGGTCTGAAATTAAAAACTGGCAGTTCTTTTGATTGTTTTTGTGCACGATTCTTTGATATATAAGTGCATTATGTTGTCACTACACAGTGTGATTGATAACTGATTTAGTTTAAATGACTGAATGATGTTTTCATTCCGCATTTCACGTGCTTATTGTTATTCAAGGTGGACACAATCATTCTGACAAGGTGCAACTCAATCAATGATTTCTGTCAGAATGAATACATGAAAGCTGAGTTCTGACAGGGGATTACCCTTGGGTGGAGAAGCTAATAGATGTGTCTCAACTCACTACTTGTTAGCGTTTCCGGAGTACTGTAAACAGGATCTTAAGTGGAATTTGAAAATGCTAATTGCAGGTTATCTATCCAGGAAAGCAATGATGCAATGCTTGATGTCTTAGCTGTGTAAATACTGCCTAGAGCTAGATATTTCACATGTTTTCCATGAGTACTTCTGTTAGAATTATCCCCCCAAAAAACGGAATCTAATTATTGTAATTTTCAGTGCCTCAAGTAGCCGCCCGATAGTATAATAAATCAATAGCATTTCCACGAATACTAATTGTGGTTGCAGGGATAGCTAGTCTTGCCAGTAGGTTGGAATTTGATCAGGTTTGTAGAAGCAGCCAGCCGAAGCTTCTGCTTCCTGGCCCCACTGAGGCACATTGCAACCTCTTTGAAGTCGAGGTGCAAAATCAATTGAACACGTCTGGGAGAAAATTAACTTGTTTGGAGCTTAATTTCCAATGGTTGAAGGCTCTCTGCTAAGTTATTTATGAGCGCAGGTGTGCCTTTCTCGTCCAAACGAAACGAAACGAAAGGTAGTCTCCTGCTGGGAGACTGCTGGGTCAATCCATTGTCCTCTCATGCAATCTTAAAATATATATATATATCTCTTTTTGTGTTAACTTAGGGATGAAAGTGAATCAAACCTAAAGATTTAGATGATAGCAATGTATACTGACGTTTGCCTTTCAGATTGTTGACCATTTACCATTACAAGTTTTTTCCTATACTGTCTAAAAGTTGAAGAAAACAACTGCTGCTTTGAACTTATTGATATTATTTAGAAATGAAAGTGTAAGTAATTAAAATGTTAGGTGTTTTGAAACCTGTGATATGCCTCAATATATAATATGAATTACAAAAAAGGACTACATTGATAACTAAATAACCTTGAGCCAATATAAAAATTTAGGCTAAAGTCTGCAGCACCACTGTGCACACACAATGAAACCAAGCCATATTAGTCCCTTAAAATGTTTCAAAAGCCAATAAGCTAGTCACTAAATGATAAGTGAATTCAGCTCTATCACATTGTTTACTCCATTGCCACATTAGTATACAAGGTTCTAATGAGTTTGACCTTCAACAACATTTGGACCATTCTTCTCATACAACCTTCAAAGTACAGGTTGTGCAGCACCTTGCTTTGACCAGAGAGAAGGCAAATGGAACAGCGGCTTGAGAAAAGAGAAAGAAAAGGTAACTTGATTAGCAGAAAAAGGAATCAGTAAGACGGAAGGAAGTCTAAGCTCTTTAACTGGTGCTCCTTTGCATATAAATGAGAGATTAGACAGAAACTATATCTTACTGCGCCTTAGAATACATATGCCTAATTACAATATATTCATAAAGTGAGAGTGTAATTTCCACAAAGGAGATTACAAACGAAGCACAAGGTCAAGAAAAGCCCGTTCTCTTCTCTGCATACCATTAAAATGATGATGGTGATGCTGCACTGAAAATGACTCCTCCGCACATGGGTTCTCCTCGGAGATTATGTATTTTCAGATTAACTATCAGGGCAGGATATAAGTGAGAAGAGTAATTGTTAATGAGTTGTACCATAATAATGTTAATCACAATGTGGAAAGGACGAGTGTATTTATTTTCTAAATGCATTGCAATTTATGACCAACTCTTGTTTAAATCATGATCTTATATTTAAGGAAAATCAGTAACAGTCTTATGGTTCATCAAATCTATGGAAAAATTCTCAACACTCCTTCAAATAAGAATAATGGCATGAATGACAATGTTTCCCACAAATCCACATTGAAAGATTGGCATTATTTTTTACAAACAAAGGATAAGAAAATGTTTGAATCTTTACACTGTACTGTATGTATGTAAGGCAGAAGGCAATCAAAGGGTTTGTATGGAGATTTATTATTTAATACATTTCACATTTTCCTCCTGGGTTGTAGGAGACATTGCCACGAAAAATGTATAATAAAAAATCTCTCTCACTATATTAGCAACCCCACAATGCCCCCCTGGTGTGCTCAAATTTACGAGTTGCTTTAAAAGAAGAATAATATCCATAATTTCTCAAGCATCACATAAAAGCAAGGAATTCTTGTGGTTAACTTTCTTGCATAGGGCAGATGAAAATTCTAAATCTAAACGGTTATTGATTTCATGATTGATACTTGACACACTCGTTACCATATTCACACTGCATCTGTACAAAAAAAACTTTTTCTGAGTTTCTCAGAAACTAGGCCAAACTAGATTTCTTAAGGCAAACAGCCACACAAGCCGCCATGTGTGAAAATAAACTTCAGTATGATGAAGAAAAATGTGATTAAATGTGGAAATATTTTTAAAAATCTTTTTTGAGGTATTTAAAGGCTGCTGAACAAGCCAAGGAAAAATCATTTTACCTGTGAGACATTTTTTTATTTAATGCGTAATAATTCTGCTTTTTATGCGTAGCACATATATTATAGGATATGTGATGACAGCAACAGTAAGTTAGTGACAGAATGGCATGCATCAGAATTTTTCATTTTTCATTCACATCTCATATTTATCTCCTAAAATAAAAGCTTCCATTTCAATGATCTTTTTATACAAAAGACTGAGCGTTAAAATGTATGATCAGTGGCATGACGTTCACCTGATTAAATGTATTCAAGATTTATTCCTCTGCACACAGACGAACTGATGCACTGCAAATGTTCTATAAATATGAAAATATCTCTGAGACCGCAGGAGTCCTCACAAACTGATAGAGTAAAGCATTAATAAGAACTGAAGCTTGGAAGCAAGTTATTACAAATTTGCCTTAGAGCGTCCTTCCTGTAAGGTTAATTGTAATTTTTTGTTTAATGAGCCAAAACATTGGTAAATTTAGCAGCCAATACATTAATGTGTTACCTTATTGCTTTACCAACACAGTTTGAAATTACAAAGTAATGAGTACAAACAGAGATAAGCACGAGTCTCAGGCAGAATAAACAGTAGTTCATGCCACACAGGACACCACTGCATTTCACTTTTAACAGAAAATCCTGTGATTTAAGCAAACATTTCATGGGGGATGTGAATGCACCATAACTTGAGTTCAGATTGAAAACTTGTTTGATTAGATGTTGGTGTACTTTGAGTTAAAAACAAGATATCAGCTTACAAGTGGCGTAAACATTCATTGTGTACATTTTTTCAACTGGCGTACTTCCTCTAGTAAAGTGTAGAACGGGAGCAGTGTGAAAACTCTAACCCGAGTGCACTGTCTGACGTCTGACGATACCATAATGCCCCGACCCAGAGCCCCGTCATGGTCCAATTCATTTAGTCATCGTCTGAACTGTACTGGAGAAAACTCTTCTAATCCTTTATGCTAAAGAAATGATTGTACCTCCAATAAAATGACTTAATTCATCTTCTATACCATCATCATCCCATAAGTTTTACTCTTATTTACTTAATTGTGTTTCTCTCACTGTGATTGGGGTGAATGGAGTGAAGACTTCAATGATGTGGCACTGAAAAAGGATGAGGACCCAGACACTGCTGAACACAACACTGAGTATTTGTAACTGCCTGCAACCAAAACACAACCTCACTTGCTAAATGAACAACTGAACAACAAAAGGAAACTCAGTGCCTCTACTAGTATTGAGGTAAGATCACACTTTAATGTTTGTACTACCCTGCTGCAGCAGGGAAACCCAGCGAGCTGATCTGGCCAGGTGGGCTGAGCCTGATGAGCTGATCTGGCCAGGGGGGCTGAGCCTGACATGGAGGATGAAAATGATGTCCAAATCCAGCCCGAAGTTACGCGAACGCGAGGTTAGTCATGTGAGTTCGGACATAGATGAGGTTTATTCACCAAACAATCATATCGCGGCTTAATTAATATCATTTTTGTCACAATTGTAGTGCAGACAAAAGGCAATGTATGAAGTGACTGAATGCGGTGGATTCCACATTAATAAACGGTTTCTATAATAAACATCTAGAGAAATTAAAGCAGGCCGTCTTTAATGGTGTAGTCCTAGTTTTGCATGCAAAGACATGTAACACATACATAACACACACACACACACACACACACACACACACACACACACACACACACACACACACACACACACACACACACACACACACACACACACACACACACACACACACACACACACGTACACTCAAGCCAATGAATGACTTTCCCACAGACTAATCAATGCCCTGACTTCCACGTTTACATCATCTTGATTGATCAATCTTCGCTAAATCAAATTGTCACTGAGTAATCCACAGAAATTCCTTGTCCATTTATTAGCATATGAATGACTTAACACTTCCATTTCTGGTAATGCTCAAGTGAAGGTTTTCCATTAGAATTTTAATGGAAATCGCTTATCTCTGTCCTGTCTTTCAGGTGTTCAAAGACCTCACCTCAAGTAAAATAATCCCCAAAGCCGGCACAATTACAGCTAATTCCGTTTTAATTCAGTCAAAAGGTGAAGTGACAGGGAACGTTTCAAATGTGGTTGTGTGGTTAAAAATGAATTTTTGGTTTCAATTATGAGAACTGAGACTAGGGGGAAATCTTGATTATAGCCCTAGCTTGTCTGTATTCAACATTCTAGTAGTAATACTACTAATGTGGTTTTAAAGTTTTAAGCTGGTGGATGCCTACAACCAGGATATTGGTCTAACAAAAGATGCAAATGTGTTTTTTCTGTTTTCAAAGCTGTGTTGTTTACTTGCATGAACATAATCCAAAAGAAACACTTACAAAGTGGCATGCAAACATGGAGCGATCAGCAGGTTGAACACAGCCTTGAATCTCATGCTGCTCCCAGCCCACATGTAACCTCTCCCTCCTGACAAACCCATTACCCTGTGAAGGGGTACACTCAAACACAAAGTACACTCAAAGGTACTGACAAATGATTATTGACAATATTTACCCATATGTATTATGAAGAGCTTAACTGACTGAGGAAGGTTGCAGTCACTACATAATATACTACCAAACAAAAGCCAAACGTATGAACACTCTCTATACCGCCTCCCTCTATTTTTCACAAGCACTTGGTACAGCCCAACCATGCAATCAACAGTTGATGGAGTATAGGTTGGTCAATCCGGAAGTGGCCCTCAGAGAGAGGGAGGGGTTAGTCTTCCAAAATAAACACACAATCAAAGAACCACCACTTCCTGCATCATGTATTGCAGGGGTGCCCAATATGTCGATCGCGAAGGCAATGTGAACAGAAACAGAAATCGCGGGCAGGCCCCCCGTTGGAGAGGAAGATCGTTTACACTTGGTCTTCTTAAAAGTAGATCCCGAGCTGAAAAAGTGTGGGCACCCCTGATGCATTGCATCTTAGTGAGGTGTGAGTGATGCTTCCGAACTCCAAACTTCCGAACTCCCTCACAAGGAAATGAATGTGTAACAACGGAATTACAGAATCAGGGTGCTAAATAATAAAAACTGTTGTTTTGATTATTATTGGATTGTCTACAATTAGTGGGAATAATGATTTCTCAGTTTCTCACTTGCTCTAAACAATTATAAAATTTATAAGACAAAGGTTTATAAATGACATAAAAACAGCAATTTGGACACTGGAATTTTAGACATTTCAGTTTAGAATTAATAAACCAATTAAAGCTGTTAGTTGTTATTCCAGTACATTCAAGATACAATAACTATCAAACAACTACCCTTATTCTTCACTTTTCCAAAGTACTGCAGGTTTGCCCATTATAAGGTCTATCCAGAGGCAATAACAGGCTTTTTTGATGGGTGGAAAGGAAACAAACTACTCCGCAACCTATTCCAACACACTGTATTTAAAGACAGCAGGTGTTGACAGGAATCTGTTTGCGATTGCCTCTGTAGACAGGTATGATTCTGCAGGTAGTTTCCAGCCTGTGTGTCTGCACCTGGGCATCTCCTCTCTTGTACACAGAGGCTACAGAAGTTAATCAACAATCCCTCTCTGCTCTCTGCCTTTCATCCCAGCACTCTGTTCAGAGCTCAGGCCTCATCTGGAGGGAATATTGGCAGAGTGTTTGTTCCTTGATTGGCTTTGGGGGAGCGATCCATACAGATGTGTCTGTTGTGCTCTTGTGGTTCAGATTTCTGGAAAGACTGAAGCCATCAGAGCGCTCTCTAAATGGCCTCTGGGTCCAGTGACTGGTCATTGATCCACACCAAAGCATTAGCTCCTGATGAAACAGTCACCGCTCTCTATCAGTGGTCTCACAAGTGGTTCTTTTTTTTTCTTTCTTTCAATTGATGTTCAGACTTGCCAGAATAATCTGTTTTCTACATTTATCCATAATGAAAAGTATGAGGAATACACAATATATTCACTATTTCAATATTTATAGATATTTATTTATATTTAATCCAATCAAAGAGAACTACGGGGTAATATCTGCAAAACTTCAAACTGATGCAGAAACAAGTACATCCAGTCATCCAAACCCAAATACCCTGAAAGCTTTGTTTTTGATTACTGGCTTACCTCTAGACACATTTTTAAAGACACCCACAAAGCATGACGCCGGCATCTGCCATGGTCGAGGCCATCTGATAACAGAGCAGGGTTTGCCTCAAGTACAAACTGCAAAATGGCAATAACATGGAACTCAGTATAATATGTCTATTTCATTAAAACAGTACAACAGAAATTGAATAGACGAAGAAACAAACATTTGACTTAAAAATAAGCCCATAAAGGGGTTAATTAAAATATTAAACATGCTTTTTGGTTTAATTTGCTGAAAGCCTCATTACACCATGATAGGAATCCATAAACTGAGTGCTCTGTTGAGAATATGTCTCTGTAACGCCTTCTGGTGACGACGTCTAAGCGTTTAGTCCCCAACAATACCAACATTTGCCACATGGGGGCTTACTATCTAAGTTGTCAATCATCGTTCTAAAGTGGGAGGAGTTGTGGAAGCAGGACTGGGGTGCAACAGATAAGAAGGTCATTTGAAGTGTTTTCTACAAAACCACCCACTCCACAATCTAGTTAGGAGGCGGCTGTTCAGAAGTTCACTGTCAGCAGTAGGAGAGTAAATAACTCGACTACCCTCAAGCTTCAACCTGCTCTGTGGTTTGACCAATAAAATGTAGTGAGCACCTAAAGGACCAAACAGTGTTGTGACCACAGTAATCCAGAGAAATAATCGGGGCTGTGCCTTGTGCTTTAAACCTGATTAATGATTTATCTGGTAATGAAGAGAGTCTAATACCTGAGTAATGGGAGACCTATAGCTGGTGTTAGTTAAATGATGAGCAGCAGCAGTTTGGACCAGTTGGAAGTGAGCCACGGAAAGTTGGCTGAGGCAAGTAAACAAAGCATTGCTGTAGTCCAGGCATGACGACAGAACAGAATGAATAATACTCTCTGTGTTTGGAAGCGACGGGCCTGTCTTTGGCAGTGTTCCTCAGCTGGAAAGAAAGCAAGACTGAACCAGTTTATTGCAATGTTTCAAACAGGTCTCATTCTTAACACTGAATGCTAACTGACCACAAACAATTACAATATGTCCAACACATATTATCATATTTTGATATTCATCCTCATCAGGTGTGAGAACAACAGGAACACCATACCAGACAGCGAATTTCACAAAAGAAACTCTAGAGGTTTTGGAGGTCTGTTAGATTGTTACACCATCGTTCCCATCTTATTGTCTATAATGTTTTGTCTAACCAACAATCAATGAAACAAAGTTATATACTATAAATCAGAAATTGTACCCCGTCACCCTGAATGGATTGTCTTGAGAAAGTCCGTTAAAAGGGATACATTGTGATATCTGGATATTCAAATAATTCAATTCTAAGCACAGTATAACTTTGGACTGTAAGGTGCAATTTCTCATAAAACTTATTATTGGACAGTATTTTCACATTATTTTTGTCCTCTGGCCTCTTTCTGCTGTTTATCTAACGGCAACTGAGTTCAGAGGTTCACACTTCACTGACCTCAGCTTCACCCTTGGCGGTGTGTGGCACAACGAAAGTGTGCTCATATCAACGAAACATTACTACATCTCTCATTTCCCTTTCAATCTGGTATTAAAGGGCAGAAAAATGTGTGAAAAAGTATAATCCATTTTTTGTGATTTATTTTTTCTTTATGGCCGTACACAGATGTTGTGCACTGACCTTAAGATGGTTTTCCTTCTCCCTCTACTGCTTATGCTATTTTAGGGATTAAATGTGTGATACGCTTGGAGAGGATTGCTCAAAGGAAACGTAATGGAAGTGTAAGTGAGTTTCGATATCATAGGGAAAAAATCCCCCACGTTTAGCAACAAATTTCAACATAAATTTAAAAATTCTGCTGCGATTGGGGAAATTGGCTCACCTTGTAACCAAGCAGTTTAAATCTAAATCTCTGCAGCTTAACCAGAAACATGTTGCCTATTTGTGATTGAAAGAGTAAAATCTTACCTTCCTCAGCTGCAAATTCAGAGAACTTTGATCCTTCTTAAGCAGCAGTCAGGTTTCTGATCTGGGCCTGCCATGTGCTTTCTTCTTGCAGCCATCCAAACAGATCCCTCCTGGCTGGAGATATTTCGGCTCACAAGGCCCCAGGGTTATTCTGTTTGACTGGCTAAGGCCCAGATTGAATTCTCCCACATTCATTAGATGAAACGAAAGTGACTGAAACATTGGAACAGACTACCCTTAATGCACGCGCTTATTATCTTCAAATATAGCCTTCAAATTATGTAAATGACGATGCTGTTTCTGTCTACTGTATCTTTGTGGAGAGTCCGTCTGAAGTGCATGCGTTCTCTGTTCCACTTTGTGCATTAGACTTCTGTGTCTAAAAAAATATTCTCAAAGCCATCTGAAAGAAAATGCGACAGGGAACCTTTTTTTTTCCTGGTTGTGGCGTGACACTAATTTACTACCCCTCACATTTCCAAGGCAATTAGCTTTGAAGCTTCTCAGAAACTATTCTTGCCCAAGTCGATATAGCCAGCATGGCAAATAAGAATTTAAGCAGGTCCACTGGGCGACGGCTGATAAATATATCAAATATTACAGTGAGAAAAAGAAAGAAGAAAGAAGGCATATAAAGGAAATATAATTACCTCAGGGGTTATTCTGGGTGCCTGGCCCTCCATTCCTGGCCAGTAGAATCATGCAAATTGAATTCTGATTGTCTCTGTGCTGATGAGCAAAGAACTGTAATGCTATCAAAGCATCTATGCACCACAAAACATGATAATTTGCAGGAGAAGCAACATGATAATCATCAATTCATCATCATGCCTGATGCCTTGCCATATGAAGGCCATTTGAATGCGAGTGGAATTCACCTTTCCGCACATCTGAAATACTATAAAGGTAAATCCACTAATGTGAATTTAATGAACACAAAGTTGGCATAAATGCCCCCTTCAAATGAAGCTCCTCTTCTATTGACACAGTAAACCTTCCATGTTCCAGCGTCTCCAATGGAGCAGCAGTATATCTTACTGCATCAGTGCAAGGAGCAATGCCGCGGAGAAGCACAAGCATCATTAGCAAAACCAAAATGGCTCCAGGAAATCTCAACATTCATGTCAAGCTCGCAGAACTTCCGCAAAGAATAAAAAATGTGTTATTATTATTATGATTTTAAAGGTTATTGATACTTGTCTGTGAAGGTTCTCAGTCGTGCACGTCATGGTATCCAAGGAAAGTAAATGTTAGAAAATTAGAGTTGCTGGTAAAGGCAACTCCAGATTCATCTCTTACGAGAGGTGAAACGTCTTCAAGAATCTACTTTCCTTGGTTATTAATACTTGTTTCACAATAAAATCAAGAATTTGAAAGACTTTTGAAGAAAAGTTGAGAAATGTCTGCCAAAAAACTAAAGACCAAAAAATATTCTCCAAAACTAGATTAATTAAATGATAAAAAAAATTAATTCCCTCCACAACTCATGCTGTAAACAAGAAATAAGGACTTAAAAGCTATTTGGTTGAGAACAACAAACAAGGACTGGAGTAAATCATTCTGCCAGTAAATGCCAGTAAAGCGTTTTGGCAATAATATAAAAATTTCACAAGCCAAAAGATCTTGTCCTGTCTATTGAATAATAATAATAACACGGTAAGTATTTTTTTCACTGTACAGCGTTTACAACATCTTGCATGGCAGAATGTCACATTCCCACAATTGTCTCCTTCAAAAATGACAAGAGAAAAATGTCTAATGTGGGCCAGAAAATAGGTTAATTTTAACACAGCTGCCATACTGCATTAATGCCCTCATGTGTTTGATTATGTCATGAAATGTGTCTATATGGACCTTAACATCATGATGCATTAGAAGTTGCTGCTTAGTTTAGGAAAATAGTGACCTGTACTGTTATGAACTGAACACTTAATGTTAATTTTGTGATAATGTTTCGGACCTTTTCTGGGCTCGAAATTTAACTCATACGAGCAAACATCCATGCAGAAGAGTCACACATTCTAAGATCATCCTGTTCACAAATAAAACATACACATAATTAAAACATTTATTGCAGTAGCTGTATACCTGTAGAGTAGTAACAAGGATTAACTGTTTCAGTATCTGTGATGTCAAACACCCGCACAAATGACAAACATACTGCGATAAGCAAATCACTCCATCCCACTTAACTTCTTTATATTGTGACATAAATATGAAAGTGCTTTACAAAACTGAACGCCTCTTAAATGCACAAATCAAGTATATCTCAACAAAATAAAATGACACAAATGATCAAGTTAATTTTAAAAGCTATATCTTTTAGCATGCTTTTCCATTGTGTAACTTGCCGTTCATGCTGTGGGAAAAATAATATAAAGTAACCATTATCAAACAATCTGTCATGGTTGACTCATCAATCAGCACATGCCTTTGTATTTTGCGTCAAAACCAATGACTGGGTTTTTGTTTTAATAGACGTGTAATTAGGTCTCAATTTAGCAAACATTTGATGCATAAGGCATTTCAATAACAGACAGGGTTTCCTTTGTAGCCAACATGTTTGGAATATTGAAATAGGCATAATTCAGTGTTTGACAAAACTTCATGAAGGCACAGTGATTATTCAACTTTAATCTTACCTATGGAAAATAATATATTGTGTCGAAATAATATATACATATGTCATTAAATTGCAAGTACTACTGAGGAATTGCACTCAGTTAAATCACAATTTGAATAAAATCTATACAGTGTTAAGACCAACCTTAGATAAAACATTTAGCCATTTACAAATATATTGCTATTTAATTGTACACAGTTTCAAAATCTGCTTATAGAGGAGAGATTTCTGTTTTTCATTTTAATAGTGTAGATACTGAGCACTGACATCCTTCATACGAAATGTTTAAAAAAATGTTTGCTTGTGGCGTTACTTTCATAAAATTATTATGAAATATGGGCAATTTTGTGTATAATACGAATGAGAGATTGTTTTGAAAGCAACAATTGGGATTTGAATAAAAATAACACGTGTTGACTTGTACATCATGCCACAATATAGATCTTTATCCAATTAAGATCCCAAATCCTGATGACGAGCCTTCATGGTGATCAACAGCCCAAAGCCGTCCTGTTCACTGTGATTATTACAGGTACATGATAGTGGTTAATAAGTCCTATTTACAAACACACAGACAATGACGAATAAACAAGTGTCCACTAACAGTGTTATTAGAACAACACTCTCTGAAATGTAGATCCATTTTCTTTGATTGTGTCGATTAATATAGTCCTGAACAACTCAATAACAACCACACCACACATATTGGTATATATTGGTCAGCCACTGAAGTTTTTCTTTTTTTTCTTTTTTACTTGTTTTCATTGTCTCATTTCACGTGTCCTTCCTCCATTTGTCCGACTCACTCTCGAAGTTGAAATGTGAATTTGCGGAAATCGATGGAGTTTAAAAAAAGGAGGTTTCTTCTAGAGTGTAGTGAAGTCGGATTGTGGAAAACACAGCATAAGCACTATAGTTCTGTGGCCTACATAGTACATGTAGCTATCACGTCGCAGAAGCATCAACGCAAGTGGGAGGGAATGAGGAAAGAAAGAGAAATAAAGCAAGAAGAGCTCAAATGAGTGGCTTTGTTTGTTGTCCAGCTGTAAGGACGTTTCAGAGTCCCTCTTATAGCTGCTGCTCCTTTGGGCTGTCTGGGCATGAGGTTGGCTGGCAGGACTTCAGACTCACCAGTGGGATATCAGCCATGCCACTGTTGGTGAAGTGTCCTTCTCCGCTTCCAAACTGCTTCCTGTCACCAAAATGCTCCGACCGTCCGCTTTCATTTTTCCAGGTTCTGGTCAGAGTGTGTCCATTGAGGAGTTTGTCCTTGGGACCCCACTCCCTCTGAGATGCAAAGCTGGACATGGGGGATTTTGGCTGCTGGTACGTTCCCAAGGTTGGAGGCATCCAGCAGTTGTCTGAATGTCCCAGGACCAAGCATTCCTGTGTGCACATCTCCGTCGCCTCCACTAGACCCCGAGGTCCCAGCGGCCCATCTACAGAGAGGAAACAAAAGCATGCAAATATAGATTGAGATTAGGGATGATATGAGCATTGTTACCTGTTTACATAACACTTCAGGTATGATGCTTTGAAAGCACAGGAGAGAAAGTGATGGAGCCTCCCTATGGTGATCTTCTGTATACGTCAGAGAGAAATTTACTTTTTTCAATAGAAATTGTTAATATACTTGCAGAATTAGGGCAATAACAATGTCAGTGAGACATCTGATGAATTCTGATCATCTGTTTGTAATAGGCACAGTGATTTATGTAGGAAATATTGATGAAAAAAGTTTTTTTTGCATGCAATGGGATAATGAGATTTATTTTAACCTGAATATTTAATTGAAAGATGCCAAGTTTATGTTTATTGTATTTTTGCCCTTCAATAAATGTATGACTTCAACCATTTTCTGTGCAGGGTTGAGGCTGACCACAGCCAATGCACCACTTTAAAGGCAGATAAGGAAATTCAAATAAGAAGCTGGCAAAAAGGAATACTGGTTCAGCCTTGTCAAAACATTATTGAATTGTATGCTCTAAAAAATTTCAAACGCTGTGCTGTTAGTTTATATGATCCAGTGATTGTAACATGTGGCCCCGGTTCTGCCAGCCTCCCTTTAGATGTGCTGCTGATATGATCCCCAAAACCATGCTGGTAAGAAAATCCATCCTGAAAATTGGATTATGGAGATATAAATAGAGATTATTCTTCTGTAGGACAGCATCCACTTGCTTCATGCCACATGGCGTTGATACAAATAATAAGCAGCTGCTTGATGCTGCAGCGCTTCACAGCAGGAATACACTTTGTTGGCAGATCTTAGGGAGGATAAAAGTTCTCTTTGGGTGCTCCTACCAATGGATTCTGAAGGGAAATTTCCAGCATACACACATGCACATGCATAAACATACACTGAAAACAGGCTGATAAAGGAACAACACACTTATGTAGGGTGGAACTACACTGCAATGCTAAGGTTCATCCTTTAATGAGGCCAAACTAATCGATTTCACACTCGCACCTCTGACAACCTTTGTTTCATTACACTTAAGCATGACTTTAACACTATTTTGTGCAAATAGTTACTTTAATATGTGTCCGGGATTATACCTTGCAAATGTGTAAATAGATGATAAAAACAAACAAACTATACAATAGGCCAGTCTGCAGGGGCTTCTACTGTATAACGCTGACATTTACTTAAGAGTAACAAAATAATAAAAAAGAGAAATAGGGAGAATAAAAAAGAATGAACTGTAAAACTCTACACTCTTTTCATCAAATCTGCCTTTTGCAACAAGTGATATATGTGTTTTGCAATGTAAAGTGACCTCCTGAGCATCATTCAGGAGCTTTATATCGGTTAAAGTTGTGAACAATGTTTGAAATATTGTATAAGTGGTAAACAAGTGGTAAGTGAGCTTCATAGGTCAATAAAAACAAAGCGGATGACAAATGGCACACTCAAAGACAACACAAACATGTCAATGAAACCAGAGTCTGTACAAAGAGGCTCTCAGATGCTGTTAGTATGAAGCTGCTCCACTCAGCTCTCCTGTATGACTGATGGAGCAGCTCTAGGTTTAAAACAAAGAGAAAACAATTTGTTGTAAAATGTTTGCATCACAGTGTGTCAGCAGCAAGATAACACCCTGTAGCTCGAGCTGTCTTTGAGGAACACACGTCCACATTTAGACAGTAAAGGGACACAATAAGCCAGTGTTCCAGGTGGAGTTTGTGTCAATCCAATCTCAATATTTGAAAGGCAATGTGGCAATTAAAGAACTCATCTTTAGGAACAAAACAAGCTGTTCTGTCTTTATTTGGAAAAATCACTTCCACGCACAATGAACATAATGTTTTTGTTAAAAGAAAAAAGAGGTACAAAACATAATTGTGTCCTAGTTCCTCACAGGCAGCGGGTGGGCTTTTTATACTTTTTATTTTAATTATTGTGTGGATGCTTTTTGAAGTCCATAATCATAAAATTGTGCTACTTCATTATCATGAAAGTGTCAATTTAAAATCTGAACTTATCCGTAAACATGTATTATGAAATTCCAGGTGGAATGGAGTCTCATGTCAACATAGGTTAGTGCTTATTACTATAAAACTAAAACCGTTTTTCATCTTCAAATTATGGAAATATAAGAAACCTTCATAACTTTGTCTTTCCTTTGACTTTGTTGTTTTGCCAAAGCTGCATGGCTGCTTATCATGGGAGCAGAGGGAGTCAACAGATGGGCTCCCACTGCTACAGAAGTTTGGTGCAAAAAGCGAGCAACTTTTAAGAGAGTTATTAAAAGTCATATGTGACTAGGCAGCATTTCCGTTATGTCCTGTTTCCTGTTTCTGACACATTCCTATGCAGTAGGTGGCGCCATTAAATACAAGAGGAAGAGGGGCTGTGTGCCTCTTGACGCTTGGTTGGTGTCATCATGGAACAAAGCTTCAGTGATCCTGTAGCTCTTTGGGAATTAATAATCATTATGTCCTCAAATCTATCCTACCTGTGAAGAACTAGAGGCAACGAGTATCAGCAATGATACTCACTTGAACATATCCCAGCATTCATCACTCTTCCTTTTCACCTTTCTTTACTATGGGGCCTTTTTATTCATCACGAGGCTAAAGCTGCCATTTCAAACCAACGTGTCCAACACTGCTTAGTCCCTGCTGACCCAAATGCAAATACAATATGAATGGATGAAAAAAGGAAGACATCGATTTTACTTTTTAGCTCGTTTGCTGAGTATTCATGACAGGAGCGTTTAGGGTCATTCATGTGCAAGACAGTGTGAGCTGATGTAATTGTTCCTGCTGTAATTCTACATCCGCTCAAGCCCTGCAACCGGAACACTTGGATGAATCTTTGAAACTATCCGACATCCTTTTGCATGTTGTGACTGTTGTGGTGTGAAGAAATACTAGATGTGGGCGACTATCTTTGCCTGTAGGATCTGTGTAGTGACAGGCATCCATAACGGCCTAATCAAGACCCACAAGTTCATAGCCACATGAACAATACTGTGTTCAGCCAAGGTGACGGCAAGATGAGCTCTCCAAAGACGCTGTTAGCCAGTTAGGGTGCCATTAAGTGAGGTTTATACTTCACTCTGGTCAGGGTGCACACCACGTATGATGTCACTGCCACACTCGTGCCATCATCCATGTAAGCATATGGAGAGTATGAACAATATAACATTGCCTGCTTCCGTTCAGGCTTTTTGAAATACTTAATACGCACATTTTTTCTTAAAATAAATTGTAATTTACAACCAACAGGTGGGATGATGTTTCATGGAAGATAGTAACTAAACAAATGTTCAAATAAATCACATTTGTGTGGTTTGGGTATTGATTACAGCAGAATTAGGTGACTGTAATGTGTTGTACCTCAGACTCAATTACATTTTTTTTGTAACAGCAGATCCATTCACTCATTAATCAAGGGCACTTTGTGCATTGCTATTCCCCTGATGTAATACACATGACTATTTGCATGTAGATTGGTCCAATCAGTGGCCCCAGTGGGCAGCAGTGGATCATTTGAAGCAGACATTACCCGCTGCTGTTCAGCACCTACCTGCTGTTTGAGACAACAAGCTGGACAACCGCTAATTTAGCATCACTTCAGCATCAAAAAAAAGATTTTGCAATGTTTTGCATTTCATTCATACTGTTACACAACAACAAACAGATTTAGCTAATGGTTAATTATTCTTTCAGTAATATCCATGAGCAACAAACTAATATGTCTCTGAAGCTGTGAAGCAGTTCTGTATGGTTAAAATAACCATTCTGTGCACGAATAAAAGAATACAAGCCCCGGTCCATTTTCTATTTCATTTACATTAATTCCGGTTGGAAAGAACAGGACAAAAGAAAGGAAGGAATAGAGAACTGCTTCCTATTTCCTGGTCATTCAAACAAAAGAACACGCTTAAAGGAGCTGAAATTCAGCCCAAAAAAAGTGAAATTCCACCCCAGTTCCTGTTTAAAACATGAGAAAGAGTTTTCATCTTTGGTTGTCACACACTTTCACCTCACTGTCACATTGTCAGTTCAAGCAATAGAACTGTCACAGCTATATTCAAAGTATCAAAGAATCCTGGACCTGATCTGGATCTGTGCAAGGCTTTTATTCTTTTCCCTCACTTGTCAGTCTTGTCAAATCTCTGTGACATCTGCAATCCTGCCCTGAACTAATGTTTTTCATTCTTGACCAACATGCCAGCAGATGATAAACTGTACATACAACATAGACCACTGCAACACCTAAACAAGATCCACTGGTGTTTAAGAGATTGAAACATGGTGACAACTTTCTTCCCCTCAGTTATGATTCCCACGTTTGTTTCATGATCCTAATCCTTGAGATGTCCTTGAAAAAGTGCAACACACTAGTTTCCTTCTTAACCAGTACCTCCATGGTTTCAGTCCTTACTGCTGTCCTAACTCACATCCTCCTCCACTGCTCTGCTTGCAGGTTGCAGGAATGTGTTGCTCCTCTTAATTGAGAGAGTGCAGCAGGGGTAGAGGCTTCTCCCACTGGGCCTCCTCCCTCCTGAACAGGCTCTCTGACACACTCAGAGAAACAGACGAGACCGGACTCAGCTCCCCTAACTTCCATCCTTATTAGCCATTGCCTTCTCTTTGTTTACTTTTCTGTGGTTTGTCATTGATGTAATTCTCCTGTGACCTGCCCCCAGTATTGTCCAGTGTTTTCATATCCATCTAATCAATTCTCACACACACCAACACACCAACACACCAACACACACACACACACACACACACACACACACACACACACACACACACACGTAAACTATTCTGTGTGTGAGGAATCCAGAATATGCTCGTTCAGTAAACAAAATCATATTTCATGTCATATTACAGCATTCTGAAAAGGTTGGTGATTGAGAAATCTGGCAGTGAAATATAATATCATATTTTGATTATATACGGTGCTCTGCTGTATGTATTTTCCATTTCAATTACTGATGCATACATGCAAAAAACATGGCTGTGCGTGATAGTAATGTATCAGAATCTGTCACTGTTTGAAGCCTTATGACTTGAAAAAGCCCAGAGGGACTCAAGTGACGCCCAGATTAAACCCTCACAGTCCTGCTGGAACCTGGAGGTGGTATGGACTGATAAGCACCAGCAAGCCACTACACTACAACTACAGATAAGAGGCTGCTCAGTCCTGTAGAAAAACATCCTCATACCTTTGAAATCATTCCTGGATGACCGAGTGCACCGTGGAAATGTAGATTCCTTTGACTTTTACTGTTTTTTAAAATTGCAACCTTTGTATTAGGATTTTGCATTGCTCTCTCTCTCTCTCTCTCTCTCTCTCTCTCTCTCTCTCTCTCTCTCTCTCTTTCTCTCTCTCTCTGAAACACATACGGGCTGTAGTTTAATACATTTCCAATGATCCAGTTCAGTTCAGTTCAACCAACAATGCAATACAATGCATGTTAGCCCTTTATCACTGTGAGATGATGCAGTGCAATAAGACACAATGCAATGTTCACTGTACCTGCACTATGCCTTGGTTTTATATCTACTTTTTATATCTACTTTTAGATATTTAGTTCATCTGTAGTTGCAAAGTCACATCTATTTTATGATAGTCTCATAGAGGTAGTATAGAATAGGTATCATGTTGCCTTTGCTTACATATAATGGCTGCCATGGTGTCACTGATTTTGTAGAGAGCTTTCTGCTCATGGTTGCTATGCACAAGAAATCAAATTTCTCCATGCACACACACACACATACGTGCGCGCACACGCACATGCACACGCACACGCACGCACACGCACACACACACACAAACACACACAAAAGCACACACACGCATAGACTAGCAAATAGCCGCTGGCTGATTGTCGGTGCAGCCCCTGAGTGCTTTAAATAACATTGAGGCACAGGTGTTGAGGAATGCAAGGGATTCAAAACTGTGTCAGATGGTGCTGACTTTTGCTTACAGCACTGTGCAAATGTTGCCGATGTCCACAAAGACGGATAACTTAAAGACAAAGAAACCATTAGGTTGCCTGCTGATAGGGAGTCATTAGGATGTGCTTCAGGCTGCTCGGTTTAATTCTGCACGATCTCTGGAATAAATGTGAACCATAAGCAGTAACGATGGACACTTTCACCAAACAGCTTTCACATGCCTCTCTTCCAGTACTCCTACTCAGCATCTAAAGATCACAGAGGTTATAGTCGAGGATAAAATCACTCTGATTTTTGGCCAGAGGTTGTTTGCAAGTGTAAGGGAGTATTCTCTTTTTTCGTCTGCCGGCAATTACTAATGAGATAACACTTGGCTAATTAATCGGAGGCGCACTATCAGCGCCGATGTGCCAGTCCCACGCCAACAACCTACGGCCTTTGGAATGGCGAGGGTGAGCGGGCGGGGAGAGAGCGGGAGTGATTGAGTGCAGGGGATTTAGTGTCCACAGGGCTTGTTTATTTATCCGTGCTGTTAAGCATGCCCAGATGTTGTTATATGGGGATGAATGAGGCTTTGTTTTGGTCCAGCGTGAGGGCTCAAAGTGCCACGCCGTTGTCTCCAGCTGCTGCTCCAAAACACACAAGATAAGTCTGGCAGATTAATTTTCAATTCTTTAAAGCCTCTGTGGGTTTCCCTCTTTGACCCTCCCACCTTCCACCATAAAACACACATTAACACACTGCCAATCCATCAGTGTATAGGAACATCCAAGGCGTGGAATGATGTCTTTAAGCACATAGCCTGCATTCATAAAGAGGTGTCTCACATAGGGAAGACATACAGCAAGTGGCTTGGGGAATGCGAGTAGTATAGTGGTGAATGTCCAAAAAGGCATATAATTACAATCCCTTACAGCTTTGGTACAAATTTGAAAACAGGCCCTGTGATCTAAAGGCTATCTGGGGTTGGACAGAAACGATAGTGAACAGAGCAGAACAGAGCAACATGCTGGCTCCCCAAGAGAACTGGAGTCTGGCTGATGGATCCTTCCTCACGCTCCCTTTGAGGCATCAGCCTCTCGTGGGAGGAGATGAAGGGCAGGAGAGAGTTGAAATGGTAGAATGAAATGAAATAAACGAGAGTGGAAGTGAGGGGGGCTCAGAAAGAGAGAGGATAGAGAGTGTGTAGGAAAAATATGTCACTCCATTGTCAGTGATACATATTATTGACTTAAACCTCTTAAACCTCGAACAGATCTAATTCAAGTATTTAAGACCACCACATTACTACTTGGTTACTCAATTACACACCTTTGATGTCATACCTCACTTCGACCCAGTTGTACATGCAAATCATGGAGGGTTTCCAAAGGTGTTTAATTGTTTCTTAACTTGGAATTCGAGATGAAACTCAAGTTTACCTGCTGTGAGGCATAATGTGACCTTTCAACCTTTTGGGCAAAAGCACTATTAAGATCTTCCGAGCCTCTGTGTGTATACTTGTTTTGATTGTTTCTGCTGAAAAGTGCTCATATGTACTGAACTCTGAAGTCATACGTACTGCTTTTCCATCTGGTATTAACCACCTTCCAATGAGCCCCCTAGCACAGCTTTCAACCCATCTGTTCAGAGCAAATACAACATTTGAAGCTAACAATTAGCTACATCCAAAGCTAATGATGCTTCCTGATGACATGTGTTGGTCTTTGTGTGGCGTCAGCACTATTCAGTGAGTTGAGGAACGTGTAAACCACAGTGTGTGTGAGTGAGTGTGTCACATTAATGTTACTTTACATTCAAGAAAGTGGATAAGATAAAATGAAATACTTTAATACTGAAATTGCGCTGTGAATGCTTTTGCTCTGGATGGCTATAATGTTTTTAATTGATTCCTAAACATTGAAGACAAACAGGACATTACCAAAGCCTAGTAGAAAAGCACACAAGCCCTTATAGTTTGTTAAAAACAAGCTGAATCTGCAGTTGAGCCTCCAGCCGTGTCGGTGCAGCTCTGCTTGTACTGTGCACAAGATAGTGACCTCATTCATTTTCCTCTTCTGAATGACAGGACGGTCTCGGAGAAAAAAAAGGCTGAGATTCAGGGACACTGAATCAGATGAGAGACATTTTTCACCTGCTTTACAGATGAAAGAAAAAAATGATTTCAGCCGAGACCGTTCACTTTCCAGGGGGACAAGCCGAAGACCTTCAGTGTAATATTCAGTGCAAGGCAGCGGAAAGAAATTGAGGATAACCGCAAATCTATTGCTAAAGCTAGAAAGCCAGTACTTACGGGTGGGGAATGAAAGTCGATATTTAACATATCAAGAAACTGTACTCTTCTCACCAGTGTAGACAAGCACCAGCAAACAGGCCACATCTTTATTATTTTATTATGACTGCTCACATGAGTATTGTTTATCACTATCACCTTGCCTGCTGTCCAAAAATCATAGTTTAATTTCCCTTGTAGTGTTTAATTATACCCTCTATCTCTGTCACAGTCTTGGTTCTCGGGACCCAAATGGTCTGACTGGGGAAATCAACTGGGAAATTAGCCACACACTTAGCTTGTTATATAACTACTCGCTAATAAACAAGTATGTTGTCTATGGGCTTGGCTGTCACTGATGGATGCTATTATGTTCATAACAAGGTATCTCTAATCAGGGACCAATGACTAAAGTCCATCCTCAACAAGGGTACAAGCACAAGTGGCATTACGTCACTTATCATGCAGAGAGCAAAACTGCAAAACAGGAAGGCCCCTGTAGTTTTTTGAGAGATGGTATGCTGCTGGTATTATCTGACCAGAGATGTCAGATTACTTTAGAAATGACTGCAAAATGACTGACTGCAAAATACAGCGACAGACTGAATCACATTTATCAGTTACCAGTTATCAAATACTCTGAAATGCTGTAACAAGCTGTGAATGGAAGCACAATACATAATATAATTCATTGCTTCTTGAGTGGAGACCCTGCAATAAAAGATTTCACGACTTTCAACGTGCTATATTGTCATGCATGTTCATATTGAGTTTCTAACTTCACACACCAAACTAGAGTTACAGATCCATATTTCAGTAGCTGTGTGATGCAGAAGGGCTGAATAATAACAGCTGATGTCAGATAAACCACCAACAGTGCAGTGCAAGTGTTCTGGTGGCTCTAATTCAGAGGAAGCTCGGGAAAGGAAATGTAGGTCCTGCTCCTGGGTTTTGCTGTATTATTTATCAGCAGGTACACGGCGTTAAATATTTAAAATGCAACAGTATTACGTCACGGTGACATGTATTAAAAACATCACAGTCTATTCTGTGCTATTTGAGAGATACTGAGGCAGCTTGGTTTACACACACGTTTCACTGTGTGCTAATGCAGTAGTGGAGGCGGTGGATAGGCGAAGTGACTGCTTTGATGTCAGCAGCCAGGCCTTACTATTGATTATTTTTCACCTTTTATTCAGGAGCATTGATGACAATATGTAAACTACACGTCATAAAATTTTCCAAGTTGTCAGATTGCCCTCCTATTGGCTATATACGATGTTGATGAAGTCTTTGTGGATCAGGGTCAGAAATGATAAGATCTCTCAGTAGGCAAGTCTGTCTGGTTTCCAAACTACATGTAATTCAAAAGGCGTATTTATTTATTTATTCATGTATTCCGCCCCTGTGTGCAGTGAGAGTCCATATACATATCTCATTAGTGGGAATTTAGCAGACTGCGACTGTTACTCAGCACTGTGACTCCTCATAACCCATCCCTGCTGTGTGACCTCCTCCATTGTATGTCACGTTCTGTTCTGTCGTTAAGTCTGTCGCCTACAAGTTGTGCTCATATACTAACCTTAGGTATTGAGATTTGTGTTTGCTTGCAGCTTTTAGTGAAAGAGCTGCAAAGAATGTGATGTTTGGGTGAATCGGCACACAAGGTTCATATGCTGATTTCCCCAGCCATTAAGCGAACATTAAACTGACTATACATAGGATGTACTCCTGTAGGAAAGAGGAATACAAATACATTCACAATTAGATGCATATAACCACAATGCCATGGAATAAAAGTTTCTTGATGGCTGACAAAGTACAGCATATATCTAGTTTATACTCTTTGTAAAGTAAATTGTCAAAAGTGGAAGTGAGATTTGTTCATGTCATCACACATCATAGATTAAACCAAACCCGCCTTGCTGACAAAGGTTATAATCTCAGGCTGTCACTTGTTGTGTAATGCTTTTTGTCTATGGAATGTAGCAAACAAAATATATAAACACCAAATAAATGCGTATGTTAGAAAATGAAACTAGATTTAAAATGCAATCATAATGTATTCCCGTCCAATTAGCAGTAATGATATATTTGCATCAGACACGTATAACTAATTAAATGAAGAGCTATCACACACTGATCACTCGTCTCAGCTCACTTGCCTTTTTTGTCACACGCTGTTTTCTCACCTTATTAATTGTAACACATAACCGTGTTAGTGTGTTTTAAGCACTTCAGAGCTTCAGTGTAAATTGCTCAAATCGAGTTAATCATCAAGTTGATCAAAATGAATGATAGACAGGATCAGGAAAAGTCCAGTTAGATTTTTCAAGTTTCATCAAAATCATTATTGAATTGCTATCTATTATTTATCATCTCTTTACTTGGCGAGCTTAAAGTATTATTCCTGTTTACCAAATGATTGCTTCTTTATTGATTACTACATTCTCATGCCCATTCCCACTTGGGTATGGACTTCACACTTTTTTACTATGAGCTGCTTTTGTGTCACCTGACTTGTATAGTATTAAATACTCTGCTAAATAAACCTAAACAGAGTACTTCCTGTGGTTTCTTCCTTTTTTGCTCCACCGCCCTCTTCACTCAGATTTTCCATTGCACCACTCCAGGGGTTCACTTCACATCCAATTTAAATAGAATATTTTATCAAAGTTGCCGGATTCCAGTAAAGTAAGATTAAAAATTTAAAAGTTGTTTCAATATATTTCTTACAAAACTTAATCAAAAGCTAACTTGCCGTATCCCCCCCAACATGCCCTGGTAATGTTTAATAATTTACAGACACAGTGTTGTTGTTATTGTGCAGCTCTACAATAGGCAACTCGGTTATTTTAATAACTCAATAATAAAAACGCTATTAATATCAAAAACTTGGCTCTCAAAGATATAATTCTAAATGTGCTTTATTAGATTCTAGAGGGAAATTCCACCAATTTTACACATTATATTCAATGAATTGGTATTGGGGAGCACTATTCAGCACACAATATCAACTGTATGCAGTCTTTTGTGGCTGTAGAGGGCGCTGTGCCGAGTCAAGGAAAGGTGACCTGATGTCTATAAGCTTAAGACTATAAGCTTGAAAACTTACGCCACTCCTGAGTTTGGGTCACGCATTAAATAAGATGACTCTGAATAGGCCTCAGTCTTGAAAACTTGTATTCTGGCAGTGACTTGTGTCCAAAGCCCCTGAATTTGCACAGCGCCATCTACTGTACAGACACGAAAGACTTTCCAAATGTGTTGTGACATACTGAATAGTTCACCCATTACAATAAACTGAATTTGATGTCTAAAACTGGTGGAGCGACCCTTTATAGTTGCCAGGATGAGCGTAGAGACTCATGTTCAGTCTGACTCCAGTGTATTTAAAACCGTCACTTCTTAGGCAGCAGTGTCTGGATGTCAACCTTGTAATGATTTTGGGCTTCAGAGAGTGTGTCAGACATTTCAGTGTGCACCATGAAAGCTCTTGGAGGAGGTGATTTCTTCCTGTTGGAACACATCGGCACGGAGGAATAGAATTTTGTCATTTAGAGCAAGGAAAACCATCTGCAGCTCAATGTCTGTGTGACAAAAGAGTGATCTTTGGAGTGATCTTTTCCTGACAGAGGAAGACCAAACTGACGGCTGTCACCGCACCTGTCACCAGTCAGAGTGAGGAGGTGGAGATGCCGTCGCCCTACATGTGCCTGGCCGTTACGCATTAAAAACAAAATCAAGTGCAGTAAGATGGAGGAAAAGTACAAGAGGGTGGAGTAGATCATTCACTGGAGGCTCTGGTCCTTCACGACACATTCAAACCGTTGGTGGTAGCCAGCGAGTTGCTCTTTGAGGAGTTGTGCTGTGGAGGTTGAGAATGTAGGTAGGAGTAGTAAACTGGTGAAAAAAGGCACTCTGCTCTTAGCCTGGAGGCAGAAGCAAAGGGGAATATGAGGACTAAACTAAACTCAATTCTGGAGAACACCTTCCACCCCCTCTCAGGCAAGATGAAGATACACAACATAGTCACCCTTTGCCTCAGCATTCACTGTTGTGCCTACAGCCATCAGACTGTGCAATGTTTTGTACCCAAACAACTCAGATCTCAGCCAACCAGTAGGAAGAGACTGAACAAACTTAACAAGCCACTATGGACCGCTTTGCTATTCCAGAATCAAATATGTTTAAGTATTTGCTGTAAATTCTATGGACTAATTTGCAAATGTTGCACGTTGACTGTGGATACTTTGCTCATGTTTAGAATATGTAGCTGTATTGTGGAAGTAAAATACTATTCATTCATTGTATCGCATGGCAGGTCTGTTCTAGGGCTTTTGTTAAAGAGACATGTGGTTATGCAAATCCCGTTAGTACAGTTGATAACACGTATTGTTGTTTCCAGTGCAGTCTTATATTATATGCCACTGCCTTTCATTCTTGTATGCATACAGTTTATGACCTTCAGATTGCCATAAGTACCATGGACATTTGCAAATTATATATTGTTGTACTGCATCTCTCTCTTCATACATTTACATTTACATGTTGTCCAGACACACAGACATATTGTATGTTTTAAATCTGTGTTCACTATGATGTGTGTATTTATAAGAAATAATGGGTCCACTTGTAGTTCCCTTGTTGCCCAGTGGGTGGTATGTGGAGTAGGGCCTAAGTGTATACAGGTAAGCCCCTAATCAGAGGGCAGGTGATGTTTACGGGAAGGGGCACACAGTTTTTGCACCGTCACGCCACGGCGCGTCACGTCATCGTCAGCGTTAGCACATGGTGGTGTATCGCAGTATGGAAACGTCTAAATGTTTGCCTGAAAGTTACGAACCAGAAGAAGAATGAATGGACCGGAAGTGCTACAAATAAACATCTGCATCGCTTTGGACGTTATCCACAGACAGGCTACGCGTCAATAAGGCAAGTGCCGGTACAGCAGCGCCTCAGTGGCTTGCAGATGTACACATTTTACATATTTTATGTCATCAATGGGGATATCTAAACGTGCTGTGTGTGAATGAATAACGACATGAAAGCAGCCCGTGCACACAGACAGATAGTGTCCATATATCCAGTCAGGTAGAGAGTCGGTTGTCAGTCGGGTCTCTTATAAAGTGCAATTAAGGCAGCCGTACAGACAAAACACACTGTGAATCACTGCCTTACACTGCTCAGAGCAACAGCTCTGTCCCCATGACAACAATGGCCAAGTGAAAATGATTTCTTCTCCCTTTCTAATCTCCCACTGCATTAGACTCAGTCACTGACTTTGTAATCTCATTTCTGGTCTAAATCAGTGAATACGCCTGTTCATCTCAACAATGGATCGAATACATCTCTAGTTGAAGACTCTTAGTATAACTGATGATAACAATTAGAGAGACTCAGATTCTACTAATGTTCTTTTTTGCTCACATTAATGCTACTTTTTTAATGTACATACTTTTTTAAGTTTCTTAAGTTCCATTTGTCTTTTCTGTGCTGAACCGTAATTAATCTATCTTGACAAGTAAAGCTTCAATTTATCTCATTAGTGACATCATGATGCTGTCAGATGGGGCCACTGGCATTAAAGTGCACTAAGACACAAAAAGGCACTGTAAAGAGTCTGATTGATATAGAACGCGGAAAGAAACTCCGACAAATAAACTATGAAAACAACAGAGAACTGCTTTCTGACACACACCCACACACATCTTATCAACAACAAGTTCAATATGGCTGAGGGTATGGTATGAAGAAGCCTTTTCAAACTCTTTTCCGCAATTTACAGGAGGATCAAATATCTAAATCAGAGAAAATAATAACCCCCCGGCATCAATGTTAGTCCGTGGTTCAGTGCAACAGAGTGTGTCCTTGTGTTGTGTTTCTATAGTACCAAAGCCCTTTGTTGTTGATTTAATTCAGGAATGAATGAGAAAATAGGAGGAAGTCACTGGTGCATTGCAATAATCTGGTGACTAGTTATTACATCATGCTCAGAGATTTACCTACACTCAAATTCAGTTTAATCATTCAAACTAACGAAGGTGGACTTGTGTTGCTGAGCTGCTGGCGTCAACGTATAACAGGACTTCTTATTCATAATTGGCAGAAATAATTGCCTATGGTGAAGTTGTTTTTTTTGTGTGTTAAGTAGAAGGCAGTTGGTAATTTGCATTCAGTAGTTCCACTAAATGTTTCATGGCTATCTATAATGAATAAATCATTCAAGAAAGCATTTTATTGTGACTAGTTTATATGCAGAGAATTGAATGCAATCTGCTCAAAGCACAATGGAATAACACCACCTGCTAGAACACCACTGGACTGCCTTCATAGGAAACAATGCAACTGTAAGCCTGTCAGAATGTGTTGATGTGATCTATCTGGGCAATATTTGCATAAAGAAACCCAACAACTTGACTTAACACTGGTTTGTGCATCACAAATAGGAATAACTGTAACCTAAAGTAAACATATCATATCATAAACACTGCCTTTATTTGTTTTACAGCTTGGTAGCTCCTTGATTTTATGCATTTTTTATTTAATTTTATTTCTATGCTGCTACATTTATCCTGGTAGGTTTTTCCCCCCAATGAAAAATAGTACATTTTTATTCCTTCTTCCAATATATGTAACATGATGGCAGCTCTGTGCACGCTGGGATTCAGCATCAAAAAAGGAGTAAATGGCTCACGGCAAAAGACTTATTATGGAATACTGTCCGACGTTGTGCTCCTTACAGTGAAGCCCACACACGCAGACACAAGCACAGCGGATTAGCATAAGGTGGACGGGGTTACGGTGTGTACAGTAACTGCTTACATGCAGGGTAATAGAAAAAAAGGAAAGAAGTGTGAGACAAAATGAGTGGGAAAGAAGAAAAAAACTGATAGATAAATTGGACAGTGGAGTAGTGACAGAGATAGATGCATAATTCACTTTGTTGATTATAACCATGGGCTGGAGGGAATTTGATAATAAAACAAAACCTTGTTAATCCCTTGAGAACTCTGTAATTGCAATGTTGAGGTACATCTTCTCTCTGTTAGTAATTGTAATTTCAGAACTCGCTCTGCCTATATATACATTTATTCATACTTACCTGAGGGAAGGGATAGGACTACTACTGTCTATTAAAAGTGAACTGAATTAAGTTGATATAATGTATGCTTGGAAGACCGGCAATGTATTGATTTGGTTCAAAAATAAATCTTATGGTATAACTAATAAAAGACAACTTTTATTAACTTAGTTGTCAGTACCTACAGCAAACTATTCATAAATTCATTGCTTGAATTAATTCCTCAATGTGATTCAAGTCTTTCATTATTTTTGATTCAATTGAAGTATAAGCTATTTAAATGCATGCGGCCTCTTGACTTATCGTCTTGCAGTTCGATGCGTAATCGCACATGTGTTTTGCCGTGTCGACCTGATAAGTTAGAGGTGTCAAAACTTATCAAGTGTTCAGGCATTAAATCTGAAGTGACGGAATAAGTTTGCACCTCCTCTTCAACTCCAAGAAACATCTGCCACAGCTTTAGCGGTGTTATGGTGTTAAAGCAAAGGCAATTAATGCCACAGGATTGCATGAATCAAATAAGAGATGCAGAAAAACAAAGTGAAAATGGATCTAGCTGCTGTTACTGACAAGTTCATGGCCACCACTTTCTCTTTTTGAGAAGTTGCAGTGTTCATTCCTACAGAGAATATACAAGAAAATGTGAAATATTTGCCTGAATTATTTAGATTAATGGTTCTTGCAACAAACTTCCAACAAACACCAATCAAATCATCTCATCTCAGCAAAATAAACCATCTCAGCAACTTTAACATCAAATACCACCAAGAGTTCTTGCACCACAGTATGAGGGAGGAAATCAATAGAAGAATATGATTAGAATACAAGAAAAGCCTTTTTACAGCTGATTCTCTGCGTCAGTGTACTTTCAGTTTACTGATTTGCCATGAAATAGATATCATGAAATAGCATCATCAAAGAAGTAGAAACCGCTACTGATCACATGAAATGTGAGTGACGGCCATATGCATAAATCTGCTCTGTGTGATGGTTTGTGTGCTGGGAGGAAGTGGAGGTCAGGGCCTGGCAGAGACCCCTGTTGGGTGCAGGTGGCGAATAACTTCTGTCAGCCAAGTAATTAAGTGTCCATCACATCCTTGCAGGAGGGCTGTGCAACCCAGAAACCTCTTCCAATCTCCATCTGGGAGAGGGATTGGAGCTACAATCTGGCCACGCTTATGATCCACCTCCGTACCACTTTATTTGGCATATTATAAAATCAGAATTAGCCTCTGATTTGTTTTTTATAACATATGCACAGCAAAGCACTTAATGCCTTTATATGCAATCTGTTTGAAGTGCGTAGGAAGCGGTTCACTATTTGACATATTTTACAGGGAAAGGCAACGGATGAATAAACGAACAATAATTAAAAGAACCCATACATAATAGAAGAAATACAAAAGAACATAAAGACTATTAAGGATATAAAGAAGGTCAGGAGCAGGAATATGGAGAAGATCTAGAATCTAGAACTATCCATCCAGATAGCACAACTACTTAGCAGTGAATAAGAACAATTGAAATATATGTAAATTCTGCTATTGTGGCAAATTGTCCTGACAGAAATGTACTTCTTGAAGCCATAGTTTAAAACGATTTAATAATTGTAAGTAGGTTTTTGTACAGCACAGATAAGCAGTGTCTGATTTGTCTTAGACTTCCCGACTCTTTGGAGAGGTGGTACTTAGACGTGTTGTTTGCTCAGACGTGGTACTTGGTTCAAAAGGTTTGACAACTGCTGGTTCAACAACAACAGCAGATAAGCAGTTGAGCAAACTGCAGTGTGATTTCCCTCTAGCTTTCCCTTGACCATCAGCACAGCTGAGTCCCTCAGCCACAGAAATCACCGCATCCTCTTCCTGGCTTCCAAATGTAATTAGTTAGTAATTATAGAGAGCTAATCAGTCGTACTTGTGCTTAATCAATGTCCCAACATCTCTAGCCATTCTTGGCTGGTAGGACACACTGTTTTTGTGGATATACTCTAGCCTAAAAGCTTTATGTGTGTCATCCTGACAACCCGTCATGGTTTCATGATAGGAAAAACCCTCCACCTCTGCTGACGTTTCCACTTGAAACCAGAAACTCCAGGTTAAAGTGCTTGGAAATATCCTGATTTATTCCAGCGCACTCTAATATGCACATGACAACCAAATGCTTGCTTAATTTATGGCTCAACGTCAAAATGTCTCCGCTCTTCCAACGTAGGTGTGCACGGCGTCAGGCAGCCCACAAAAAGTGCTGCTGAATCCAGGAATGTGAGACTGCGTCGAGAAGCTGAGGAAAGGAAGAGCTGTGATTTGGACACAGCAGAGGACTGTGGGTAGTTACGCTGTGAAGATATCCTGTGAGTACGGTAGTATTCGTGTGTGAACACCTTCAACACCTCACCTCCCTGAACACAAGCAGTAAGGCAGAACAAACCGTGATTAAATGTGATGGAGAAACAGTGATGATGCTGCATGGAGGCGACCTATTATGATTCACTTACTGCCTTAAGTCTTGTGGCATATATGTGTGGACAGTAAAATATGTTCTGCTGTCTGAAAGAGGCATATTTCATTTTTATAAAACAGACATCATCCATTCAGACAGATTGGATTAATACTGAAGATTGTAGTCTATGCCATTATGCAAAACATTACTCACTGTATTGTATAATATTCCACCTTCACCACTGTGATTGCTTTGAAACGTGATCAACTGGTTCAACATCCAATTTCAATGTCGTGAAACTTTTTTTTCTTTGTTGCCTGGCTCGCGGTTGATATGTGTGGCTCGTCTCATTTTTTAATGTAGGAACATGTGTGAAACTAATTTGTTGTTTTTGAAGATGGCGGCAATTAATCTCTCAAATGACCTGGCTAGATTAAACGAGAAGAAAGAGAGGATGCTAGGAAAATAAATGCCAGCATTAGGGAAGAAATTACAAGATGACCTTACTGAACAATGATTTATGGATTCCCTAGTCAAGCAATTACAGCAGGTGATACCTTTGAAATTTCTAACCATGGAAATTAAATTTGCTCCTTTGCAAACTGTGCACTTGTCAAGGACATTTAAACTGTTACCTACACTGGGTGGCTCCTCTGCTATCATCCCTCTTCCCTCGGCAAATCACTCAGCTTTCAGAGTGATAGAGCATATAGGGGGATAGACAAAATAATGAAAACACCCAACAATACATGAATATCAAGCGCCAGAAAAGAATGGTGCTCAAGGACGTATATGTTCCAGGGTTTAGGGGAAGTTGTCGTTCCTTTAATATGAGCAAGTGCTCAATCTGCCAAACAGGAATACTGCATTAGTATAAATGGGAACGGTTTTGTCCTCGTCTTTAAAGTACAAACAACACTTTCCACCCCCATGATAATTCTTAAATGTTTCCTGCGTTGAAACTATTCTTTGGCTAGACATGAAGCCATCTGGGTGACTAATCAGAACTCCCACTCATGTCAGCATATGTTCTATTTCTCTTATGAGACCGGGCTTAGTGCTTCTTACACTAGGGTTATGCATCTTTTGGGTTTTGGCCTTTATGTAAACTTGTCTCGTCAAGATTATACATATTTCATTGGTATCTTTTGGATGTCGTCAACTGCATTCGTACATTCACCTTCCAGAGTTACACTTGGTTTGTTATCTCAGCAACTGTTATTTTATTGATGTCGCCATATAGCTACTAATGCAATGCCAATTGCTTTTGTCTAGTACATAAAGTGTGAAACTATGTTACAGACTAATCCTATCACATGTTCTGTTAAGTGATCTCACACATTATTTGTTACTGGATAAGAAAAAGTGGTTAATATGACCTGACAAGATCCAAAACGCCAACGCCAAGACTCGACAACACTTGCTTGCACACAAAGCAGCATTGTGTTTGAATCCACCATCTTAAGTTTATAACCGAAACGGGAAATTTCTGTTTCCATTTTGGCTTTGTTACTGCCTTAGATAGTCGCAGCATTTATTTAATTTATCTAATGTAAAAGCGTAAAGATTCATTCACTTCTCCCAACGTGCTTTTGATTGTGTGAGTGTAAAAAGTACAAAGACAGCAGATAATACTCCTTCATTTTCTATGTTCTGGTTTGCAGAGAGTTCATTGGCATTGTCAGCCAGAAGGTAGTGAGTCACTATCCAGAGAGATTACAATGAATCGAAAAGCACAGAGAACGAGTTTAACCAAAATAATTGTGTCAATCTGAAGTGTAGTCCAGCAGTGCTCTGTCTTATAGATGACAGCAAATTACAATATTTAAACCATGCATTTAAGATTTCAGCTTCAAGGCAACAAAGGGACATAGCAAATGATCTGGCTAGTGTACATCTCATTTGTCATTGTGCTATCATGACTTTCATGAACTCCATGCTGCATATCTTCAATACAACCTTATATTTGTGTTGCTGCTTTGTGGATATGGAATTGCTACTTCAAATAATCCGTTTTCCACCCGTTTCTGTTATTAAGGAATTTGCACAATAGCATCAGAATTCATTGTCCTTTTATTGTGTTCCTCCGTTTCCATTGCACTTATTTCCAAAAGTGCAATGAAGAAGATCACAGCGTCCTTGCTATTTTAAATCCTATTCGGAAGAAACAAATCAATCAAACTAATCTCAGGGATTATGTTCCTCATTGGCTCTCTGAGGGTGTGATGAGAAGAGACTATTTTTATTATGCAGCCTTGTGTAAATGCTCAGCATTGAGTTGCTCATAAATCCTTACATCTGTGCCTACCATCATGCCACTTCTGTTGTAATGGCTCTTTTCAGTCTGAAACTGCAGAACATGGAACATGATGATGAAAGCAGAGCTGCACACCACTCAGGTGCATTTAGAACACATGTCTCGCCACCATCATATGTCACTGGAATATGGAAATGCTAGACCCACGTACATGCGCTTTCACTACTAATGAGGACACTAATATTGAGCTCAGAGGGAATATAATCTGACATTCGGATATCGCACTGACTGAGTGATGGACCTTTCAAACTTTGTATTGGATGAGTGCTGTAAATAGTATTGTAATACATTTGCATATTGAACATGAAAGATGGGCCTTTCCTTAGCAATAAGCCAAACCCTTACACCCTGACCATTAGATGCACCTTACAGTGCCTTGCAGAGATATTTGAAAAATTAACCAGCCATGAAAAAGGCCATGAAGACCACTGAAACTAATGTATGCACACAAAATAACTAAATAACTACACTAAATAATAACAAAATAAATGATATATAATCCCACCTAGATTTCTTCAACACATTTTTCTACTTAACCCAAACCGACATGGAATGAAGATGGTATTAGGCCAGCACCTGTTTCTGTGTTGCACCAGCAGGTTGGTAATTAAAACAAACGTGGTCCTAAATTAAAAAAACATGCTGTCGGGTAATTTATCCAATATTCTATACATATTTGGCTTGAGATTTTTCAATGTCTACCATTGGCCCCTACTCACACTAATGAACATCTATTACTTCCCTGTGATATCTCTAAATATATCTGAGATATATCTAAGATATCTAAATATCTGTACATTTGACACAATGGGATTAATTGCAAACATAAACGATGAAATTTATCTTGAGCTGACAACTATCCATCCTAGAACATGCAAGAAGTACTTGATGCATTTGTCTGAAAGACTGGGCAATTTTGCTGAGATCGATGCCATCATCGTGGGAAATATTTTTTCCGTAAAACACGGGCGAGTTGTGATGTCTGTCTGAAATGCTGCTGAGGACACGCAGAAACATGTTCAACAGCCCTTCTGTGGTCACAGGGGGAGTTTGCTAAAGCAGATACCAGCAACCTGTCAGAAGAGCTCATATGGTTATGTTTACATCAGGGTTTGGAATAAAAGACAGCAAAATGTTTCAAATATAACTATTAGATGAAGAAAATGCAAATTTGATCGTGTTTCCATTAATCATGGACAAGCAAATGGTTCTCTGGCAATGTCACTTCTCAGAAAATGTCCATGAGTTTTCTGAGTTGTGCAGGGGGGAGTTTGAATGCTGCTTTTTCAATGACTACTTGGTACTGTATTATTACTGAAACATTGTTGTCAGTGCTACATTAATAAGTATTTTAAATTATATAAAAAAAGAAGAAGACTAATCAACTCTTTTTATTTCTATATTTTCTTCGTCTTTCATCAGTAATCATTCTTTGACGAAGATCTGAAACACAATGTTCAAGGTTTGCCATGAACAACAATATAAACAAGTGTTGCCCATCCTGTTATTTTGGCAAAACCAAATGACAGTGAGTAACATTCAGCACTGGAAGGCGTGAGGGATAGCTGGTAAATTGCAAATGGCACTCTGTCAAAAGCCATTCCTCCTGTGGTTCTCTAGACATTGGACATTTGATGAGTAGCTTTGACTGTTCCCCTCTCAATGTCAAAAAATCAGCAGGCACTCTGACTCCCTGATGGGGTCGGGACCTCTGCCGCTGAGAGGGGATGGCCATGTTGAATCGAGGACACCCTCTGTCATCACACAGAGACGTACAGATGCACACTCCCTGAGACACAAGTGGAACAGTATGGGACAGCAATCTAGGATATTAAAAAATTAAATCAGTGACAAACACAGAAGCAAGCAGACGGACTGGTCAGTTCTTGCTGTTCTCTATTTATTCTAAATCTGAATGATACACAGACAAAGGAGCGTATGTTAAAGCAGAGACATGTACAGGGCATGAACAGAAATGGTGCCAGCGGCCTCATCATCCATTTCCTTTAGCCCATCTATAAATGGCACGCATTTAATCCTTTTAATTATGGATCCTCGCTACAATTACCTCAAATTAAATTACTCTGCAAACCTCAGAAGGATACATAGCTAAGTGAGAAGAAGAGGATCACTATGCCAGGGATTTAACCTCAGTTTCTCTGTGACACATTGAGCTATCACCCCCACCTCCTAAATCCAACTCCATATGGCATTGGAATATTGAGAATGCTTGAAAGCCCACACTGTACCGTTTCTAGAACCCAATCAACCCTCAAACTCCCCCAAATCCCCTCTTTCCCAGTCCTACTCTATTCAGGGGACTGTGGAGATTACCGAGAAGAACCCTGCCTGGCAGGCATGCCACACTTAAATAATCTCTGGGTGAAATCCCAGTGTTAATGTGGGGTTTCTGGATCATGGCACTGCGGTGTGTTGTGGCTCTCTTTGGCACGGTGGTCGAAGATGACGGGCACGACCGGGAGGAGGAGAATGTAATGACCGAGGGACGGCAGATTAGCATGAAAGGATGGAGGGGAAGAGTGACGAGAGGAGAGACGAATGGGGAATTTGACGGCTGAAGAAAGGGAATACAACAATGTGGCATGTATGAGTGGAATAGAGGAAGCAGGGGGGAGAGACAGAGGGAATTGAGAGGATGAGAGAGATGGGACTGTGGAGGCGAGATAGTCCCCTGAGTGGGCCACAAGAAGCCTGCCAAGGTCTAAATGACATTACTCTGCATGTTATACTTCATGGCCTTGGGTGGGAGTCCCATGTGCCAAGAGATGCATAAAATCCTGACTGCTATTCTTGCTCCTCACACCAGCTGACCCATGAACACACTCATCTCACACTTGAAGTATGGCAGCAAATCAAGTACGCTCAACACCGACAATGCATTAATTACTTGACGTTTCAATTGCAGTTCTTTAATGGCTTTAGTCCACTGGATAGCCAAGAAGGTGAGACGATACGTTACCACATGTCAGGGAAGTGTAGCGGCAATATTGGCAGTCTGTATGTCTTAAAGACATTGAAGATGTTTCACAGATACAAGAAGGAGAGAGAGAGAGAAAAGAGCTTCTTCAATAGGCTGGGAAATAGCCTTAGGTGCAGGACTGCTCATTTGGTAAATGGGCCTCACAGAATGTGGGCAATGTGTGTGTGAATCATATGTATAAATATAATAATCAAAAGAATAAAATGCAGCCTAAAAGCTCTGTGCTCTGGCAAATTACTGGAAGTAACCTTGTCCATCACCTGCACTTTGTTGTTGGTTCTTCTCTCTAAGGGCTCACTAATAGAATCGAATGAACTTCCCACTTAAATCAGGTCTTTTACTGCTAAAATCGTAAAAACATTTCCAATGACACCTTACAGCTATAAAAGTATATTTCTGACCCCTGGATGACACACAGCTGTATCATACCTTCCTCCCCACTCTGCCTACTCCAGCCTCCAAGCAAAATGACTAAATCTATTTTTTTCCCACAACACAGTCATTTGGTTTATAAATGATTAAGCCCATTTATAGCCAAAATTGGCCTTTTAAACCAGATCAATGCAATTGTCTGTATCAAACACTGATTGATAATCTGTTTCTCAACCCTTTTCTTAAGCACAGCTGTGATTCTGAATTTTATATATTTAGAGCTGAAACCTAATAAAGGAGCCAAGTTTGATACGTGGCGGATTCCACTGGCAATCAAACCTTTTTTTGGTGGGTGTGAGACAACAAAGCCATCGTATTCTCTTTTCCATTAGCAAATCCAAGTGATGGCTTTTATTGAATTGCCCAGCCAGCACATTATTAATACATTTTGCATGTGTGTTGTGAATGTGCTCAGATGGCAGATTTGTGGATTGACATTACACTGTGTGGTATCAAACAGTATTGGCAAACATATTCAATTGCTGTCGTATGTTTTATCACTCTAGTTTTGACTCAATGAGTTTTCTAACCATGTAATGAATGCAACTCATTTATCCTGTGTTCATTATTCCTTCTCCTTCTGGTCACTTTTCCACTGGATTACTCCTCCCACCATTTTAGAATTACACACCATTGCTATTATAATCGGCAGCAAGCTAATCGATCTCATTGTACCAAACCATGGGCTTTCTGCGATCCATTACACATGCACATTGAGACTAATGCTGACTTACATGGTAGAAATAAGTCAGTTTATAATAACTATTATTAATGGAGATTAGAATATTTTTTAAACCAAAAGGAATCTAGATGATTTTGGAGAAGTATCGTCGAGTTTAATTCTCCTCCCCGTCTTATCTTTATCAAACTTTATCAGAGCCTAATGGGTTCAACCAATGCACTCTTTGCTGGTAACTGAAGTCTAAACGTATTCTTCTGTTGCCAGATGCATATATCACAAATGTTGCTTGCTTCAGTAATAATTTTATTGTCAGGTATGAATTCATTTTAAATGGTAGACAATAGGTCAAAGGTAAAACCATTGTAGACAAGATGAAAAGGTGTGCTGGGCAGAATGTTCTCAGCAGCTAAAAGCACATTCAAAGCAGCAGTAATTAAGTGTAAATAGTACAACATGAGGTTGTGTCAAGGCCTTTGGCACTTCTAATTGCATTTATTTAAAGACTTGACCTCATGGTCGCCAGGAAATTCATTAGAAATTGAAGCAGCCTCAGTATCCTACAATGAATGTCAAGAGTTTATAAAGAACACAAGGTTTTGTGTGTGTGTACGGGGTGGAGGGTTGATGCGAGTTACTGTGTGCGAGGAGGCAGTGGGGTGAGGGGAGCAATCTGTACCAGTTAATTAGCACACAAAAGGGGGCATCAAGACAGGCCTGTCTAAATCCTCCCCTTCATCTGATGCCACCACAACAAGGCCTGCTAGATTAACCTGAGCGTATCATCATCTCAGCCAATGAGGCCATAAACACACAACACTGCAGAGGAAATTCTACTGGAGCAGGATTCATGTTAAAGGAGGGTTATTAACATGTGACTACAGCAGGGAGGCTTGATATGCTGTATCTCCATCAACCCAGACACATTATGGATAAATATTCAGGGAACAAAAACATCATGGCCATGATCTGTAAGACCCCAGACAAATACTATGTACATATACAGGAGTGGATGAAGATTTGCTCGTTTGACCAAAGCCAGAGGCTCACCGCAATCGTTTGAGCACCAAATAGGAAGTGTAAGTAAACTTAGTCACTTCGGATGAGAAACTTCAAATGTCTTGGTCCCATACTTGTCGATTTGGCCAGCAACACCACACCACACAGATTCCATTCACAATCCTGACACTCACCAGATTTCTCTCAATATCTGAATCCTGGCTCAAACGTTAACTGTGGCAGACTGGTGCCTTGAACAATAAGCCTTAGCTGTCATCTCCAAACAGAATGGAGATGAAAGAATACAGTTATCTACACTATTTAAACTGCACACTCAATCTATTCTCTTTCTGTTCTTATGTCGGTATTGTTTGTTTATATTGTATATTTTGTGTAATGTATGTGTACACTGCTTATTGTGTTTCACTATCTATCTGGCAGAGTGATCTGCTCTTGGCATTTTACTTATGCAACCATTAGATTTCATTCTAGTCACTGAAGTGTCTTTACTGCGTACACTCAAAGACGGTAAGAATACCTCAGGTTGATCACCATGGGATCGCTGATTGAGCAATTATCTTGTTAGCTCCTTATTTTCCACTTAAATTTTGCTCATTGCCTGAAATGTGTCTCACACAATATAAAAGAATCCACTATTATTAGTCAGCTTTCACTACATTTGACTGAATGTCTCACAAATTGGCAAAGCAATTCATGAAATTATCATAGAAAAAAAAACTGTCTGACGTCCAACTAAACAATGACACCTCTCTCCAATTAGCTGTTCCCTAATTGTGGCAGTAGGACTAATGATCTTACAGGGTAGATCACAATTTACCCCCACCCCCGATTGAAATGAGATGCTTAGCTTTATTAGCACTGGGGAGAAGAAATTGTATCTTGCAGTTAATACAGTGCTAACAACGCTAAATTGCAAAACCAGTAGGGATGCCTGTTGTTGTTGTTTAAATTCCTACTTGCTGCCACAAATGCTGTAGGTAACCACAGCAAGCAGTTTGTCATACATCATACAGAGAACTTGTGGTGAGAATTTAATTCCTTTTCTAACATTTCTAACTCCCCGTTCTACCTCAAAGAAATTCTCTTTGAAAGTATTCATCATGCTGGGAAACGACTCCTCTTTTTTCAATAAAAGATAAAGACCATCTTATTACCTTCCCATTAAGAACATAACATTTTGCTAAATGGACTCCTATTTAAAACACTCCTTCCAGCTCTGCGCCAGATTCAATGAATCTTTGCTGCGCCTTAATCAACTCTGGCTCCGCTGTTTCCACATAGCCTTTTCATGATTAAGGAGAATAAAAATTCATAGTATTTGATTATTCCGAGTCCTAATTCAAAAGAGGGCAAAAGTCCCCAAAGGGTGATCTTAAATATATCTACATCCACAATATGAAATATCAATATAATTTCCATTTTAGGGCAAGTGGAAGTGACACAGATTTAAAGTGTCTCTCTCTCTCTCTCTCTCTCTCTCTCTCTCTCTCTCTCTCTCTCTCTCTCTCTCTCTCTCTCTCTCTCTCTCTCTCTCTCTCTCTCTCACACACACACACACATAGTATAATAACCATCTGAATGCATTATGTGATATAGCGCACTGAGTTTGCATACAAAGAATGCACTACACCTACACACAGGTGGGGTGAGGGCCTTTGAAGAACTGAATAATTTAGCAGACATTGTAAGATGCTACACCGGTTTAACACCTCATAGGCCCCATTAAAGCAAAACGATAAAATGGTTTGTACACTTTATTTTTCAGCAAAGAAACACACTCTTCATGTAAACAGCATAATTGGGGGCGTACTTTCTGAGTGGAAAAGGTGACACATAGAGGTGAGTTGAGTGACCTGAATGCTTACTACATGCAGCCTATCAGACTTGATCACGGAGACTGTGAATAACAGAGCTTTTGGCAGAAAAGGTTATGAACAGTGAAGATGCTGTAGAAATGGCAATAATGCTACAGCACAAACAGCTGCCTCAGCTGTTCTCTCGCAGCCTAGACAGCTCGTGTACCCAAGGGAAAGGTCACAGGCGCCCCCATTTTTAAGGGCCTCAACTCCGGGTGAGCCATATCAGGGCCCCATCATCGCTGATCATGTGACACCCCGGGCAGTAACTGGCACTTGTCAACATTAGTGAATCCCTGTCATTTGTCAAATTCCAACCTGTCCCATCTCCGTTCTCGGGGCCTGGATCAGCAAAATATATTTTTGTGATGTCTGGGGCTGTGCTGCTCAAAAGGCTTCAGTTAATCTACTGTGGATTTTGCCGTTAAAATCACAGTCGCATAGATTAATTTGAAGTGATAAAAGATAAAACTGAACACACTGAATGCTTTGCTAACTTGAAACCTCCTCACATCATTTATCACCGGACTCTCATAGTTATTTTGCCGATTAAATGTGAAGATTAGGTCTTTCTGTTCTCAAAATTCAACATCCTCACTAAAAAGCCAAACCCTACTTTTATGACACAATTCATTATCTGCTGTGCTCCATATTGTATAACATCTCCCAGTTTATAGTTTCTGTTGCTGTTTTTAAAGTGTAGCAATCTAAAAGCAAACATCTGCCACATTCACGCACCATGAGTCGGGATGCTATCCAAGGCACATATGGCCCCCCTGATAGGTGAGGTTTACTCTTTGTCTCTTCTGTAAACCCATCTGCTGTTGTTGTTACATCATGTCTCTCTGTACATGCAGACTTCATTTCCCTACCAAGCAGCCATTTTGTGAGAACATAAATTCTGTATTTTAGCAACATAAAGGGAGAAATGTATTTAGCAAAGCGTCTTTAAGCACAAGTGGACCAGATAGCTCCATTATTACACTAAAATCCATAAGGTATTAAGGTATTCATTAAAGGTAGTTATTTGGCTGATTCCATACTAATGATACAGACAGTTTAATGAATTGGAAACACCATAATATAAGATGTTTAAAAGGATCTAAAAAGGAGGATTTAATGTTGATAAATCAAAGCATTTAGATGATACTTGTTAATTTAATGGGTAAATAGTCTAAAGTTTGAAATACTAATATCGGCTACAGAATTGATGGGTTTGTTGTAGATTTATCATAACCATGTTTATATGCACACATCCCAATCTTTCTCTCAGCGGTCTAAACTCTGACCCTCATATTATTTAACATGCATTACACAAATCATCCACTGCATGCGTCAAACAAGAGAGCTCATGCGCTTCCATTCATTATGTTACATTTGCATATGATGTGACACTGCATTACTTTCAAATTAGTTTCGGAATTAAAATATGCAAATGAGTATCCACATCATGTCTGACGCCATTATAACCAGCCACAGCTTTTTCAGCTTTGTGGCATGGTGGCAAAAAAGCAGCTGTGAAGCGCTTCACTGTCAGAGTTTGACAGGTTACTTTGAAGAAATGAGGATCTATTTTCACAAATTAAATGCCATAATTGTCTCATCTTTAAACAGCAGGATCTTATATTTGCCTATACCTGTGTTTATCAATTAATGTGGTAATTTGATATTATCCAATTATAATTATATCATTTTGAAATTATATACAGGAGAGGCCTGATTTCCTCTGGTGTCCATTTGTCCATTTGTGAAGTGAAAAGCAAGTCTTCACTTCCGCAATAATCTTTCACACTCTAATTGACAATGGCAGATAAATCCGTATGATGGATCTAAAAATGACATCACTTGACTCTGCCTGTACTTGTGGGCTGCTGTTTGAACTGCCGTGTCTCTCACTCTCACTAAGATTCAGCACCTATTAAGACACGACAGCAGTCATAACCTTCTTGTATTTGTACAGAGACAATAATGATAGTGATCAAGATGTTTCCCCAAATGTTTCTATCTCTGGCACACATCACGAGATGAGACGCGCAAATGGCATCACAACCTTGTATGCAAACATTACCTGCCTGCTTTTATTGAACCATAATTCAGAAAGACTGTTCTTGCCTCCTCCCGCAGGAGGAAGAGCCTCGTGTGCAGGGTTAGCTCCAGAGCGGGAGCTGGCAGGTATTCAGTCTGTTGCTCAAAAACGCTTCAGAATTCATGCTTTCTGTCTCAAAGGTCAGAGTGGAAGCCCTCCAGTTAGAGGACGGTCTCTTTACTGACCATGTAACAGTTGGGAATAATATACTCTTACAATTGTATCCCGGATTTAGCTAATCTTTGCCCAACTCCTGGGTTTAATCAGAAATAATTTCATGTGGTATTTGCGACTTGAAACTTATATTTCTCATCTACATTTGTTTTATGAATCCTAAAAGAGTTTTTTAGGCAACATGTTGACGGTGTTGAGATGCTTTTATCAAGATGTTTATGCTCCTTAGAGGAACACAGTAATTGCAAGTGAATACCAGGGTCAAGCACTTTAATGTAGAGACGTCAACTATGCGTCAACCAAACTTCTTGCTGATGTACTTGAAAGGAAACCAAAACAGGAGCAGACAAGAGTGAGGACAAGAATCTTTCCAACAAATTCCAGTTTTGCACCGAGCTATAACACATTCAGTCGACTCCAAATATTGTGATATCAAGTCGCAGCAGCTCCATGTCTGCTGGTTCCCTTCCTGTTACATTTTTTTTGACACATTGATGTTTTGAAATTCCATACAAATAAGTGCAAACAAGCAAAACTGAACAGCCACAAGATTTGACATCCTGCACAAAAAAAGGGAACAAAATACACAAACACTGCTGAAAAGTAACAATGTATGTTTAACATTGTATTTCTGGGTGGTTCAGCGTTCCACTGATTACATGAGGACTTCAAAACCAACTAGCAACTGTCACTTTATCTTTCCAGATTTGTTTCTTCCCTTCTGGCTGGTTAACGGTCCCCAGACAATGAGCCTCAGCTTTGCTTCAGGGTCCACAGAGTAGGGACAGCAGACAGACAGACAGACAGACAGAGAGACAGACAGGCCCTGTATTCAGGCAGAGCCGATAGCCGGGGCGAGCGTGTCCTGTTTGGCATTTTAAACACCTCCGCTCACGCCTGTGTCGTGGGAGAAGTGACGGACCTGACAGGCTCGGTCCCTTTGGAACCACTGGGCCTCTTTCCAATCTCTCTGGGTCAGTGCGGGGGTGAGACGCCAGCGAGAAGCTCCTGGCTAGAAACACTAATTACCATGACTGCCTTGCATTTAGCAGCACTGTGTTCAGCACTAGGTAGCGTGCACCTCCTGGTCATGCTGTCAGATACCTCACAGGACTGGCTCTAATTGTGGAGATTGTAAAGCTATGGGTGTTTGGGTTCAGACTGCCAACGGCAACGCTCTGCATCACTGACTTATGTAAATAAATGGGTAAGCAAACAAGTGTTTCATTCCCCTCCCCCAGTTTACTGTTGCCATTGCAATTGTTTTTATGGATTGTCATTAATGGATCTCTTTTTAATTTGTGTAAAGTTTTTTGATTGGAGAATCAGTAACACAGAACTGCAGAGCTATAACTAACACACACAGTAATGCCTCTGCCCAAACTCATGATAATTTAATAAATGCCTGAAGGCAGCGTTTGAGGCAGTGGACAAATATAAATATTAATTAACACACTAGGGACCCAAGTAAAACTTCTCTGCCTATTGACTGCTGCCGTATTAAAGGAAACTCTGGTCAGATTTTTAATGCGGTTTCGAATATGCAATAGAACTTCAAGCATTGACTTCTAAAGTTAACATGTTCTCACTGAAGCTGAGGACTTAAGTTTGGAATTAGTTTGCTGCAACTTAACGTTTGATGATTCTCTTGAAGAAAATAACTATTGTCCAAAGTGATGTAACTGTGTGAAGATGGGAAGTTGTTCTAGTGTTATTTTCCCTATTCAAGAAAATGCAAACATTAACAAAGCATAAATTAGAATGATATGGCCATCACGTTGATCAATCATCAGCTCCACTGCCCAACTTCCTCAAAGGCAAAGAGGATATCATTGACTATCCACACACGAATGTGATGTCAGTGCCACTCATATCCATAATATTGATTCAAGGATCGCTTGTGCGTGTCCTCAAAAAATGTTTGCAAGATGCAATACCGACAATAATGAAGGGGGTGCTATTGTTAACTTTTGTCAAGTAATGACAGAAGTGCAGCAACAATGACAACCAGAAAAAATGTCGCAGAGAAGCTAATTAAACACATCAGAAATGTTCCCCATGTATATCATGTCTGAAGTCTTTGTCATCGTTGTCTATTACAATATTAAGCAAAGACGAAAGTAGATTTTCAAGTGCCAACACAGTCGTGCTGCTTCAGTCCCCACAGTGCCCCCTTGTGGACAAAGTATTTAATCCTCCAGAACATGTTTTAGTACCTCTATAAACAGGTACTAAAGTCTTCTCCCTTTCTTGCGGAATATCATTGTACTTCTTACTTTGGCAAAAATGGCAACAGTAATCGTAAGTCTCTGCAAATTAGCTGTATAGAAGCACAAATCTTAGAGCTGGCTCCTCTGCCACACGATGTTACTCTAAGTAAAGACTCTGTTATACAAGAGAACATCAATAATGGAGTTGACAAACTTGAGAACCCTTTGAGGCTCTGTGCTCCCATACCGTCTGGCCCCATGGTAAAACCTGTGGGAGCGAGTGGGCAGTATGTGGCAGGTAGTGGGGAAAGAGGTGGGCTGAAATGTGACATTGTCCATTTACTTTTACCTCCACATCAACCTCTGATACCCAACTGAACAAGCCCCCGGATATTACTGCTCAGAAGAAGTTGTCAGAGGCAGTATTAAGTTGTTTTGTTTTTTTACAATAGAATATGTAGTATTGGCTGTACTGCAGGTTTTATAGATACAGTGTTGCAATCAGATGATGACAAAGGTAAATATAATATACATATTTTGACACAGTTTGCATGACATGAAAATAACCCATATTCTGACATGACAGCAGTGTCAGTGGAAAAGCTGAGATGTGCATCAGTGGAAGTTCTGAAGTGACTGAGTAAGAATAGAGCAGGTGCACTGGTCCTCATGTGAGGCTTAACTTTGTGGTGTGAGAATTATAAAGTCTGACACAGGCGAAGCTCTGCAGTCTCTTGCAGGGTTAAGGCTGAAGTGCCAGGTAGAGAGAAGACAGATGGGGATGCGTATTTCTGCCATCTGTCTATACTACTTTGGCGGGTAGCATCACAGTTTGGCATAGCGTGAGCGAAGGTTCATGTTTTTAGGAATGTCTCATATAATGAATGTTAAAGGCTGGCACAGCACACTCATTATATAATTTGTCCGATCAGCACCTCGACTCTGGCAAAATCCACTTTGTAACAGTGACTGAATGATGGCTCTATGATTACAGTTTGTTTTCACCACGGCCAAAGTTTTATGGATGGAGGTGAATTTAAGGTTAGAGAGGGCCACAATTTTACAACCAAGTTAGGTACAACCAAGACGACACTGAAATTAAAGGCTATAAATGAGAAACACAAGGGAGAGAATATTATAATACAGTAACATCCAGTACACACAAACAAGTTTGTATTTTGATTCCAATTTAAGCATGACATAGCTGTACCTTAAAATGTTTAAAACTAGTAACTATAACTGCTCTTTACCTGTTCTTGTACTCTTTAACAAAAATGTGGCCGTACGAGAGAATATTCCTCTTTTACTTTTTACAACAGAGAAGTGTTTCTCATTCTTTTTCAACAATTGTGAAAGAATATGTTGGAAAAACAGCGAGGGCAGAATTTAGGGCTTCTACAATTTCTGATCATGGCTGAATCTGCAAGCACACAGCAGGAAGAAGATCTTCTAAGTATGCTGCTCCCTCTGATTGGAAAAGATGCAAGATGATTTTAAAAGTGAGAGATTGCCCTTGTTTAAAGCAGAGCTGCTAGTGGGACAGTGCTGTCTCAAACCAGTCGGATCAAGTGACCCACTCTCACAGGGAAACAACGCATTCAAAAGGAGCAGAACAATTGAAATGGCAAACGACATGGCAGAATCAAATGTTTGTTGGTTTGTCCTTTAGGGGAGGGGGGTGATAAAGGTCTGTTCAATAACCTGATGTATTTTGACATTGTGAGACATATTTTGAGACTTTGAGTGCCTTCTGGTTTTGTTTTGTAAAGATGAGTGACCTGTAATGGGGGAATTATTGTGTTTTGCAGGAGAGATTGAGTATTGTACTGTGCTGCATATATGTTTGGGGAAATGCACACTGTTTTTGAGAACTTCAAGAATGTGTCAGGATATGAGCCAAGGCATTTGAGAAAAACTGTAATGAGATATATGCAAATGTGGTATAAAAAACAATTAAAAGTATTAATTGCTTACTTAACCTAATACACCATGAAATGCAGACTGTGCTTAAAATTGAGAAAAATATGCTATTCGATCACTTTCTATATTTAAACTGAATCTTAAGTTGTTATATCACTTTTCCAGCATTTCCATTTAGTGAACTGCTGACTCTAAAGTGTGTGTTTAGCCCCTTAAGGATTGCACGCCATAAATCGTAGTGTTGCTTTGTTAAACACTTTATCCGGGTTACACTGTCTACCATGCAAAATTGCAGCTTGTAATGTGGGCTAGATTAAATGGAATCACTCTCACCTAGTGGTAAATTCTACACCAGTAAGCAACAAATGGCATGCCAAGCTCTGGATGACATTTCCAGGGATTAGCTCCTGAGGTTGAGGCAGGACACAGCAGGAGGGAGAGTATCTGACTCTCATGACTGCACATCCAGCTTTCACACATGTAATAACCCTCATCTCTATGTTTAATATGCAAAGGAAAAAAACTGCACTTATAATACAAATCCAACAACAAATATTGAAATACAAATAATTAAAATGGCTTCTTGAAATGAATTCTACAAAATTTTCTATAAAGCAGTTAGTGAGCCGGAAACACACACGCAAGTGTACACACAATTTACTAGACAGTAAGCAGAACTGTCTGTGCAGTGTCTTGACTGTAAAGCTCTTGCCAGATGCCAAATGAACAGATGTGGATGTGAAACTCTTGCTTATTCAGATGAGCATGCAACCTAAAATCACCCAGAGAGGATAATGTTTGTGCGTATGTGTGGATGTGTGGGGGGAAGAACCCCACTTATGAGTCCGTAAGCAATTATTTAGTACGTGTGTGTGCTTGTGTGCCTGTACCTCGGCTGTCTTAGAGACGACGTGCGTACAAGATAACACTACCCTTTTCTTTGCAAACGCATTAAATGCTGATATGACTTTTGAATTTTGTCTTTATATTCTCATTTCCTCCTTCGTCACTCAAGACCTTTCTTTTGCTCGATCAGAATCTAATCTGCTTTCCTTTCAGCTTTTGATGTTGCTTCCTAGGTTCAGCTGAGGAAAACGAGAGAGAAAGAGAAAAATGACACAGGCAGAGAGCGAGCACGAGAGCATAGATGTAGAAATAAGTGGAAAAAAGTAGCAGTTACTGATGGAGATGTGGTCTGAGGGGTGATGCATGGTGAGTGCTGAGGGGTTTAATGAAGTGGAGGAGGTGAAGATTCGTGAGAATGTGTGGAACGAGTTGACAAGAACAAATGAAAAGAGGCATGGATGAATCTGAGCCATGAAGGTGTGGGCAGAATGTGAAGGCTGGAATGCTTATAATTACACTCCAAACTTAAGCAAGACATCCACTGATTAAAACAAAATTCCAATAAACTCTTACGTCACTGGGTTTGAGTGTAAGACATTAGAATCTCAAACAATAGATGCCCCATGTAATATGTAAGAGACTGACTGAAGACTTTTGCGATACCTCTGGTCCCTACCAAAGGACACAAAACTGTCTCAGAATCAGTCTGTTGCTAGCATAACAGGAAGAAAAAAAAACCTTACCCATATTACCTTGTATGCCCTTGCAAACAAGGGCAAATATAAAAACCCCATCTAATAAAATGTGATCACATTTTGGGGGCAACTGAACCCCCCCCCCCCCCCCCCCCCCCACACACACACACACACACACACACACACACACACACACACACACACCCCCCATCATATAAAACCAGCAGATCACCTTCAGCCTGAGAAGACACGGACACAGAAATATATGTCTGAGCTGGGTGTCACTTTGTAAATGTGTCCTTTTCATTTTCCAAAGTGATTGTTTTCAATCCAGTTACTCATCTGTTTTCTGTTTGATATTTCTGAATTTCAATTTGCAGTCATCGCCTTGGCAACTTTTATGTCTTTAATACATTGATATCAACATACATTGATATTATGTTGCACGTAGGAACAAATTCACACACTCAGGGAAACCACAATCTTAAAGCCTCAACATGAAAACGCATTTGTTGTTTTTATTTATTGTTTGATTTTGTTTTACTTGTCACCAAATCCAGTGTATGCATATTTAGTCAACCTTAAAAAAAAATGAAAAGAGTTGTTTGTTCAAAGAATGTCATGATCAAGACATTGAAGCCCAGTTTAGGAGTTGTGTATCATGATCATAAGCTTAAAAGAGTGTATTGCTAATTAATATGTTCATCAATTCAATGTGAAGGAGACGTGTTTCATCTTATCTTCTTTTTTTGACAAACCTTTGATTAATCAAATACATATCTGCCTCCCCAATCACATAAAATCAATAGATACACCAACTGCTTCAAGAATCTATTCCAGTTGACTGATTTACGATTTACTGATAACCTTTGAACTCAGTAACGTCTTTGAAAGTGCATGCGACATAGTGAATGGGACAACTTTGATGTTGATGTCTCTTGTAAGCGTAAGTTTCAACTCTTGGTTTAGTGATCCAAAAGTAGCTCCGCCATGGCAAACACTCTAATGACCAGTCCATTAGGAAGTTCAGCCCTCATTATTCACAAAATAATTGACCATAAAATCCTACAATTGACCAATCAGGGTTGCACATTACAGAGAGCTGTATAATACTCCATGATAAACTGCAATCGTCAAACACACAAATCACACCACCCCAAAGAAATCAGCCCCTTTTACTTCTCTACTTCTAGCATTTCCTCAGTTCCCAAAGTTCTTTTTATTATTCCTTGGCCTTTTTCCTCCTTTCACAGCATCGCTATGCATTCTTCTGTTGGAGTGATTACTTCTCACCCTGTCAGCGCACCTTGACTTTACCTGTCATCCCTCCATCTACTTCCAGTGTGATTCCTTCTCACCTCTTATTAGTTGTGCCCATCTGCAGTCTCTGCTGAGTAACAGTCTTTCTGTCTCTCACTGTCTCACACCATGCACACGCACGCACACACACACACACACACACACAAACACACACACACACACACACACACACACACAGACATCACATATTCTCATTACTTTCATAAAATGCATATGGAAATCTATCTACAATATCATATACAATCATGAATTTTAGGATTTGGCAATAAAGCTGTTGACGTCTGCAAATCAGCAATTTCCACAGAAGAAGGCTAAACTAAAACCTCCCTTGTGAATGACTGGGTGTCACATTTGTTGACCTTTAATTGCCTCCTCTGCCACCCCATGTGATAATGAGTGCAGATACATCATGGGAGTTGTGTCAAAATCAGATCAGCTATGTTTGAAATGGATTGAGGTGGTAAACACAATTGATTTAGTTCTTGATTCCATTATCAGCCAAATCTATCAAATCAAAGAGACTGGATCAAAGACTTCAGAACAATAAACCTTGACATACATGCTACAGTTTGCGTCTCAGTGAATTCTTCCTGCTGTTGTTCAGTCTCACTGTGTGTCTGCGCTAAACTTTCAGCCATGTTTTTTTGTCATCCGTCTGATGCAACACTTCCACTTAAACCAATGCAGCTGTCTACACTGGCAGTGAACAATCTCACGTTTCCCTCGTGCTTACCTTCCGTAACTGTGACCCGAAGCATCTTTTTACACTTCAAGTCTATTTTTTCAACCTGTGTATATGTGTGTGTGTGTGTGTGTGTAAATACACGAGAACTCTGCAAAATGGTTGGGTGAAGCTGTATTGTGGCTGCAGGGATCCAACGTAGTCACTGACACATGACTTACTGCTGTGTGTGCTGCTTTCTGTGGGACCACGGTGTGTGCATAAACATATGCAGTGATGCTGAATGGAACAAAACGGCAAAACTCACAGAAAATTGTCACGCAAAGTCACAGCTACTAGACACAGTGTGCAGTATACTCATTACAAGTGATAGTTTATCACCTTAGTTCTTTGTATTTTCATCTGGTGGTATTTTTAGTATCTGTATATTTGACACTTGATATTTTCATGCCGGAGGTGTGAGGAAAAGTAGATGCTGGTGACGAAAGTTGAACAAAAGGAGCTAAATATTGGAATAGGCGATATAGAAACATGACTCCAGTTGGTTGATAATGTGGCTGTTTACTCTGCTGGATGTAAGCAACTGTTTGTAATCCATAAAACACCTGCCAACAGTCAGGTTGGCAACTCACTGGTTTGCTTTGGTTGAGTTTGCTTGCCATTAAGTAGCCAAACATCATATCAGATAACACAGCTTTAATAATTACATATGTCCGTTTTATGGTGATGTCATTTTCGTACTTGTACTTTTTGGGGTTTTCACAGCATTCAAAGCTGAATACATTTCTCAAAACTGAATAAATCACTATGGCACTAACCATTATCTACACAAGTCTTTATTATGCACCATATATCAAACAATCACAAATCTAAATGAACCCTAAATGTGATATCAACAACTGCTGACGATGTTATGTCACACTGTATATGACACAACCAAGATAATCCAAAAAGACAAACACATAATTTTAAGTATATAAGGTTGAAGTCAAGCCTCTATTTGATTTACACGTTAACACTCATGTAGTCTCATGTGCAACCAATCGGAACTAATTTCTTATTTAAGTGAAACGTTCTCAACATCTGTTGGATATCTCAGTGTCACACTCCAGAGTTCTAAATTGGTAAATTTCTGCAATTAACCACGAGGCAACCGTGTGATTCCTGGAGGATCTTTGCACCAGCTAAACGCCATATGCTTCGCACACTGTTCACACACTCTCTTATAAGCTCCCTTTACACGCCGTATCCACACATGAGCATTGAGATTCCATCCCATTTGAAATTTCGTCTGAAAGGATTCATCACGGTGTCGGCAGCACTTCCACATGTTTTTTTCAGTTCGTCAGAGGTCTCTTTCTTGGCGCTTGTTCCTCACTTCTCCTTGCTTTACTCTGGTGTATTGCTCTGAGTCCTACTCAAAGTACACAGCAGGGGATTAGTCCCTATCACAGCGCTCACTACCCCCAGATCAGTTCAGCAGGGTTAAGGAGCAGCTTTCTCTGAAGATACCGTTAACGTTGTCAGAACTCTCACAGTGACACGTTCAAGGAGCCCTGTCGCAGTGGAACTTTAATGCTATGATAACCCATTTAAGTTGCAGTCTATGTGCAAATACTCTCTATTTTGCACACTCTTTGTCTTTCTCTCTCTCTCTTTCTCTCTCTCTCGTTGGGTTTCTTTGCATGTCTCGACCTGCAGATTTTATGTGGCTGACATTGAGAAAGACAGTATTTGTTATCTGCCAGAACGGTGGAGGGGAACAGGAAATACGTAGAAATAAAGAACAGAGAATATGTAAGCGTGCTATAACTGCCATACATTGGAGTTAAAGATACAGAATACAGCCGTGTTTCCTGGCTACCCTAGTGTTCTTACAACCGTTGCTGCTTAAAGGCCCTATTACTTCTGCCAAGGAGGGTTTATACTTTGTTTATGCTTGAACAGTTTTCATGAAACTTGGTGGGCAGGTTGGACACAATCCCAGTCTTTTCAATAACCTGTTAAGCTTTATCAGTGAGAGACAGAGACTTAATTGGAGGTCTGTTGGTGGAGTTATATACACTTAATGCCCCACCAGTTTCATTTGTATTTTCCTATTTTTGTGTAACAGAATTTGTATAATTGCTCAATAATCAGTGTCCAAATTTTACGAGAACTCCACTGTATTTGTTAGTATTTGTGTATCCGCTTTAGATCAAGCAGTCAGTCGGAAGTGAATGTCATTCGTATCAGCCGTCATTTGTTGCACAGTTTTGGCCACTTATCACAATTAATTGCTCAAAGTATCTAGAATTGATTGATCGGCCAACAGGATGGATTCATCCCATGCTAACTCTCCTGCAGCATGAGAAGTCTCAGGCTTTTGAAGTCAGAGTTCAATTTCCTGTATGTGTTTGCATGTGTTATTTACTGAGTGGTACCTAAAATTCTCAGTACAACAATCAATCGAGCTGTCCTTACAGCTCAAATAATCTTCATTCACATAGTCCAAATTTCTTCTCCTCCTATTGTGACTAATGATCAGCATAGGGGATGTTCTTCATCAGCCCAGCCGTCTGCTCACCCGTCAGCCCATCATAGCTGTTGGCACCAACTCCGACGGTAATGACTGAGGCTACTGTGCGACGATGTTTACTAGCTGACAGCAGCTCTCTGCTCCCTCTGTATGCTCCAGCAAGCATTTCCATTTAGCTCACTTCTGAAGCCCCTGCCTAATTTCTCTTTGGAGACAGAAATCCTTTAAACCCCATTGTATCCTGGGGCAACATATTTACTGAGGGCTGGCTTTCCAATACCTGAGAGAGATTAACACTGCTCCCTGATTTATGAATCCATGCCACCCACCCACAGGCTTGGTCAGGGGACCTAGGTAGTCTAGCCTGCTAGTTCCTCCTCACACAATGGGATTTAGGTATCAGAGCGCACAAACGCCCACACCCACACCAGACGCAGGAGCTGGGTTTAGCAGGAGTATAAACTGTGAATATGCACAGATCCCTCCGAAATTCCCTCAAGAGTAAAGAATTGCCAAAGTAAAACTACCTGTCTGGAGAGCTATTCTGGATATGTTCTCCTTCTTTACACTTCATGTTTTGTGAAAGTCGAGATTCAACAGATTTTAAACTTTGATATACAGCGTAAGCCTTAAAGGATATGCAAGCAGGTACTCTGTCTCTGCAGCATGACGCTACAGTCAAAGGAGCTCTGACATGTATCTGTTTCTTTGGCATCTCACCATTTCGCCGGCATCAATGCTTGTCTGTGGTGATCGGACGACTGCCAGAAAGAGTGACAACCTGGTGTTTGTTTATCCTGATTTGTAGATTTCTGGGATCTTATGTAGTAGAACAGCAACGCTCCTGGCATGGTATCTGCTGCTCTTAGTCAGGTGAGATAAGGCTTTGTTCAAGATCAACTATACATTACAAACATCATTGTCCTTTTATTTGAAGGGGTAAATACATAATAAGATCAGACTGTTAGAAAGCTGGAAGGGTGCTTGTATTTTGCACTGAATACACCTGAACGTTATCTTTAGGAAATGAACAGTGTGTGTTTCAGGAAGCCTCATTCAGCAGCCTAGTGTGTAGCACAACACTAACAAATGGTGCAGCCTGTGGTGTGCTTTTCATTTAATTTCGTTACCTGTTTATTATATTATGCAAATTGGTCCAAATTATGTTATTCAGAAACTTATGATATAATAGTACTTTTTTTTGGCAGCATGACAGATGACTGTGTTGTGTACATTTCCGCAGTTAAGTCTCAAGACGCTTTGCACTCTTACAGATAGAATTCCATCTGTGCAAAACAAAACATGCAGCATGAGCCAGCAGATGAACCTACAGCCTGTAAACTCAGTGCGTGGCCCCTGGTCCAGATCCAAACAATCCAATACCATTTGAACCGGGAACTAAATTGAAAAGCAATAAGTTCAATTTAACAAAAAAGAAAGATTTAGTCAGTAAATTTTCATGCACACGAAACTCCAATTTTTACCGCTACAAATGTAAAAAGCACCAACAATATGTTAAACCTTTCATTCACCAGTTCTACTCAATTAACTTCTATGTCAATTTCCAAACAGGCTGTACTACAATAAAGCTGTATGAACGTCTGGTAAGAGAGTTTGTGTGTAATTGCTTTTAAATATAAGTTTAAATTCACTTCTTGTTTGTAATTTCAAGATAACACTTCACACGAAGGTCATTACTGCTGTTGCAAACCTCAGTCTGCTCCCTGCCAATGCCGTTGCTATGCTTGCGTTTTGAAAATAATAGAAACAGGAAGAGCCTATAATTGGAACAAGTTGACATGGATATGCAATTATTTGAAACTATTTGAAAGAGAGAAACCTGTTGCAAACATGTTGTCAAGGTACAAATGTGTTATTCAATAATGTCATGATCAGTTCCTGTTTGTGCAGGGCTGTGATCCAGAATTTCCCCATGGTAACAAGCCCGACACCAGAGCTAAAACACAGGGAAGAAGGTGCCAATCTTCTCTTCACAGGGGTAAACTGTATTTTCCACAATATAATGATTTGGTAAACAGTCAGCATCCTGATCAAGTATGCGGACGACATCATGAATAAATTGCATTTCCTAACATAAGTGCGGGTGTTTTTATATCAGTACAAGTGTGATGTTTCACATTTAGCATGCAGTACTTTTATAACAACAGACTTGGGATTTGGTAGGACATATTAGAATGGAACAGTGAATAGGAATAAGGCATTTATCCATCATCTCAACACCATGAATGATTAAAAGCTTAAGTGGTTCCATTTTCATAGTAGAGAACATAACAGTCTTGCGTTAGTGAATGCTGTCCCTCTTCCCCAGGCAGAGTAATAACTAAACTACTACTCTTAGTCACATTGTACTATTTCATCAAGCATCTCCCTACGCTAACCGTCATCCTATCATCAGTTGGCTGTATATCTTTGTATCAATGGTGCAACCTTGTTTTTATTGGCATCGCTATAGAGAGGTTTCAGTGAGTACCTCAGACTCACTCAAAAGAGAGATACATGAGTTTAGATCCTCCACAAGAGCCTGCAGTTGAAAGGAATTAATGATTGACAGAAACATGCCAAGGCTAATTGCCCAAGTATTTCACTGTTATGATGTTACGATTAGCTCAAATACTGTGCTTAGAAAATGAAGGAATCCGATGGTTTCATTCACAGAGGTTTAAAGTGGTGTTTTGGAGATAATGCTACACTGATTCATCTCAGTTAGTTTGTTTGATGGCTTAATCATTACTTGATGTGACTGGCAGGACTGAAAACAGGCAACAACTACAAAGGCACCCATACCACTGCCAAGGACGCACAGGATTCAATCAATTCAATAAATGTATTTGAAGGATTATGGTGTATATGATGTATATTTTAATTCTAAATGAATATCTGTACTCGGTTAGACTAGAATAATGTTAGGTTGACGCTTCATTTCTCCTCATTGTAAAATTTGTCCTCTGCATTCGACCCATCTAACTATTAGCAGAAGTGGGAGCAACTCCAGATCTATGGTCTAGTAGTGCCTTGTTAAAGGGCAAAGGCAAGGTCCCCAGAGGACACGAAGGAGGCAAATTCAAACCCAGGCTTTTGCCTTACTAGACAGTGTGAGGAGGTTCTGTGAGGCCGTACAGTAACTGAAGTCCACAGGTTTTCTGCTTGCTCTATTATTAACATTGTAAAAAGAAAAAAAAACGGATTCAGCTGTTACATCAACCACTCTTCTCTATCACGAGACCCTGCAGATTTGAAAAGTACATTCGGAAATTGTTTTGGTCACTTCTGGGAATATTCTATCCGCACTGAAAAAGTTGACGGTGGAAACAGACATTATGAGCGTCTTTAACAAAATATCAACTCAAAGACGACATATTTCCCTATTGTATGTATAAACAAAGGGCGTGCTGACTCGGCACCATTTCATGTTAAATCTCATTTAATAATGAATGAGTGGGTGGATTATTTGCCCCAGAAGAAAAAAAAACACCTTTTATAATTTCCTTGTTTTAATCTCCAACTCACCACAGTAACAATAAGTGCTGACATTTCTTTCTATACCTCCTACATTTTCTGCTTTATAACGTCTGAGATTTAATGTTGAGTCGTGTATTTTTAATGAGTAGCACTTATAGTACAATAAATTTACACTATCAGATTCTATTTCCGCCTCATTTTATATGTTCAATATTAAACGTAGGACATATTTTTGCAAATATAAATAGGAAACAAATAAGAGCTTATTGGTTGACATTGACAGTTTTGTTATCAGCTCTATACAGCTATAGAATTCCCTCACTCACACACATGCACACACACAGATGGCTGTGTGAAGAAGGATGCAATTGGTTGGGTCATGATGTTAAAGTGTATTTTTGATAAAATAATAACCTGCACATTGTATACAGCATGCGTGTGATACGGGCTGTTTCCTCAAATTAATAGGATTTATAAAGTTCACAACATTTAATTACTAGACTCCACATAAAAAGTATTAACATCTGCATGGACTATATTTGGAAAAAGCATTGTACTCCTAAAGTTATGACCGTGCACGTCTAACGTGGTCCAAACTGCTTGAATATGCCTCTTAAACGCCACATGAATGCATTTATTCTTTAACCTTTCTACCTCTGGCAAGCCTCCTCACACGCTGTTGCCCTCCTTTGCTCCCTCTGTAATGTCTTCATCGCTCTGTGACTGCTCTTTCTTCCAGAGACTTTGCTATCCCGTTCCCCTCCAAACATCATTTAGAACATCTAAAATGATGGATGGAGCAGTCTCATTGCCAGTTTCAAGCTTGGTGTTAATGTTTGTGACACCTCCCTGACATGATTTGCCGCAGTGATACTCTTCCTGTTGTGTCTTTCTTGTGGGGACCATTAAAGTTCCATTCAAGGTACATTTTCCTCCCTCAACTATCTCATGCTTAGGCCAGGAGATAAGTGCAATGTAGAAACAAATCTCCACGGTATTGGATATTCAGCTGCTTGCTCCAATTCCAAGAACTACATTAAGTTGAATCCAGGCTTGTTTTGTATGGATACAGGACTGAGTTAGATTAAAAAAAACTCTGTGAATAACTTTTGGGATCGTGGCAACAACCAATAACATTAATATTTTTAAATCCATTTAACCACAAGTTATCCATCCATTCATTGATGTCATTAACGGTAAGTGGCATTTGATTAGCATTTGTTTATGAGAGGGGGAAAATGTAAATGGTAATATATCTGTACAAAAGCACAATAAAGCTTAAAAAATCCACGATAAATCAACATTTCAAACATAATTTCCAAAGAAAAATATGTAATTAGTAAGTGGAAAATCGGGCCTAAATATTGCCCATAAATGTCATTTGTCAAACGTCTAAAATAAATATAGTTTGAAGACCTGACCGCTAATACAGACCCGCGATCATCAAAATACCATACATAACCTACAAATCCCAATCACATAAAGTTAAGTATGATAAAGAGCCATAAAACTGCCCACTACTTTCCTTATAAAACTATGAAAATGCACAATTAATAATGTTATATAATTCAAATCCTGTATATGTGGTATAAAGTTGACCCTGCTTCAAGGATTTCATTTCTGTTGTCACTTGACACTAAAACACAATCGGATAATATTCATTCTCATCTCCTCCGTGATCCAGAGGCATCAGTCCTACGCAATCATGTGAAAATGATAAGAAACCTGCTGTGAAGGTTTATACACAGAAGAAGATGCAGTCATTGACATTTACAGAGCTGAGACATCTGACAATTTGATTTCCATCCACAGGTAGAAAGTTTCAGGCTATCATGATTTGTTGATGTTGCTATTTGGAAGACCTGTGCACAAATCTAACCTTGCTTCTTTTTGTCACTAACAGTAATACTATGATGAGCAATGGCTGCAATCTGGTAGCTCTGCTTTGTTTTCTGAGATTAACACGCTATTTTGTCACCTTGCAAACTCACTTTTATTGTATTTCAACATAGCTGAACACAATTGTGTCCCCAACAAGTGTCCCCGCTGAAATACGTTTCCATTTATGTTGTCAGATGACTGCTCAGGTATAAAACAGTAATTTGATCAAGACTCATAAGGGTTAAACAAATTGAAACCGTAATTCCTGTGCTACTCCACTGTCACAACAATCGAGTCGCTATATTCTGCTCTTAGATTCCACAAAATGTTCAAATGAAAGAACAATTCCTGATCAATTACATCACCTGTGTTATATCATCAGTCATGTTACCTTTCAAAAGGAGTGATTACAGGAAGTCGGATGGTGCAGCGATGAATCCCTAGTAAATCGTGCTATAGCAAGCAAGAAAAAAAAGCAAGCAGATGTGTTGCACAGGTGTGTTGTACTGCAATCAAGGACCACCGTTTGTGATTGACTAAAGATTTAATCACAACGCCTGTAGGAGCCTTAAGCCACATGAAGTCCTTTTGTCTATTCACAATAAATCTGTCCTAAGTGCAAGTGCAAACATCTCTATATATTTGGGGTGTGAGAAATGTGTGATGTAGAGTAGATGGTCGCTTTGTGCAAATGTGTTGTTGCTCAGACTAAAAAAGGTTTGACATTTCTTATAGTCCTGTTTGTTATGTCCTCATTTGAACTCCTGGTCTCGTAAGTCATCAGACATGAGGCTCGTAGATGTAGCACAGTAGAGATTGAATCTTAAGGGAGATTGCACCCTGGCTGCAACCAGACTGAAGAACAACCCCCTCTCATTATAGCAGTTCCACACACTCCATCAACTCATTCAGATTTCATCTCACAGCCGATTTCTATTGGCCTTTGACCAGGTTTGATTTGCAGTGCGTGCGTGCTTGTTTGTCTGTCTGTGTGTTTGTGCAGGTAATCTTCTGTCTTTCTGTCAGCAATGTTTTATAAATCATTTATATCACACTTTAGTTGATAATGGTTGTTTGTTTTACAAACCCCCTCTCGGCTTAGTCTGTACCCTCTCTGGTTTTTTAACTATTTCAATATCTGTGTACTGCAGAGACTCTCATCCATGCGCTGCCACTCCGATGGAGCTTAAATCCAGAAATACAGCTGATTGACAGAATTATATTATGTCCTAAATATGTATTTATTCAGAGAACATGCAACACAGTTATTTGTCTAATTTACTTTTCTTTTCCTTCTGCTGTAATACCTCTATCTGTAAACCACAGAGGGAAAGATCGTGCGGTGACTGATACATTCCTCCATTGCATTCAGTTGATTTCACTTGGAATAGTCTAAATTAATCAAAATCAAAACTTTTTAAAACCATGATGCAAATGACGCTCATTCCCACAGGAAACCATAATCAAGAATTAAGATGAGAAACACCCTTGGTAGTTCCATTTTCCCCTGCCAGATATCATATGTGCTCATATTTCAATGTGATGTCACGTTTTCTTTTCACACAAGTATTGCGATAATGGTGACTCAACCTGTTGTGTGCCTGATTATCGCCATCTGTTTCGCTTATTTTCTTCACTCTGTTATGTAATTATACATTTTTAGTGAACCCTCTGGGAATGTGTTGAAGAATTAAGAAATGCAAAGCATCTCTTTTCAGCTTTAACACCATTATCTATAAACATATTTATATCATACATCCAGTTTACATTGCATTGAAAAATAATTTATATCCAGCATCACTGGATACAAACACACTTTGGGTATGTTTTCCAAAGATGAAAGTCACTTCCCACACATAACAATATACCACGCTCCATTGCTTCTTATGAGAACAATGATAGGTTCAACATTATACAAAAAAGGCCAGTACACACCAAATGCTGTTGCTTAGTGAGTTTTAGCGAAGCTCTATATTATTTTGAAGGTGATAATTGAGTTATGTGCAATGACAATGATGCCGGTGCTACGCCTGTTGCGATAATTACCTCCTTGGCAGAGGTAATTAAACAGTGACAAAACACACTCAGGGATTTGCTGAAGGAGAAGGCTGTCATGATGCTCAGAGGTGACACTGTTTGACCTTTGCCCCCAAGTCCTGCTGATGTTCACCTTTCAGTAAACATTTAGCGCCAGTTAGTTCAGCAGTTGGCGTTAAATGCGACGCACCAACTCCAGCCATGTGTGAGAACATTGCTACCCTGTACCGTTATTATGCAGGCATTTTTCAATATCCTGAAAAGTAGAGATTCATGAAAAAAATCATAAATCACTCACATTCAATCTCAACTTGCGTAATTCATCAGGAAATAACAATATGCAAGCCTGAAACCAAAGTGCCATGATAAGACCAGACTCTGTCAAGATCCTCATCAAGCATTACAATAAATTAATGATGTAATGATTTCAGCATTAGTATTAGATGATGTTATTTGATTCTTAATATAGCAGCGGTTTGCTTGCGTCGACAAAATGGATCACATCAATAAACCGTGTTGAGTTTTTGAAGTCTCACAGAGGCTTATTTATAATGATTTCCCCTGTATTTACTGAGTACACATATTTGGGAGCACCAATGAGTTAGAACATATCCTTCATAGACAGACATAAAATCATTATCCTGACAAATAGCAGGTCAGTGATCAAGTTCACTATTAGTCAATTTTATTAGTTTACTGACAGGCGGAACCTAAAAAACAGACTGACAGCGTTAAATAAATGATGCCTTATGTTGGAAAACTCACCATACTTGTAATGAAAACAAGTCTGTAACTTTGTATCATTCACACAGGCCTGGAAAATGGATAGAGGCATGTGATATAAAGTTTGTTTGATCGTTTACCTTTTGTGTTTTTGTTTTAAATTGGATTTTACATTTGGTCTGGGTAATATTTGATTTTGAGAACATGTTATTTCCTTAAAGCTAAATGGAGACCTTCAGCGTGTCGTGGGATTTAGCCTCTGACGCACTCACACACTATTGAAAACATACCTGTGTTCTGTCTTAGTCATCTATTCCATTGTTTCATTGTTTCCATGGCTAAGCTGCAGTTGTATATTGCTGTGGCATCACAAACAGCAAACACAATACGTTATTTTTATGTAACAATACAGCCAGGACTTACTGTTCCTGCAGCGTTGCACTGACTTATTTCTATACAGCACATACTGGTACACACCAATGGTACTATGAAACCTCACAAGCAATCTTATTTGTGCGATTATTCTTTGGGTGGGAGTGATTGCAATTACAAGGACATACGTGCGATACTTCAGTTTAACTTGCATTACGTTAAAGAACCAAGCCAAATAGACCATTTAGAACACTGTACATCTCATAAGACATTGGCTTTTTTGCTAGAGAGAGATGAAATCATGCCAACACTTAACTGTGCCATGGGTTGACCCTCATTTTCAGCAAAATCATAATTTACATATTTTTATGTATTTTACTAAAGCATAAACTGTATCAAGTTTAGTTTATATTTTGTGATTCCACAAGGACTGCAGCGCCCCCATGTCATGTCGGTGGGTGTATAAACATGCATGCATATATTGTTTACTTATGTATAGCATGGACATTCAACATGACAGTAATTGCGAACAATTTCTGTACAACTTTGTGACACTGTTAATTGTTGTTGGCTTCATAAGTGCCTTTTTGAAAATTGCTTTGAGATTACAAACACAATGTTAATGTCATGTTGCCCTCTCCATTGTTGCTGTTTTAAAGGGGACAAATTAATGTAAAACTTGAATAGTGTGCTTGAGTTATTTCCCCTCATTTTAAAGTGCAATACAAAGGTGAGTGCTTAATATTGACAAAGTGACGTTCACACCTATGCCTCCAGTAAGTCAAACCAACATGTTCTGATGTGTTCCAAAAGCTAAGCTGGCCAATCAGAAGAGAGCAGGCTTTGTGGGTGGGGGGCCTTAAAGATGCAGTAACAAAAACAACCTGTTTTCACTCAGTCTGTAAAGCAGTGCTGCAACAATGGATAAACATCTGGAAATCTGTGTAATATGTTCCCTTTGAATACTTTGGCTTGTCACATTGTATGATTCATTGTAACGTAATATTCCTGTGTCAGTGAGTTTCGATGCATCCACACCTACACACTTTGCACATGTTGTAGATCCGATTTGTAAACATCACTGTATGTTTTCTAACTGCTCTGCTAGTTTTCAGGCATTCATATTTGAGGACAGGCCTTATAATCTGTGCTTTGTGCCTCACATTCTTAATCAACAGTTCTACATGGCATTTTGCTGAGTACACCTGCCAACTGCAAGTATGTCTGCTAACGTGGGGTCTGTATGATATCAAAGCGACACACAGTTTACTCAGAGCACTTGTATTTATGCGGCACTGGCTGCTCCACCCTCAGCAGGCAAGCTGGCATCGACCTTGGGGCAATGCGCTTGATCTTCCAGCACGCCTCACCTCTTAATGATAAAATGAGAAAACTGGGTCGGCGATGTACATTCCCAACAGAAATAGTGGGAAGTTAACATCTTCAGCTGAGCACCAAGGCTTCCAACAGGGAAATCATCTCTAAATAAATCAAATGAGTTTCACAAATAGGTGAGGAGCCTATGGGAGGCCCAGGTTTGCTCCTGGGAGGAATGAACAAGTCTGGATGATTAACTGAGAAATGAATGACCCGCTCATGTATCCACCAGAAACCTACTTGAGCAATCAAATGACTCTAAATTAAATGATATTTGGTACTTTGGGTCCTTTATAAACACTGATGTTGGGTTTCATGACTATTGTACCGGATCTGTTATTATGGAGTTTTAGTCATTTTCCTCCAGCAAAATCTGAACCATTTCACATATTGATAGTTTGTCTCTCACACAATCAGTGGTAAAGATGAAATGATTATGATGATTATATTTGAATGGGACACAAATAGGACACAATTAGACTAAATGAATGGATAAACAAAGAGATTGTGGCTTTTTTTAAATGTCTACAATAAGACTTCAAAGTCAGACAGTTTCCCAAAGAATGAATCGAGACAGAAAAATAACTCTGGAGAAGTAAATCATCCGTGTAATAAGAAATGGTATTCTACCATGATATACTTTACAACTCACCGGAGTTGGGATCAGAGTTGCCATCTGCTTCGGTCCGCTTATCAGGGGAGGCTTGCTCATAGAAGTCATCCTGCGCCTGCACCAGAGGGAGAGGTTGTGTGAGGAGGGAGCCACTGCCTACAGGCTCGTGGTCCCCCAGACCGCTGTCACTGCAGCTCTCCTGAGAGCCATCCGGCAGGTGAAACGTGACACGCCGCTGCGACTAGAAGCAAGAGAGCACAAAACAGAGCCTCTGATGTTAGTGCTCTGCTCTGCCCCCTCAAAATCTCTGAGCCTTTTGGCACAATTGTTTCATACTGAGCTGAGCAAGTTGGGGCCCGGCTGCATCGGCACATTAAGCTGTTGCCCTTGTCAAACTCAGATCAGTATGATACTGTGAAGGCTCAGGATTTCATCTGAACTAAACATTAAGAAGTGAGAGAGGGCATTGATGGAGACTTGGGTCACTTCACAGTTTCAAATGAGAATAATTGTTGGGTCTGTTTTGGTGTTGGCCCAGGGATTGATAGGAAGGGGGAATTAACACATGGTAAATACAGTCACGTTTCACTGCACAATGACAACCACTAACAGCATGCAAATTAACCACCGTAACAAAAAGTCCAGCGAGGTGAAAAGTGCAAAATTTGCGAGCCTTTCATGAATTCACAGTGCAATTAATGCCAGGCATAATTCAATAACGGCCATGAAATTCCTTGATACTGGTGCCAGCATATTATCACATTTGTGAGGCATGCTGCAGGAGCATTTATAGCCTGATTGTTTAGTTTGTGTTGCCAGTTTGTTTGGGTGTTGGCAAAGTCAAAGTGGCCTACAGAGTCAACAGAAGTTGCCCCCAGGGTGTCCTTCTTCCCGCATTCTGCACTCTCACTGACGAGAGGAATTTCTTAATTGTTGCTGGGAAAAGCCTTACGGCCCTTCTGTCGCAGACAAGCATGGACACACACACACGCAGACATAAAATATCCTTAAAGCCATCCTGATTGAATTTCCAATTGTTAATTCCGAGTGTCTTTTCTCCACGCTCTAATGACATTTTCCCCAGGCTTTTTTAGTCCAGACACAGAGCCTCCAGCTAACCTTTCCCCAGCACAGAGAGGGCCCTGCCACATCCTTGGTGATGACAGACAGCGATGGGTTTTACAGTAATTATTGGCAAAAGCAAAGGTCACACAATCTGCAGTCTAATGCAAATGACCTCATTATATATTTGAGAACAGCTCCAAAAGCATGCAACATTCAATTAAACAAAAAGGAGGAAGGGAGGAAGAAAGAGAGAGGAAGAAAGTGTGCCAAGAGTGGTGAGGGATGGGGTGGGTGGCAGGCCTTGGAGACAGCAGAAGAATCTGAGTTTCAGATTAACATGCAAGGGAAGGATTTTGTAGTTACTGATTGGCTCAAGGGACAAAACTGCCAAAAAAGTAGATCATGTAATGTTATTGAGGCCTTCGGGAGGGATAGATAGATGGATAGATAGAAAGATAGGTGTCCTTAATCCGGTTGCAGTCCTTAGTCTGCCATTCAACGCTATCCTCATCTACACAACTTTCCAGCTTCCTCCAACAGCCTTGGAGGAAGATGTCACTCTGTACATAGCAAGCAGCATGACAATGATGATCCTCGACAAGACAGGGAAGGAAATGACAGCAGGTAATGCTATGAGAGACTCAAGGCTAGGTCAGAGAGAGAGAGAGAGAGAGAGAGAGAGAGAGAAAATCCTGTTTATTGACAAAGATCAGAATCAGAATATGCTCAGCGTGCTCCTGACTTGCGGTCTCCCATGACAACTAAAAGTGCACATCCAAGTACAATGAAATGAAAAGGTCTCGTAAAACAGTGGGGATCTGCATAAATGTCATCGTCAGTGATTATGAAGAGGCCTCTGATCAGATGTGGCATTTCCACAGTGGATGACAATATGATGGGAATAAACCCTGACAAAAAGAAGTTTAAAGTCCGCTCTTCTGTTTGTTTGTTTGTGTGTGACAGGTTTATTGATCAGACAATGCAACAGTGTCACTTTCACATAGGGTGATGCTTTATGTTGCTTTTATGTGAATTACAAAACGGTGTAACAGAAGAGTAAAGTAACCCCAAAAGACTTTGATGTGGTACATCCGCAATTTATAGTGGCTTAATATGTTTTTCTTCCTGCTGATGCCAAGGAATTTGGCCTTAGGCAAGGTAGCCATCTATTTGTTGGCTGCCCTGAAAGTGTCAAGCTAGCACTACTGATAGTGGCAGCTTTTCTGCCACCGCTTTTTCAGACGTAAGGTGACAATATTTCATAGGAACGTCACTGAAAATAGCATACTGCATACCAGGATAAGTGTAATGATTAATGGGGTGAATATGCTCCAATTTTAGATGATGGAAGCTGACGAATGAATCCGTATACCTGAATAATGAGGAGTAATCTACGAATGATCCGGCTCACCTTTAAGACAAGATGGGACGTAGTAAACCCAATGCTTTATTACCATATTTGATATATCTTACATGCAAATAGAAAAACAGTTAAGGGAAATAGAGAGAATAACAATGGAGAGTGAAGCCTATAGTCAAACATGCAAGCTTAATTGACCTTGAGTGAAATTTGCATAACGTGTTTCTGGTATGCATGTAGGAGCAAACACAGGTAGAATCTTGTTGGACGTCAAATGTAATGTGTAATAATTCTTCATTTTCCATTATTGCTCATAATAAAAAGGTTCAGTTTTGATGTAGGGTGCATGTTTTTACAGCTTTCACTAGTTAATTTAATGTGACTGTATTTTATCTGTATGTTGATGTTCTTTTATAGGTTTAAGCATGTCTGAGGATATTTCTATTTCTCTGTTGCTGACAGTCACTTGTAGTAATATTAGCATAAGACCGGCTTAAAATATCCCTGCTGCCAGTTTACACGATATTACAGCTTATCGTGCCTGCTAACCCTTATTATCCGCTTGTTTTCCTAATTCGCCTGACCAAACACACTCACTTTAACAAATACAAAGCAAATAGCAACCCCTCACCGCTTGGAATGTTTATTTCCCTGCTAGTCTCTTTATCGGTAATAGAGTTTGCCCTTGGGTTTTCTTGGAAAATTTGGAGCATTAAGTTTAGAAAAGGAGCAAATACTAGGAAACATCACTTCATCACATCCATCTAATTTTATGATTGCAACTTGTGAAAATGGAGAGTTGTGGGTTCAAAGAGATCAGTCACACACTCAGTTTATTCCAATGCTGGAACTTGGATTGAATACACCCAACAAAATGGTACAAAGCAAAATCTATGTATTAGAAACCAATTATTACCGAGACTTTTTATTTGTCTATGTAAATGTCCACAGAATCCTTTAATATAAATATACATTCAAAGTAAATAATTGAGACAGAAGGCTGGAGTAGTTCACCTACACTGCATGGAAGGGAAATATCAATATTAGCATTATTACGGATGTATTCCATTTCTGCACAAGAGTTACAACAGAGCCTCAGTCAGAAGTCACATTAGAGAGGGAAATTCACAGAATCATTGGCCAATAAATACTTGAACACACAATTTAACAACTATGGCTTTATGAGACAGAAAACAAATAGGGAACTGGCTCATTGGAGCGTCACCTCTTCCTCTCTCTCTTTCTCTCTCTCCTTTATATAGAATACAAGTCAGTAAGGACGCCTGTGTTATATTGTGTTCCAATTGAACACAATACTGAACAGCCTTTATATCAGACAGACATTTAATGAGAGGTGCACACAGCCCACACACACACACACACACACACACGCTAACACGCACACACTCACACTCTCTCACACACACAATCATCCGGCCTTCTCACCCCCACAAATAATCTTATCTAGCAGCAGTCTGACACCTGCGGTGAGAGAACACTTCCCACGAGTCCGTTCTCACAATCAGACCGCTGAGGGAGATCAGTCAACCAGGAAAACAAAACTCCCAACCAGATCTCTCTCTGCTCTCTGCTTCCATGCCCTGCTCTCCCTCCACCTCCCTCCCATGGAGACCAAAGGTGCTCTGCCATCTACTGGTCACCTTGGAAAATACATATACGTTTGATAGATAAATATGTATAATATTTCAGTAGTACTTTAGCTGCACTTTAACACTACGGTTGAAACAATGAAATGGCAAAGACGAGTACCTTTTTTCTACATAATAACGATGTAATGGAGCGCCAGGTGCACTTGTCTCTCTATATTTTAGGCTGCATTGTGTTTTTTCCAGCATGTTCCAGGGACATATTGTACTTCCCAATGCATGACAAGCTGTATCATTTTACAAAATGTCAAGTCCACTGAAACATTAGCAGATGATAGACTCTACCTCTTGTCAAAATAACATTAGGATTTCCTCTGGGTCCCATCGAGAAAATGCATGGCGAACTCCCTCAGCCAGAGCCTATTCAGATAGCAAGAAGGGAGTCAAAAACAAGCGAGGGAAAGATGTGAAATTCGAAGAGAAACAGGATTCCAAGTCTTGATCGTGTAAGAAACACTCGTATAAAAAGTGACAAATAAATCACAACGTCTCCTGCCTTTGATTCTGACTAGGATATTGACTTAGTCTGTTCCTGCTGCCTCTCTAGAGTCTAACTCTGCTGCTTTCTGCTTTTCATCATTAAATCATAGCAAGGCAGCTCTCTGAGAAACATCTGCATTCTGCCACATCCACAATAGAACCCAATCAGTCACTCCCCACACTCTTTGGTTCACTACACACACACACACGCACACACACACAAAGACAAACACCAACACGCATAAATCCATCTAAGTCACGTCTGACCCATTTCCCAAATTGCAAGCTTGAAATAGTGGACTTGCATGCGGCGTGTGATGTCTAACAGTAGTTTCTTTGTGTTTGTCATTTAGAAAACACTTGCTTAGTGTGTGATTATCAGTGCAGTCCATCATTTTGACTCATTCTGGGCTTAAATGATCTCATGCAGATTTATGGATGCAGTACAGCGTGTTTATTTATTTACCCTTCACATATTTACTGTGCAACCCACAGAAGAGATGGTGAGAAATAAGGAAAAGTCTGTAGCTGTGTTTTGCCTCATATATGCCACCAGACACACACTCAGCAGTCGAGTTTCCCACTTGACAGGTGGTATGACAAACTAGATAGCGGATGTACTCAACTTCCAATTTGTTTTTCTTTTCTTGTGTCTACACCTCCCTAATTAGCTCTATCTCACCCAAGCTTCAACCACCAGTATTAAACACCCTCCCCCTGTTTTTGCTTGTTAAATTGTCATTTGTGTTTTTGCCTCATTTACATTAGTCCTACTAGAGAGATAACATTTAAACAGCACTTGAAGGTCTTTCATAAAAGCCTTTTATCGCGTAACGCAGCCATTTACTGAGTTCTTCCCTGTATAGGAGGATGGTTGTAATGGGGGTTCCTTTGATGGTAACAATCTCAGAATACAATTAGCTTTACTGTTTTTTTTTCATTTATAATTTAGATTACTAAGAACATCTTAACACGTGCTTATATAATGTACAGTATATGTGTGTGTTGCACCTGTAGGGGTGTATAGGCCGGTGGATTTCCCACGTATGTCTTCTTGTGATAGTTGAAAGTCACTCAGCGCGGATTGGCGCATTTGTGACGAGACACAAAGCTATTGTTGCCGTAGCGAAAGAGGTTTGTTTGTGATAAAGCAATTTTGATTCATTTGGTGGAAGAGTGGGAGGAACCGATTGTAACGTTTTGTCAATTTCTTTAAAATGTCAATTTGATCCAATGACAAAATTATCAATTGGGCCAGTCAGGCTAGAACATACAGTATGTTGAGACAGGGCTTATGTGGAATTGATGTACTGTAATAGAAGAATGAAGGAAAAAAAGAGAAGGAAACAACGATGACTCTAACTCGTCTGTCAGTGTGGATGAATGTTTCTCGGTGTGATGGACTGGTGAGCTGGTCAGGGTGATATAAGCTCCAACCCCCTGTGACTGCACAGGATCACCAGGTTAACATGGATGGAGCAAAGATCAATCACCAATGTGCTAAGATGATGCTGATTGATGAGCATGCAAATGTTTTGGTGCATCTTAAATTATTTGAATTTGATGAATTCAGAAAAAATATTTGTGGAAGTGATTCTCTTTAGGCTTGCGTGTTATTATTATCGAATTTTGTTCGGTCTTGACAAAGGTATGCCCTTCTATGAGTGAGCTTCATGTTTTATATTTCGGAATTGCAGCAATTTGGCATGGAATGAAATAAAAGGAGTTCCACTCATGTTCATCTTCTGTACCTTCAACTCAATCCAGGTTTTACTTTCTGGTGGAGCGTTCGTATCTCTACTCTTCTTCCTCCAATACATCTGAGCCTTCGTCTGCTCAACATGAGCTGGCTGAGTGAGAACTATGAGACTGGAGTAGTTCAGCCGCCTCCTTCTGTGCCTTGAGCAGAGCTGAAGAAACCTGTGCAACTGCCACACAGCATTAGCCACAAAGTTAACCACTACTGACTCACTCATCGCTCCTACCCTCTGCCGACATCCACAGCTATAAAATGAGAGACACAGCAATTCTTCTCTATGTGTGTCTCCTGCATCAGGATGAAGGATTTGACACTCAGAGACAGTTAACTACAGAGAGGAGCAGGCTAGGCCCTGAGCACTGAATGGGGAAGTTTGATGTGTTTATGAGTTACAGTCCATGAGATTGTGGCGCTGCACACGGCTGTAGAGAACGCACACTGAAGCCAGTGCACTGTAGTGTGTGTGTGTGTGTGTTGTGTGTTAGACTCGTATTTACCCGCCGCGCATGCATCCGTGTCCTAGCTTTTTGACATAATGCGAATAAAAATGAAATGAAAGTGGAATAGAAATATTAAAAAGACAATCAAAACGAATAAAATAGCTTCATACGGCATTAAAAACAAATACTTCATTTATAAAAGAGCAATACAAAAGCATAATCAACAGTGTGCGCTGTGACATATAATAACCTACAACGCTATTAACTGTCATGAAATCCTATTTGTGATTCCATTACAACAAATGTATACAGAAGCACACATTTGTTTAGTGGGATCTCTGTTTATCCTGTGGAAATAATAGCTATTTACACAACCATGATTATCCAGCTTTGAGAAATCAAAATGTAAATCGATGCAGCAGGGACGTCTGGTTGACTTTGGCAACTGGTGATCAAATCTAGATTTCGTTTTATGGCGTGCAGATAAAAAAGGATAGTTGTGGTTTTTTTTTTTGCACGACAGCTTTGAAAAAGGAAAAATTCCCCCTATGATCGTGTTCAGGGTAAAAAGCGCTAAATTGCTGTTCTTACTTTCCATAAGAGTGTTGACTTTTATGTGCATATGAATAGTACAGAGGCTTCCTGTGTTATTACAAATAATGTGTCCTTAACTACGACTGTGGAGAGAATGATTACAAAAAAGAAAAATAATTATCTCATGTAATAGTGTAACACGTGGCTGTCAGGCCTCCAACCAATTCTGCTGCAGATTTTTCAGAGGCTCCTTCTGTCTGGTAATGAAATTAATGAACTCCTCTGGCTCAGAATACATACAAGCAAGCTCTCGCATTTTGATTGCAGGTTTATGGTGGCCTGTGTTAAATTATTATTCTCCTTCCATTAAGAATGAGTTGTTTTCTGGATGGAAATAGCACCCATGTACTCCCGTTATACATGCATATCAGTAACCAGCTACTTTGCAACATGTACAAATGAGGTTTTCTTTTAAATTCTTCTTAGATTTGCTTCGCTCAGAGGATGTTCCCATTTCAAGAAGTTGAAAACTACAGCGTTTAGTCATCTGTCTTCCAACTCATCACGTTTCAAGTCCCGTCAGATGATGTCGGACTGGACCGGATGCTACAGGTGAGTCACACATTTTGTTGTAAAAGGGACACAGAACTATGACCTGTGCAACTGAACATACAAATGCAACAATTCACTGAGTTTGACGGATGTTGCATTGCTAGTTGTCACAAGAACCTTGAGTTCCACACCAACCTGTTGTAATTACAGTAATCTGAACAGAAACCACTCTCTTGTAGATGCAGTATAATGAAAATGTCAACCATTGTAACAATTAAGCTTTTTTATGTGTTATGTTGGCTTGACGACAAAGATCAGAACTATTTTAGAGAAAATGTCTACTGCAGTCTAGGAGATGTAGACTATGTTGCAGTTGGAAAGCAGCTTGGACATGGAAAAACAACATTTGAAAGCTCAAACATAACAAAACAATTCATTGTAACATCCGCTTCGCGCCGTGCTGGGAAATGTTCAGTCTTCTTCAGGGATATATGAGAGACTCTGATAGATTTGAAGGTACAAACATTGTTTTGATCTTAAGAGTTTTGATGAATGAGTGCTGGAGGAGCCACCTTTTGGGTTTTAGCATCATTAGATTCATTTAATTAAACCAAACTGCCGGCAATCGTTGTTCTGTCGCGTACGGGGAAAACTCCAAAAGACTCAGAGCACATTGTATATTTAATTTCCCTGTGTACTTCAATATCCTTTGTTTTACTTTAGCATTGTGAGTGTTTGGTAAAGCATTCACAGCTCCACTAAAAACAACCCCAGCTTCCGACCTGAAGCTATAAATGAATTTTGATTCATTTTAATTTATTCTAGTTCATTGTAAGTTGTGTACCTGCTGGATCATCATCACAGTTAAGTAACATACATTACATATTCTGACTTGCCTCATCTGTTTACCGAGCAGCCACAGACGGACTACAGCTTGGTCATTATGTATAATTTTCACCACAAGATAACGGGCTGCCATTACTTACTTTTCCTCTGTTGAATTGGTGGACACGTTCACATTCAGTGCTCAACAGCGATGTACTCATATATAATTATCTGCATGTATGTATTCTCTGTGTTGCCAGTCACATGTTCCATTCATCTCTGTTAAACCCGTTCCACATTTTAATACATATTGCGTTTCATGATCTTCTTTGATCTCTTAAAATTCCTTTTGTGGTTCCGGGTTGAATTGAGTTTGATCTGCGTGTCTGTTATTGGAAATAAGGTATTAAGAGCATGTTGATCTTGTACATTTAGGATGAAAATATGCGACTCGGCCACACATTCAATTCGCAATCTTCCACATTATAACAACCACTCATTTAAAAGCTGAATCCAACTGACTGGAAAATTAGTGAAGTGCTACAAAGTACTAAAACCTAATGACATGGACAACAACTGATTAGTCTCAGACTACAGCTTAAAGAGGATGTGTGTGAGCGTAGCTGCCACCTAAAGACAATAAAACAAATGGCCATGGACACAATAACTCTCACTGTTATAACCAGCATTTTTTTTTAAGTTATGGCCCAGAATTAATTGAAAAGCCTTGGCTGAATTGTGGATCACAGTAATAAGATGTCCCTGCTTTAATAGAATTGGAGCATCTCTTAAATGTTATGAGAGGAAGGGACATTTTCTACTCTCCATTTTCCTCGACAAGGAAACAGGGAAACTTCGAACTAATCCCCAAAGTAGCAGATGGCCGTAGCACGTGACGGTGGGGAGAACGGGATGGCAGAAGGGAGGTCTGATACTGAGGGATCATGGACAGGTGTTGACAGTGCCACTAAATGTCACTATCAACACCCTATGTGCCAGGAGTCATGGTGACACACATGGACACACCAGACAAACTTGTGCCAGTTTATACCCATGTATTATATATTTAATGAAAGCAACAGAAAATCAGAAAGGAGTTTCTCTAATCCAAATAAGATCAATGGGACTGCTGCTGTGTTTTGTTTTATAGAAGCACAATGCGCTATTGTCGCTATTGTAACTGTATTACCACCCACAATCTCCAGCGCCTTGCAAATGACAGTATTAAGTGTGTTTGGTAATGAGAGCCATGACCTTGATTCCGTATTAAGTGTTGCAGAAAATGTTTCATTATTTTTTTCAGTGAGTTCACTTTGTCAGACGGATATTTCATGAATATTTCAATTGATTTAAAGAAAATATATGGAAAATGGTCACGTCTGGTTAACATTGAATGGTTGGAACACCGTTGTAGCTGTAATACTGGATACAGTGCATGCATCATGGAACTGTAAGGTTTGTTTCTGTTGAAGCACTACCACCAAACAACTTCATACTATTCTGAATTGGAGCCAAACACCTGATATTCCTAAAGTACCAGGACATGCAGTCTACCCTATAGAGTGTCTGATGTAATCTTTTGTCATTTCAGCTTTTAGGAAAAAGGAAACTAACTTTTTATCAGAGAATAGTCACACTGAGGGAAACACAATTAAGCTCAGGCCTTAATAATTAATTTTATGGTCAGTGATCTTAGCAAACAATTATTTCAGATGCAACTAATCATCTGGAAAATAAGACTCGGCCAGACCTTTTTTCCATTTGTTTTGTTGCCAAGCAGCCAGCAATTTCCCTCCATCAGTCTTGAGTGAAAGCGAGGCACAAGCATAATGCACGAGCGGTGGATAGTGTTTTGTGGTGCATAATTTGTTTGCCCGCATTTTGGAAGATTGTGACGGAAAACGAACGCCTCTCTTTCTGTGTGCTATTATTCAACCAAACTCTGGACCAAAGCAACATCTTATATATATATATATGTACAGGAGAAGGTTGTGGAATTTCTAGAAGAGACAATTTCATTTAGCTTTCATTTGATGATGCAGCAGGATGGAAAAGGAGTGAATATGAAATCATAACAGACATGATAAATATGAATATGAAATAATAACCACAGGCCTGAAGGGAGACTTGATTTCCTATATGAGGGACTCCACATTATGAATAAGGGACATAAAGATAAAAGGTGATCTTGAAGCTTTGTATCAAGAGACTGTGGTACTCTTTCTATTCCAGGCAACATGATACAGTATGAATGTCACAAGTGGTCTTTAGGAGGAGTTGTAATCATTTATATGAGCTCTGCATAAGGCTTTGCTAACTTTCATTAAAAACAAATCATCATTGGCCAGTGAGGAGGGTAAACCGCAGCATCCTGGCTGAACATTGGCACTCACAGCAGCAGCCCAATAAAGAGCTGGCAAGTTGGCCTCACAGCCTGAATCTTGAGGTGTCTGAAACTGGGATGAAGAAATTCTGCACAGCCCTTTTGTCCTCTTCCACAGCTCCAGCCAAACATCCCCATTTTCCAGCAAATCTATGTTTACTTTACTCAGATCTGACTTCGCTTACTACACTAAATCCACACAATTATTTCACGAGCCTATTTCAAATAGCTTTTCTTCAAGCAGACAAATGAGAAGAAGAGGTTTTTTACAATAGAAATAGAACATGGAAACTCAAAGAATAGAGATAGTTCACATCAAGGCAGCACTATGTCTCTGAGCTGTATTTTGAAAATGTTAATGCGCTGGTGTGAAGGGCCTCCTTTCGCCTTTCAACAATGTGTTAGAAATTAAGAAAATGCAGTGCGTAGGCTTACTGGGTCACACAGGCTCACACTAGGTCTAATGAATGCAGCAACATCTAACAAACAGTCTAGTTATAGGATGACACTTGGGCTCATTTTCATAGTTTTGGATGTGATCCCTGTTGGTCATGTAAACTTTTTATCCTCTAATTCCATCACTCTCCAACTGAGCGTATCCACAAAAGCAAATTCAGATGCTGGAATGTTACAAAGGTTTATCACCGCAGCATTTGTTGGCAGTTATTTTTATTTTTCCTCATGATTTGTACCTTAAAACCTTCACCTATATGCCCTGGCTCACACATTTACCTTTATTGACTTATGGGAAATCATTGGGCAAATCCAATTCTATTAAATTGTTTCCTTCCTTTGCATTGAATTTGGAAAGGTCACATCCCTCTGTCCTGCCATATCCCACTGACATCAAGAGGAGGGGCTGTCAAGTCAACTTTATTTGTATTGCCCAATATCGCATACAATGTCTCAATGTGCACAGCCAGTAGTAGTCACTGTAGGCCACAATCCCTCTGTTTCCCATCATGCAACATTCAGTAGCAGCATGCAGCAATGGGGATCAAATAGTTTGCTACTTACTCTTATTTCAGGTTCAAATCGGTGTGATATTCAACTTAATATGGGGATACTATTACAAACCATTATGGTAGCAGGTTAGATTTCTGTGAAAAATGTACTTTTTAATACAAATATTCACCTCTCTTGTGCCTCATGTTCCATATTTCCTTTGTGTCTTTGTCGGCCACCTTTCTCTCTATCCGTCTCTCTTTGTGTGGCTTTGGCTGCCGTCCTTTCTCTCTCCGCGCTCTGTTTTTGTGACCTTCCCAGCCACAGCTTTGCTAGTCTAAGTACTTACAGCAACACCCTGAGGCAGGACGCCCTGATTTTCCACAGTGGGAGCACGGCTTTCCTGTGATGGCCTCACCTTTAATGCCGACAGATTGATGTACTGAACCGCTGATCTGCTTTACCCACCACCTTCACTGACATACTAATCACTCTCGCTTTTATAGTTTTAGCTTAGATTCAGTACGGAATCACCTTTAAATAGCTTCAGCACAGCGATTGGTCAAACACTGTGTTCTCCCTTGTCACTATTTTCTTTGTTTCTTGTACAAAATCTTTCTGACAGGTCACCAAACACATCACCGAATGAATGTCTATATCTCTGTTGCCATCAGCTCAACAACCTACAGGGTGTTTTTCCCAGTGGTCAACATGTCAACTGAACAAACAATTATTGTACATCTTTCACCCTGAAAGGCTCTTGGTTTCCGATATTAAGCCAATAATTCAGCAGAGACAAAAACAGCTTCATCCTTTCAGCAAAATGCCTCCTTGCAATGACAAATTACGATCTGAATTAAGAAACAGTTGTCTCTTTGACAATTGAAGCAAAATGACATTTTCCATTAACAGTACTCGATAAGTTAATGATGCTTTTTAGGAGACGGTGAAAAAACAAGTATCTTCCCCTATGTATTCACACATTATATATATATATATATTCACACACACAATTATTGAAAATGTGAAAATGGGCATAATTACATGCTAGTCACTTTTTATACTACAAGAATATAAAGTATCAGCATGATTCTTCATCCTCCAAAGAAATTAGCATCTCCATTAGTTACTTTATAGGAAACTTACTAAGCAACAGCACAAGTGTGAAGATGCATGTTGCTGGTTAAGTAAACCTGAAGAAAACATTGTTTCTCGTCACAGACAAACACACAATAAGGATTTATATTTAAGACTTAAAAAATGTTATCTTAGAGAGAATAATTTGGCATAATTTGGCATTTTTTGTGAAAACAATGTCACACAAGCCCAACTGAAAGTATCATTTTATGAACATCCATGTCAGATTCAACTCAACATTGTTCAAAAACTCATTAGTGTTGTATTGAAACTTTTCCAAGAATAGCTGAGCAAGACTTTTGGAAGGTGTAATAGAACTTCCTGGAGAAATAATCACATATCTGAGAGAAGTCTCTGAGATGGGATTGCCAGCTGGGCTAAAAAGCATTTTTACTGTGACACTGCACATTTCCTTCTAAATGAACCCGTGTAAACTCCTCTCACTTAAATTCTGAGAAATTCTTGAATCAGAGCAGTTCTGTGTCAGAAACACCTTTGCAGTTTGAGGTTGAAGTTTTGTCATGTGCCCCCATAAAAGGTGTCATTCCTCCTAAGTAATATTTTGGCACAAAGATATGCGTTTTCACTCACAGATATGTGTGCTCAAAATAGTGTTTGTGTTCAAGAATATCCTGGGGCAAAAACTTATTACACATCGAGTAATAAAATCCCTGGAGAGAGAAAAACAAGAATGTCTGTGGGTTACATAAGCTGTAACACACGCTCAGCTGTTTTTATGAAGATGGGTACCTTCATTCCTTATCCGTATAAAGAAAACTAAATGGTACAGACTCCCAGCATATCCTGTCAGCTTGATATATAACTGTTTGGGAATTTGCATGTGCTCACTTGGGACTCTCTTACAACCTGCCAAATAACATTCCAACTGGGACAAAGCACTGCCATCATATAAAACAGCAATGTATATTGGTTTTTCCTTTCAGCCTCCCTTGTTACAATTTTATGACAGAGAGGGGGGAAAAGCCTAGATTGGGCCGTGGAAAATGGGGATGACGGACAGGTAGAAGAAAAAAAGAAGGTGGATGAAAGTCACAATATTAGTTTAAAGAGGCAGCTGCAATATTCGAACAATCATTCACGGCAGCCGACTCCAGCGGCTCATTGCGGCAGCGTGTAAACAGGCGTAATGTCTCCTGCCTGTAACACCATGAATCCCATAACCTCACTTGGCCCTGGAGCTTTTTTCAGCCCCCACCCCCCCTCCCCCAACAAGTCCAGTGGCTTATCACATAAACGATTATTGACTGCCTCACGAGTCATCAATACCATCAGTGCGGGCTTTCCATATGGTAAGCCAAGCCACTCCATCATAGTAAGCTTGCACAGGCAGGAAGCTGAGAGGCGATGAAGCTACAGAAGATTCCACCATGAGAATAAAAGAGTCTGGAGTGGCAGCTTCCTGCAGCACTGCCTTGTCCTTAAAACTTGATGTGGATTACTCTGGATTACTGTGAACGTTAAAGGGGACAAATTCTTTAAAATATTAGCAAGTATTTGTTACCTTGTCATAGTTGCAAAAGTGGAAGTTGACATCTATAGAAATCTATACACTAAGACCAACTTAAAAATTATAAAGCTTATAGCTTCTTTATGATTGATATATTGACACCAAGATGCAAAACATTTGGATTTGCCCACTAACACACAGTTAAACACCACTGCGAAGTACAAGGCAAGCAAGTGAGTGTTACTAGCTCAGACCTGACACAGCTGGCCAAACGGAACGGCAGTGAGAGAGTCTGTTTTCATTCAGTGTGTACAACGATGCTGCGCCGAATGAGAGTCTTTTTCTGCGTTACATTGTGATATTTATGTCACAATGTAAGGCAGCTGGAGAAGGCTAGTGAGACAACAGAGCAAGCTTTGTGGAAGGCCGTCTGGAGGAGACAGCACCGCCAACCTTTCTTCACTGAGTGTACACACTGGGGTTACATATGTATATCTTTTTTTCCAATGAAAGCTCTGAAAACTCTTCAAAACAGGACAATAGATTCAGAAAGTTGGAGGATGAAATATGCGTACTCAGGGGATTCCTTGATATTTTCGAACAATGCATTGAAGGTGAGAGAAAGGCCATAGCGTGTCCTTTATTAACACTAACTTGGCACAAACAGACGCTCATGTAACATGACTTCATGATGCTGCAATGCACTGCTACAGAAAATGGTGCCTCAGGTTTTGCAGCTGAGCCAAAACATCTTAATGGATTAATTGGGAACCAACAGAGATAATTAGGCCTTTGGGGTTGTATGATTCCACCCCTCGTCGACTGTTGCCTCAGAACTGTAATGTAGTGCATTCCTGCTGTGTAATCGAGATAATTAGCAAGAATGTTGTGTCACTGTCCAAAGATTAGCAAAAGGGAAAGGCCAAACAAGGCTCATTAAAATGCGTTTCCAACCTAGACTAGACTTGATGGGATTTTATTAAAGACAGAGGTGGCGTGTTGCTTTAATTTACCAAATTGTGTCCTTAGAAGGGTTGAGAACACAAGGATGAAAGATTGGACCTTTTTCTTGTTGTGATAATTATTGTTTCCCTCAAACATGCAGTAAACACTCTTAGAGGAAGTCGTTAACTTGGCAGCCACTGACAAGCGTCCTCACCAACACACGGGGAGCGCTGCCATTTCCACAGCTCACGCGAGGACAATGCACACCGCTGTCATAGATTTGTGTTTCCCCTGAGGAGAAATTACTATGGATAGCTCACTGTTGGCTGAGACTAACTGAGCCAGGGCTTCAGTTGTTTACTGTGCTCCTATTGGATGCCAAGGTGTCCTTCTGTGAGGCTGACAGGCACTGAGTAGTAGGCCAAATTGATTGGTCTGCTCTTGCCCACCAAAAGGACCTGAACTCAATTTGCTTGTGATGGCTTCAATTTCCTGGCTGGACCAAATCCCCCCCTCTTACCCCCCTTCTCTCTCTTTCTCAGTGTCCGTCCCTCACTTGGAGCTGTCATTTAATTTCATTACCCAACAGGGGAGGTTCAGCCCCTGCCACATTTGTCTGTCTTTCCATCCTCACACTGTTCATGTAAACTTCACCAACAGCTACCCTGAGAGGGAGAGGGAGAGGGAGGAGGAGGGATCGAGGGAGGAAAGCTTGTTTCCCAGCGCCGTGTTGTTTTGTTTTCAGGTTGTCCATTCCCTGGAAAAGTATCATTTGCAGTTTTTGCCCAGTGACATTCAAACCAAAGCTCAGTGAGCACGGTATTCTTTCAAAGAGAGCTGGAAGCTTCACTCCTTCTTTACCCTCCAGAGGAGAGAGACAGGAGCGATTGTGTTTATTAGATGACCTCCCTGCTATATTTCAGGTGGGTATACGGATGAAAGCAAAGAAATGGACTTGGAGCTATTCTGTTCGGAGGGGAGAGGCATTGTTATTAAAGTGAAAGTATCAATACCATGGAAATCTACCCTGTTTCACGTTAAAGCCTGCAATCAAAATTGTGTTTGGTTGGAAAATGTACCCATGCAAAACAGGTCTGTCAGTGGTAGAGAGCTACTGATGCATCACTGTATATGCTATTTGTTGTTCTTGTTCTTTCAATAATGAAATTCCCCAGTTTTGATGCAGTAATAAGAATAACTTGTAAATTTAGGAATGAAAGAAAAGCAACAAAACTGGAGGCACCATACATCTGCCACCTACAGTTTAAAAGAAATGATCCTTTCTTATCTTAAATCTATGTAAAATAATGTGGTATACATTGTGCTATCAAGCTAAAACAATACTGACACACTTGAGTTCATTTATTTGCCACTGCTGGCATTCTAATGCTCACACTGCAGCCCACAAAGCCACACTGGCTGTGGTGCTGACATACCTGTGGGCTCTGGCCCAGAGATATTTCACAGATATTGTTGTCGCTGCAGTGCAATTATTCATGCCAGTATTCCAGAGGATATTCAGGAGAAGGTCATCAAAGGTTGGTCTAATTTAGGGGCATTGTTTGCCCAGCTTATTTTTCTTGGACAACATTCCTCAGGAGCAGAGAACCAATTTTCTCCCCCGCCATATTGTTACATCTTGTAAACTAGTTTCAGATGCATATAATGTCCACACGCTCTGCGGCTGATTAGAAGAAAAACAGGATCTAATGCTGGAGTCAAGCATAGAGGTCTTTGAAGTGATTACCTTACATGTTTTGGCCTTGCTTTTTGTTGCTTTAAGATAAACACACTGAGCTACTCAGCATATGCCAGCTTATTTCAAGATGAAAGATTTTACAAGCCTTTATCAGAAAGCCACAGATTGTACTCGGGGTATTAGCTGCCCCCAGAAATGTGCTACTACTGCAAAGATCTGCCTCTGATTGGAGACATTCTGCATGGTGGTCAGACTGTCAGCACTTTCAGATGATCTAGGTGACAGACAGGAGATTACAAGCTGGCAAAATGTGAGGTCCTAAAGATAGCTAATCGTGCATCCATACTGTACATAGTGAACAACACAACAAGAAAGGTGAATGTTTTGCATCTACGGTGACCTATCCCTCCTGTCAACCTCTAGTAATTTAAAATCCTTACTATCACGTAACACACATAATATTGTGTTACTCACTGTATGAAATAAGATGAGAGGAACCAGCACTTAGCTCTTTATCAACACGCGTCGTCCTCCCACCGCCAACCTCTCTATCTTCCCCCCCTCTCTTTTACTCTCCTTCGTCTCAGAGGACGCGCTCTCTTCTGGGTGTATTTACCAGCGGTGTTACAAGCTTTTACCTCCAGGAAACAGGAGTCTGATCTAGCTCATATTTTACAATGATTCATCTCGCTCAGCATCAACCATGAGGCATAAATGCGATACAACCAAATTAAGGCCGCTCAGCCAGACAAACAAGCTGGGGAATTTCAAACCTATGCTGTTTTTTTCATTTAGCGTTGTGAGCGAGTGCAATTTATTGCTATATTAAGACTGATTTCTTAAAGTGGGTTTTCATGTTGCTGCTGTTGTTGTTTGCCTTTCTTCCATTTCATTCTTTTGACTTCAAAGGCACCGGGGTGAAAAAAACATGGCATAATTGCAAATATAATACATGACTGCACAATAGGTCCAACATGACATTGTTTCCCGATACAGCAGTAAAGAGTGGCTGCATGTGGCTGAATCACTCACACAACGACAGAAGCAATTTGATCAATCAATATTGTGTTGAAATGAACGTTGGAAATAGCTTTATATCACATTTTTACATTTTTTCATCACTCAAAACACGTTTGATAACACCATTACAATCTTGATCTTTGACCTTCTGAACAGTCACACTTACAACAATAACTATAAATATACTATCTTGTCGTATAATGGGAGTCATCACTGTCTAAAATCACAGTAATAGTTCAGTACGAGGTCTCTAAAAATATGGGACAAGAACGGCGCATGTGACACTAAACGGTTAAGCCGGTAACGCTCGTTATTGTAACGATGTTAACGTAATCAATGGAGTGGACTCAGACCCTCTGCTCAGTCTCTTTGGAAGGACCCACACAAGAAATCGATATCATTTGCCTTTTTTATGGTTATGGCATCTCATTGCAACACAAGTAGTTCTGATGACTGTATACACATAATTTAGTATATTAGAACTAGTTAATCACAATTAATGAAGAGATGGCAGCTGTAGACTGAGCACAAAGACTTGCTAAACACGGTGGTGGTGTCAAAATGCATTCTTACATCTTTCCACATGTTTGGGCAGTTAAAGCAAATGTGACTAGCGGAGGCAGAGTGTTCAGTTTGAGCGAAATGGCTTTGCTGTGTGTGTTCTGGCACTCTTCAGGTCATTCAAAAAGCCCTAGAGGGACAAAGCCAGAAGCTCACCCATTGTGTGTGCCGAATACGCGAGAGAGCACCCTGTGAGTACAATGAGGGAGGACACACACGCTGGACACTGACCACTCCACACCACTTAGCTCTGGGGGAATTGAAATTGCACAGATACACAGTGAGAAATTGCAATTAAATATTGAAGAATCACCTTTTTGACTCTCAATATTCATCAGTTCCACATGACGAAATGATAATTTCCATTATCTTATCGATCCCATCATCAGCCAGAGAGAAAAATACTGCAGGATATTCTTTCTGTGTCTCTGTGATTAGGTACCGGATAGAAATGATTTCCCTTTTCACTAATAATGCTCCATTTTATCTTTTGCTTTTTATGAAACTCTTTAGTAAATCCAAATGTTAATGTCTGACTAATTGTGCTTCATATTGATTACACAGGGTCTACGTTGAAGGGCAGGCTATAGTAAAATTGACTTACACATAATCATCTGGCAAAATCACAACAATTTTACACACTTTTATTTTATTTTAACAGTCTAAGATGTATAATTAACCAAAGCAACTGCAATTACAAAATCAGTTCTACTGGCTAAAAAAACCAGCCAACAGTGCGTCATAAATTTACAATGAGAGCTTTCATTCCTGCATATCCCGTCTTTTCTATTTTAGAGATAATAAGGTGGAAATAGAGAGGAAATGTGATATTTAAGACATCCCACTTAAAAATATCTCCCCTGCTCTACATTATTGAATATATAAATGACTGCATCTGTCAACCAATGTTTAATCATTGGCAGGTTATGAGGGTAGTTTATTTATATTTAGTCGTATCGTTTTTGGAAACTCTAGGTGTGTGTGTGTGTGTGTGTGGGTTCTGCCTCTGCAGCTTGTGCCTCTGCAACAATACTCTGTGATATTGTACACAGTGATATATACAGTTTCTATAATGAGAGCAGTTTCTACCTTCCATGGATTTGTGGTTATGGGACAGAGGAGATGCAGCATTTAGTAGCACTTACTTGAAACTCAGCTTATGCCACTGAGAATGTTTTCTAAATGCAATGGCCCACTATATTTCTTTAATTACACAAGTCGTCACTTCCATTTTTACCTCTCCCAAGGAACTGGTGTTTGTGCCCTGGTCTGTTGCTCTGTTGTCAGGAGGCTAACTCAAAAAGTTAAGTCAATTTAAGCAAAGCTCAGTGGAAGAAGCTGTGATATTTTGGTACAGAGCCTGATTCAGGATCATTGTATAGGTTTTTGTCAATTTCTTCAAAGATAATAAACTAGTCACAATGGGGAAAATGGTCTGGAAACAGCTTGAGATCCTAAATGTTGTCTAGAAAAGATATTTGACAGTTTTCCTAGTCAACATCTATGCAGACATTATCATTTTTAAATGGGATGGGCCAAAACAATTATGATGACGGCCTAATAATACCACAAACGACAAAGGTGTCAGATGAACTCCATAAAAATAAACGGTGCATATAAATCAATATTCAGAAGTGAATCCCGTACTTTGTTACTGCAAGGCTGTTAATGTGTCTCAGGGCTCCGGCATGCCAGCTGAATCATTTTATATTTTATCATCATTTGTAATTGAAGGGTATGCTACTTTGAAAATGTGTGCAATCGAGTAAAATATCAGTTGAAGAGGACTTGGGACAGTGATGATGGAACTGTTGTGATAGGATGATGACATGATATGATGAATTACAACCCCCTTTTTAATCATCTATTACCAGGATACAGTACTATCATTGATTGGTAGGCAAGGAAAGTCTGCATTCAGATGAATTTCTGCTTAGACAGGACCCTGATGGTGTGGAGCTTCATCTCTCTGTGGCACCGCACCAACCTCCTGCTTCTGTCTGCATTTGAAGGATAGCCATAATACTTCTCCCCCTGGCAGGTTTCCGTGATAGAAATGACTGAGGTAAAGCAACATGCACGGTAAAAAAATCTATGGTGGCAGCAGGGGCTGAGTGCACTTCAGAGAGAGGCTCTGACCTTCAAAAGCAACAGGTTAATAGGTTCAGGTGCTGTAGGTCAGGGACTAAAAGCATCGAGCCTGCTTTCAATAACTGAACACACTATCAGGTTGAGACTTTATAATCATCACACGAGTCAAAGTTAAGACCTCAGAGGTGTATTACACCTTTTTGACTCATACAGTATTTTCTCCTGTTTGAATTTATTTCTTAAATTGAAATAGATTTATAATCAGGTGGTATAAATGCTTCAAAACATCCAAAGATATTGTTGGAGTGCCTCATTTATTTTCAGCGTGTACTGCATTTGTTTTCAATTTTAGCAGGTTGACAGCTATAGCTACCTAAATGTGTCCATTACACTGCTACATGATACCAGTCACACACTCTCACATTGCATAGCAGGTATACCGTTTGATTTTCCGTGTTTTGAAATAAATAAAAATATATTTTCATATTGATTTGCTGTCGGAGAGCTGTTGTGATGCAGCCAGTAAAATTGCATTCTAAAACAAGATAGATTGTAGTACCCACACAGCTGTGCCAAGCAGATAAATCAATTAAAATGACCTGATCTGACAAGTAGCCACGTCCTCAGACAGGCTTAATATGGGCTGTGAATATCCACGAGACTCCTGCCAATCTCCATCTCACCGTGGAGCCTTTGTTCTGAGAAACTCTCAATAAAAGAGAGGATGGCAGCAGTTCAGGAGGAAGGAGGGCAAGTCTACCTTTAATTTCAAAGGATAAATTCTTTTCTGTTTATAGCTGATGAGCCTTTTTAATCATGGATTTAATCAGAAGGTCAGATTCAGGAGCTGAAAGCTATCTAAGTGTGTTTTAATAACAAAATAAGGAGGGCAATGATTGAGTTGAGGCCAGAGTGACTCAGATGTGATGAGTTACACCTCTGTCTATCTATCCATCTATCATCCATCCGTCCATCCATCCATCCATCCATCCATCCATCCATCCATTCATTCATTCTCTCATTCATCCATCCATCCATTCATCCATTCATCCATTTAGGCCAAGGACCCACAGGCAAACACAGGAAGCCGCCAGTACACGCTGCTATCAGCTTAGATTCTGTTGAAACAGTCTTTCTTGTCATTTCCAGTGTGTCATTGACGTCTCCCTCCAAGGCTGAAATGGCCGGAAACAACTCTCCATGATCTCTCTTGTTCTGTACATTCATCATGTCATGAAACCAAGGGGTTAATGTCCATGCAGTGTGACATCAGCTCTGTAATAAACTCTTTGTATTTCTTTACACTATTTGTGTTCAGGCTTGTGGGAAATACTATTTGTATTGTGTAAATACATTTAAATATATGATATAACAGAGCTCTGCTACATGGAAAAGCAAAACAAACAAGTAATTACGATAGATTCACAAAAAGATTTGCAAGATTTGATTTGCATTTTCTGACAAAATCATTTTGTATCTCAAATGTTTTGTCTTGAGGGTCGATCTATCATCTCAGTGACCTTGTCTACATTAAGTCTTACAAATCGAACATAAAACATTCTGCAAATACATCAAAGACATAAACAGAAAAGATGTGGCATCAAACTGTATCACAACTGAAACTGCAAATGGATTGATCGTCTCGTGACGTGACCAAAATCACAGTGAACACTTTACCCACGCTGATCAAAATCTCAGCCAAAATTGATGTGGCTAATTAATGCACCTCCAGAGAGGTCCCGCTCCTTCATCAGCTCAAGTACATCCTCTCTTTCAGTCAAACCACACAAGGAATAACGTAGTGGGGCTCTCCAAATGTTATTTGTCTCAAGCACACCTAAGAAACTCCTTAATTTTTAATGATTTGTCTTGGGAAATAACGCTGCACTTAATTCAAATAGGACAGCAGTGATTTCTCAAACACTGGATTAATGGGCTCTGTTTCCGTACTCAATATCCTACAGTATAATCAGACGGAGAATTAAGCAAACAAAGAAGGTTTTTCTGGGCGAGGAAGGGAAAAAGGATACAAAATGGAAGAGACAGTGAGGGAGACGGAGGTTCCTTATGCGTTTTTGAGTGTATGCACTGTGACAGGTAAGAGCCCTATAAGTGTAACATATTTTGTTTTCCAAGATGCTGAATGCTTGGCTAAGATGATAACCCTTCACTGGAACTGTCAGGTGATAAAGCTCGGCATGCAGACAGACAAGAGGGAGGGAGGGAGGGAAGGGAAGGGGAGAGGAAGGAGGGGGTGTTTCCCCGTCGCTATCTCGCTCTGGCTCTCATTTCAATTCAGCTTGAATCTGTTACATATGAAACATTGCCAATGGAGCGGCGAAGAATTGAAGATGGTGCGAGTCAAATAATGGAACAACCCACTCAAGAATGATGGATGTACAGCAAATAATTCAATGTATTCTGTAAATATCAATAACGGGGTGTGAAAGCGTCTGCACAAATACAAGTATTCAGTATAGTTAAGCCGCTTTATGGCTACACAGGACAATGGGAGTGTCAGGGTGCTATAAGATGAGATACAGGATTCCTAAAATACTATTTTCTCTCGCATTTGTTGACATTTTTTGAACAAACTTAGCTGTAAGATAAATTGTGTTTTTCCTCTTCTGCCAAAAACAGCTTGAGATTTTGTCTCTCAGTCTGTGGAGGAACTGTTGGGATGTTTGCCATAATGCACAACGTCATGGGATTTCTCCGTGTTTACTGTAGGACAACAGCGAAACACAATAACACAGACGTGGCGCTGCTAGAGTTGTTTTGGGTTAATGCGATATGTGTTTTTGGATGTGTTTATGTAGGGCCACAAGATAAACTCAATTGTAAACAAATGCTTGAAACTGAGAATGAGAAAATGTATGAATGAATGAATGAATGAAAGAATGAGTGAGTGTACAAAAGCAAAACCACCTGCTGTGATAGGACTTTTCATATGATTCAGCCTCCATTATATTGCTCTCTAGTATTTCAGTAATCATTGTTCTCAGGCATTCTGCAGCTCACTGTGGGTCCAGTCCAATTTGTTATGACTCAATTACAATTTTTTTAATTTATTCACACCCCAGTCTTTTCAAAGGAGATGCCTGAACGTTTGTAGAACATAGTTGCTCACACATAAGCGTCCATCTTGTGATATGTGAGCGTGGTTCTCAAGCTGTGTGGCAGAGAACACATTGCTCTCTGTGTTCCTTTGCTTTTCCAGTCAAGCATCTGCCTCGTTATTAGTGGTGTTGCACATGCAATCACACGGACTCTGTTGCAGCTGTGCCCACTGGCATCACGTTATCATGTTAGTAAATCACTTGCTAAAATGAAATGTGGGGCTGCAAAATTTAGTGGTCCTGACGGTAAATTTGAGGGAGGCTTAATGAATAACACACACACAAACACACACACACACACACACACACACACACACACACACACACACACACACATCTCATCTGGCTGATACCAGGCCAGAGTGTCTCTGTACAACGTCTTTGCAAAGGTAAAGCCATCGTTCTCTCGTTCTCTCTCTCTCGTCCATCTGTCTGTCTCCGTGTCTGTCTGTGTGTCTGTCCCCCTCACCCTTCTCCACCCCACCTGGACCGTCTCGCGCACAACCTCTCTACAAAGCCTCGTGGCCTTTTACAGCACATTAGCATCATTGTTAGAGGTGCTGCACGTGAACAGGAACCGCTAGCTCGAAAATGGCAAGAGTCTCTTTTCTTTCTTTTTTTTTTCCCTTCCACCTTTTCTCCAGGACTTGACAGTTTCTGACATTAAGAGAAAAGGTAATAAAGCAATCAGTCACCCCTGAGCAGTGACGGAGCACTATGGACGGAGTGTTTACCGCCGTTGAGCACCGCCGCTCTGACATATGGTAGAGTGCCCCTCTTAGCTGCCTGACACAGACGCAACACTAAGGTAGGCACATGGCCCCGTTCAGTCTATAGTTGCCATGGTGTTTATTGCTTGTGTCCCTTATTTTATTAATTGTGACTGAAGTCTCGCTGTTGTAAATGAGTTGTATCATGCTGACTGCTTGTGACGCTGTGGGACGATTGAACATTACAAAAAAGGGGGGCGGCAGGTTGTGTAATCGGCTACTTTGCATGTTGGCTCCGCAGGGGACTGAGTATGAATGAGTATTTAACTTTAACTTTGGTTTAAGTTGAGTTTTACAGTCTGAGCCTTCCTCCTGTTTGTTAGGTGGCCTCGTGATGATGAGAATCTTGGGAAATGTGCGAAAATTCCTTGTGTTATTCTGCTCTAATTAGCATTGCTACAGGCACCTCTTTTAGGTACACAGGGACAAACTGTGTTATGCTTCTGTTTTATTTGCCTGCTTTTTGTAGATAAATGCATCTAGATTATGATGTTCTTCATTTTTTGTGATGCATTTTAATGTACTTGTCAAAAAGTAATATCTTACTGTCAGTCTTCAGTCCATCAGTATCATCTGGAGGGAACTTTTTTTAAGAGAAGTAAAGTTGGTGTGACTGAAATATTCAGTCAAACGGCTGCTTTTCTTGCTCTTATTCCTCAGAGGCAAATACATCTTGAGCTTCTGTGTTTATCTACTGTGGATGCCTCTGTTGTCTCTTATTACTTTTTTGGATGTGGCATTTCTACAAAAAGATAGAAATGTACCTTCGACACAGAGTTTCCTTCTTCTCATAGTTCTCTCTCCCACTCTTCTGTTTTCTTTGCTCTTTGATCAACAAACTCACTCTCAGTAACACTGGTGAGTTGACGCCTTGTTACCAACAAGGAAATACAGCAACTCTCTCCTAACTCAGCTGAATGAAAACCCAAATGAATTACTCACAGTTGTAACGCCTTACCTTGTCATATATTCTCATCACACGTAAAAACACTGTTCAGCGTAGGATCACGCACTGATGAATATTAATTGCCGCTGTAACCATAAAACCTGTCCCATCTCCAAACTGTCAACGCCAAAACACTTTTACAAGATTTACTTGAACACTCTTGTCACCTCTGAGAGAACAATTACTCTGTCTGTTAGATGCGGACTGCCGTTGCATCCCACACAAAAAACATCTCCATTAATCTCTGAGAGGTGTTATGGGGTAAATGGTCTCAATGACACTCACACACCAGGCATTTAGCTGGCTGTTAACCTCGGACACCTCTCAGGAGGTTTGGTCCCCTCTCTCTCGACAGCTGTGAGACATTGGTTTCAGGTCATGTTACTGCCTTTGCTGTGACTTCCTAGGGTATCCGCCAACATCTGGGCCTACTTCTTACATTTCTGTCTCAATCTCCATCTGTCTGTCTCTGACTCCCGTCTCTGCTGTCTGTCTCACCCACAAGCAATCACACACAAATTCCCAAGCACTTACCCTTGTGATCCAGTAATGCAAGTCTACCACTTGTACTCCAATTATTCTCCTGTACTTGTTCTTGAAAGGGTTCTTGCCTCTCTCTTAGCTAAAGAATGTCATGCCCCTTGTGATTTCTCCAGGACTCTGAGAGTCCTTTCACTGTTCATCTTTTCAAACTCATCCATTTTCAAATGCTCATCCCTTTGCTATTTAACCTGAATGTGAGTAAGAGCGAGAGTTTGGTTCAGAATAGAATATCCAGTCTAACTGTGCAAGTTTTAATTAGTTATAGATTTGTATTGTGGATCATTAGATATCTAACCAGAACTGGGTAATGTGATTTATACAAGAAAGTAGTCGAACTGTTCATGCTTGAGTTGCTACGTGTTGATTGGTCCAATATATATTCTCTCCCACCGCTTTATCACAATGATTATTTGAAAAACAGAACCATATATAATCAGAAGGGAGCATGTTTTGTAAAGGGATTTAAAATGAGAGTTTGGACATTTGTGCCCTTTTGCTCATCATACTTCTACTATCTGGAGACAGAGTGTGTATGCAAGGTGTAAATGAGGCCACACACAGTCACTTTCTCTTTCAGCGGTGGTCAGCCTTTTCTTCATCTTCATTTTCCTCTGAGGTTTGACACATTAATCCCAACTATAATAAGCAGATATTCTTTGACCTAAAATAGAGTTAATCCTCATAGCATATAGTGTATTCAGAACTCTGTAGTGGCCCTGTTTTGATGTGGAACTCAGTACAGAATACGTTGATCTAAGCAGCATTAACACTGTAGTTTTTTGTGATGCAACTTTTAGAAAGCTTACAGGAGAGAGCCACGTTTTGATAAACGACAAATAAACGACAAATAACTAAACCTTTCAGCTGCATCGGGCTGAACACTAGGCTGCCAGGCAAACTGGTACTAACTAACAGAATGGTGGAGATACTGTATGTATGCAGAGATAATCTGCCATCCATCTCTCTCACATGTTCAGATGGTGGGTAATCTCCATCTTTTCTGGTACAAATTCATCAAGAGCTTAAAACCAGTAGCTTAATGGTGGAGAGCGGCGGCGGAGCCATCAAGGCGCTGGGAAATGACAACCACACAGTAAAAGCTTTCAGAGCAACCCAGCATTAATGGCATCTGTACTGTTGCAGAGTGACCATATGCTTGGACATTTGCTGAAGACATACACACACAGGCACCCACACACACACGTAGCCGAGCCACACCAGGCTCAGCTCAGATCCGTCTCCCTTCCGTCTGTTGGTCAGTGATACACACCCAGACTAATCCATGTGGCTAGAATGACTGCTTGCTACTTGACAGATTTGATGGATTTTACTTATGCAATGTCTTTTTTTTCCACAAATGCTTCTATTTTTGCTGGACCACATATCTGTAGCTCCACATATTGAACCTACTCAGCCATATAAATACTTTAAATTTACTTCCTCCGCATGTCAAAAATGCATTAAATCGTTCATATAAGTTTTATGTATTATATAACTCCTATCAAAATGACATCACTGAAGAATAAATTTAGCGTAATTGCTCGGCTTGAATGCTTTCGCAGTTCAAGCAAAACACACATCAAATAGGTAGAAAAATGTTCAAATAATTGCCGGCCAAATTGGACACAGCGTGGATGCAGAATTCCGAAATGCAAAGTGTCTCTCTCCTCCATTAGTGTGGCTTTAGAAGTACAAGCATTTCCGTCTCTCTGTGTGTCTTTCACCATCTCTGTGTCCATCTTCCTCTGTCTTGGCTGCTATCTCTAAAGAAATGGGCAACATTAGCTGGGTGACCTCTATTGTCCTACAGAAGAAAGAGGATCCAGAGGATGTAAAAGGAAATCTATCAGGATATGACAGAGATGGAAGCTTTTCAATGGTCACTTAAGCTAAAAAAAAAAAATAATAATCTCATTACTCTGTGGAGACAACATACCACTAGAGAGCCTGTCTTGACGGAAAGAGACAATCAAGAAAGGAAAAAAAGCATTTTCTGTTTCCCTGTGCTGTAGAACATCTGCTGGTGACAAGATTAAAAGACAAAGACAAAACCAAGCATATGGTTCAGTTTTTCCTGACAGTAGATGAGAAAAAAGGCATTGTTTTTACTCTTCCGCTACTCATGTTCATTGCTGACGAGCAAATATTATAGATACAAAGACTAAAGATGATGATTTTAACCCAATTGTTATACAGTCCCTGTGGTCTGCCCTTTTAAACATGCTAATTAAGGATTGTTTGGAGTTTGTGTTTGCAGAAAGGGGGAAGAAGGAAAGAGGAGAGAAGGAGAGAAGGAGAGGCAGCCTGAGATTAAGATGGACGGGGAGGCAAACAGAGGAGAGGTCGAGGTTTACCATCAGTGCACTGGGCTTAATTTCCATGGCCTTTATATTCTCCAGGGGGAACACAGTCACTGCACTCAGCAAACTCCAGCCCCCATTTGCTCAGCTACTCCACCAGGGTTACACACACACACACACAGACACACACACAAACACACAATACTTCCTACCTGCTTACCAGCACCACAAGAGGGACACATTGTCCATCAACTACACATAATCTATGGAGGCTTTCCTTTTTTTTTTTATCTCCTTCTAATTTGTACGGTTGCGTATTTGTCTCTTACTCACGTGGTTTCTCTTCCTCACTCCGTAACATAATCAATATATTCCGCCGCTGTCAATCTCAAACTTAAAACTCACTTACATCAAAGACCTGCATCCATCATATATCTCAAGGTCATGGAAGGAGAGAGGATGAAGGGCCAAGATAAATGCTTGTGTGCGTGTGTGTGTGCCTGTGTGTGTGTTGTGTGCCTGTGTGTGTGTACTTTCCTGTAAGCGTGAGTCTGAGTGTGCATCTTGGAGAGAGAGAGAGAGAGAGAGAGAAATAGAGACAGGGGCTGAAGATGAAATGATTGTGCGTGCGTGCGTGCGTCTTACTGTAAATGTGTGTGTGCTCGCGCGTGTGTGAATGCCGGAGAAAGACACAGTCAGACACAGAAAGAGCGACTGAGACAAAGGCAGAGACAGTAGTGGGGGGGTGACTAATGGAGGAGTAGCACAGGGCTCAGCACCACTCTAAGAGCTTCTGGTCTGAAATTAGCTGATTTTTCACTGTGAGCACTGCACATTATCTGGGTGGGGAACGGGCAGAGGAGTGGAGTGAAGGAGCACAGAGGGAGGGGGTGGGGGTCGGCGTTTAACTTAACAAGATTAATACGTTTGCCTCATCTCTCTGGGTTTTATTTCCTTCTCCTTGCTGGGCCCTTGTCAAATCTCTTTGGACAGGCTGGCACACATGACGCTGGAAGGAGACCTGAAGGACACTCTGGAGTGTCAAGGCAAAAAAAAGGAAGACGCTCCATTTTGTGACTTTGTGATTAACATGGTCGTAATGTATGTCAAAGCATGACGGAGCTCCTCTGCTCGCTTTCCTCTGACTCTCCTCGCTCGTCGCAGGACAGCTGAGAGACAACGCTTTCTCATACTGGTCGCCTTCTTATGTGAAATGAACAATCAGCTGCACCCATGCTGAGATACAGTGTGTGAATGTGTGTGTGTGTGTGTGCGTGTGCGTGTGCATCGTTGAGTACGTGACCAGATGTTTGGCGGTTAGCAAGATTAGTGAGCTGTAATGAAATCAAATCTTAAGGAAAAAAGAAACATGCTTATTTAGAACCTATATCCATAATGACGCGCAGAATAAGTGTGTATGCTGACGGTGTGCTTCTCTGAGGAGATTAAAGAATAGGTATGATGAGATTAAGGAGAGGGATGAAGCGATTAAAACTGACTACTTTGAAATGATTATGAAAGGCTTAGATGGGTAGGTCGCACACGGCACATTACAGACACAGAGAGGCAGGACACAGAGCAATTTGGAGGTTTTGATCCATGAAAACAACAAAGCAAAGCTAGCTGTGCCTGTTATAGTCTTATGTCAATAGTGTTTTCAACAGTGTTGCTTGATATTACTGAGGAAAATGGAGGAACAGACGAGGCAAAACAAAAAGAATAAAACAAAAGGCATATGCACTCCCTCATGACCCAGGAGAAACAATGACAATCAAATGGCCTACAGCAGACTCTCTCTCTCTCTCTCTCTCTCTCTCTCTCTCTCTTTCTCTCTCTCTCTCTCTCTCTCTCTCTCTCTCTCTCCTGTATACTTTGATGTACAAAATAGCCCCAATCCATAAACAGCACCATTACGTTCGCTGCCTACCTACAGTGCTTTCTCCTTCTTCTCTTTCTTCACCCCCTCCCTTCCTCTCGCTCTCTCTCTCTCTCTCTTTCACACACACACACACAGATACTCAGATACTTTCCACTCTCTCCAAAGCTACTTTCAAGGTATATTTTGCTGGAGGCGAGAAAAAAAAGCCTTTATTTGGTCATGGGTTATATGGAGGGGGATAGAAAACTGTTGGTTGTCTGTCGTGCGGATGCTTGCAATCAGAAGTATTATACAATATGTGTCTGACAGTGACATATAGCATTTCTTCGCCACTTCCTCTGTGATATCAGCCTATCTCTCCTTATTTTGCTATTGTTCTGTCAAACCTTTCACACCTCAATGGGTAACAGTAGTGATGCAGAATTCTCACAACAGTACAATGGAGCATTTCTTACTGTTCAATGGACAATCAGAGAGAACCTAGTGTCTGTAATGGATGGGTCATTATCCTCCCTGACCGGTCAAGGATAAAGCAAATTCTCCCTCAAATAGACTCAAGTATTTCCGTTTCTGTAAGCATCAAATCAAAATCAAATCGATATAGCATTGGGATTTAATGGCATACAACAACGCACATACACACAAAGTGCAATACAGTGACATAGCTACACCTCAAGGTCATAATATAATGGTGACTCAGGGTAAACATGCTCTTGAAATTAAAAACAAGGAGACAAAAAGTGCCTCTGTTAATGAGTATTATCCCGTTCACATTTATTTAGTTGTCAGATATTTCTGCATGAATGCATGAATACTACGAGTCTCCCTGTGGGCCGCTGTGATTTGTGGGAGGCTGAGATCAGGCAATTCATTCTTTATAACAAAATAACCAAATATGCAGCCTGAAGCAGGAAATAGTCCTCGCATCACCAGTACAGAAAGGAAAATGTTGACCCTCTCGGTACCAACAAATGGATAGAAGAAAATATTCTTAAGAAATAGGCGCCTTAGTTGGCTTTGACATATTTGCCCGGGTGTAGTAGTATATATAAGTATTCACTATATCCAATGCATCACAATTTAAAATACAAAAAGCTAGAACAAGCTAGATATTTCGTACTTGGCTTGTGCACGAGACGCTGTGTACCTTAATTATTCTGCTGCTGTAAAGGTTACAAGAGAAGCTAAATCACAAAACAAAGGGTGAACTCAGCAAAAATGGGGCAATTCATGCATATTGATGTTTCTACCTCACAAAGACAAATAGATAAAAGGAGTTCTGCAGAATTATCCCAGATGTCCAAACTATGTGGTCTTTAAAATGCAACGTCTCGGTGGGATGATCCACTTTTACACTGCTTAAGTTTATACATGAGCTGAGATATGAGAGGGAGACGTAGTGAGACTTTTCTCTGGCAGCCAAACAAATCTTTTACACCATGAGGGTGTGAAATGGCAAATTCAGGTCAGGCAGTCACAGCAGACTCTCATGTGACATTTCTATATGTGTAAATAAACTGAGTTTATGCGTGACAGCATATGTTTAGGATGTGTGATATGTTTAGAGATGGTGTGAACTTTCTCTGAGCTCAGGCTGTGTCTCAGTCTGTGTTTCCATCAGAATACTGGCCAATGTCTAGCATATATAAAACAACAAGACCTACAGCAATACAGACAATAATGCAAAAACGGAAAACAAAAGAAAAGACATGGGTCAATGTATGTAGATTCAAATATATATGTATTTAAATATATGTCTTGTGAAGTGCAGGTCTTCAGATGAAGATGCCACTGTGCCCTGATACAGCACAGGGTTAGCAGACTGCAGAAGTTGCAATGTTTGTTATTAATTTTTCCGTCTGTTCTTCTTGTAGTATATATTATAGCTGTGCTGTTGCATGTAATGAGTAGAGTTTATTTGGGTTTCGATTTCTCCCTGTGTGCATAGCAACTAGCACCTGCTCACTCACACACCAGGTGCCCATCAACAACCAGCCACCCATCACCAACAGAGAAACAGAAATAAAGAGGAAGTAAACGTCTCAGCACCTCCTTTCATAGATTGTAGGTCTGTGCCGATTCTGTGCTTCTTCAATTTTTGAGCTAAATGGATACAAAAAATGATTTTAAATGATGAAGAATGAAGTCTTCTTTTCACAAACGCCTGTAGTTGCCTTACAAATAATGCAATAATGTTTCCTCAAAACAGTTAAATTCATTCATTCTCCGCAGCTGCTTATCCTCTCAGGGCCGCACAGGTCTCCCTGTTTTTATCCCAGCAGTCATTGGGTGAGAGGCAGCTTAGACCTTGGATAGGTGGACAGTCTGTTGCAAATTACCCCAGTGATGTTGAGCGATAAACCAAACTAAAAGCCAAGACAGATGTATCATTGTATTTCTAAATGCAACACAAAGCACATAAAAAAATATAAAGTCAATTTTGTCTAATAATTAATTTATCAGCAATATTGCAATGTCCTTGCATGCTGCAGCTACAGATAAAATGTGACTCTTTACAAATAATGGTGATCCAGAGTGCATTTAGAAAGCACAACGGTTATTCCTTCCACCCCAGTATTTCTTCCTCCATTATACCACACATAATGCAACTCGTAGGTTGCTTCTTTGGGCCGACACACTAGCCATGGCAACACGCTCTCATTGACAAATGAAAGCGTGCAAGGCTGTGTGCAGATTCAATGACACGTGATATTGACCACAGAGCGGATGGTTGAGATAAAGACTGACATAAACATAACATACAGCTGGTTTCCTCCACTACCTAGAACGTGTTGCATGTTAACACTTACGAGCATCACCAGAGAAATATTAAGAAACAATATGGATGATTGCTGGAGCATTAGAACACAGCACAGATACAGCACTTCATGATCGTCACCGGCCCATAACAGAACAACATGAGTCACCTGCAGGTTTCATTTAGCTGAATGGCCTTCATGTCACATATCTAAGGACACTGGTGCTGGCTTGGCAAAATGATATGGATGAGTAATGGGATGCCGCCCACATCCGGACACTCTGGGAAGGTGAGGGGCTGCTGCCAAGCCCCAGTCCCTGTTGACCTCTGCTTCCTGTGCACTCAGCAAATTTGCAGATGACACCCCATGGGCCCCTATCACCTGCAGTGACATATGTCAGCCATTTTTGGTATTGTGATGTAATGCGGCGAGACTGCAGGCAATGAGACAAGAATACAAGAAATAGCCACTTGGAATCAGTACAAGTAATTAACATGGTTACCTCTTTGCCAGCCGTTCAATTACAACAATGAATAAAGGAACAAACAAAAAACTACAAGTCCAAGCGCCTCACATTGCTGTGTTCACATGCCACGTAGGGTTTTTTTGTTGGTTTGTTTGATGTTTTTTGGTAAGCAGAATTTTGATGTCACTCTAGGTAAAGCAGACACAAAAAGGCACTGCTGATTCAAGGTTTCAGCAGAACAAATCTAAGGGAGGGAGCTGAGAGCAAAGAGCTGGCCATTTTGCAGTTTGCTCTCATCTGCCAATTTCTTCCTAGGGCTTTCAGAGTCAATCAAAGAGCTACCAGAATGCTCACACCAGTCTTTTAATTATTCATGGTAATTCTATGCCACTACACACTCTCTCTGCAGCCCCTGTCGCCTCCCCCAAGCGAGGTGTGCTCTGATGTGTTTATGTGTACTGAATATGAAGATAAAAAAATCCTCCATCCATTACAAAACCAACTCTGCGCTGCCCTGTGCTACACTAGCTGCTTTTTCAGGGTCACCTGGCTCCCACTGCTGTGGGAAGCAGAGCTGATAAATGTTTAGTCCCAGGAAACCCAGTTTTTTGCCCTTTTAATCTTTCACGGGTTATGTTGCATGCTTACACCTGGCTATTTCAAGAGTGATCATTTGTAAAATTACCTTATTCCGATAGCTGGTATTCCATTGCAATCTCTTACTTTGTTTAGTGCGCGTAGCCTGACCTCTCCATAATATCTGTTTATAGTGGCCATTGAAACAGCTCCAGTTCCTGATAATGGCCCTGCCTCTAAGGCCAACACTGTGTAAAAAGGCCTGTCTATCATCACGTCTGTTGGCATTTTTTTTGATAAGCACTAGCTTCGTTGAAATTGCATTCACTTCCTTCTATGAGCTAATTAGCTAGTGAGGGGGCAACTCCTGCGATTCTTGCCTGTCTATCAACCTGCCAACAACCATTGACATCACAAGGTAGATGTCAAGTTCAGCCTTTTGTGTCTGAGACAAGCCTATTACCAAGAAGTGTGAGCAGAAGGTTTAAAGTGGGTGGAAGGCAGTGGTTTGGTGATAACAAAATCCCTTTGCCTGGGGAAAAAAAAACTAAATTACAACACAATTTCACTCAAACTCCTGTAACGGCTTGCCTCTGAATTATCACGATAGGGAATAGGGAAATGGAGGGAAACTGTTGTTGAAGCCCTTCACTCAATCACTTAAAATTTCCAGATCAGAGGAGGAAATGAGTTGCTGGGAGTGAGAGGCTACAGTAAGAGAAAGCAGTGGAGTGCACGCTCTTGATGTCCTTTCAAAAGATTCATCTCAGGTGTCTTGTGGTTTCCAAAGGGAATACTGGAAAAGGTGCTACTGCATTGTGGACCTTTGAATTGAAAGGTGATCTTTCTAGTGCAGAGAAGCTGTTTTATTTTGTTGGTAGGTGCTTGGCGAAAAAATGCACATCTCTTCTTTCCAATGTGTCTCCACAAGCATTGTCAAAGATAAAAAAAAAAAAGGAAAGGGAAATGATTCATGTCTTCTATATTTTCCTGCCAAGTGCAAAAAAGGGCAGAAGAAAGAAAGGGTAGCTACAGTGACATACCAAGAGAAAATGTGGCAAAGATGAAAGCACGTCATTTTGTTTAGATTGATCCTGAAACTACCCACTTTTTTCCTTTTTCCTTTTTCTGTCCCTTTTGTGTTTGAGTTTGTCAGAATTTGAAGGATGCATTGCCTCTGCTTTGCCTTCCTGTATGATGTGTGAATTGGACTTTGAAATGGGACGTTTATATCCCAACAGATGTGCCAGTTTGATAGAAGTGACACACATCAGCTGCAAGGGGTCGTTTTAGTTCAAAGAAGAATCACTAATGGGTGTCTTAAAGAAAAGTACTTAAATCATCTGTTTTTCACTCATTGTACACACTGGTGCTGCAGCAAGGGAGAGCAGAAGTGGAACAATGTGGCATTTGCAGATTAAGGTATTTGATTTGAATCCAAAATGAGAATAGTAGGTTTCACTTTTTGAGCAGCTAGATCTGTCATCTGTGTTTTCTGGATATGTAATGGAATAAAACTGCAAAAAGGTGTTGAAGAGTAATGCATCTTAACATTTTGAAAAGATTTGCTCTCCCACAGGGCCGATCCTTGACTTCAATTATTTTGATTTGATTGCCTTTGACATTGATCACTATGTGCAATGACTGGCTGTGTTTTTCGGGGGAGTTACAAATTTCCAAATCAAATCAAATTAGTAAAGTAGTTATCATGAGATCAAATTTAAAACAAGCTACATTTTTTAATATCCTTAATCTATTCCACAGAAACATTATTGCTTGTTTGTAGATGTCCTACTTACTGTGTAATCTTCAATAGCCTGAGGGAAGGAGTTCCAACCCAAAGTCCTTTAAATAATGACGGAGCACACAGTTGGCCTCAGGCGTAATGTTTATCACTGGCAACATCAAGACACCCGCATCCCATAATACCACTCTGCATTCACAGCATGTTTCTTCCATTCCCACTGCGCTGGTGATAAATGGCTAACACCGGTGCTGTGTTCACCTCTGAGAACCCTGGCCTTACCCTTGTGAATGTCCTGTAAAGCATTCTGTCTGATTACAAGCAGCAGTGCTAGCTCTCGCTGGCGCCCCATTACACATGACGGAGGAGCGAGAGAACACCACCAGTTTACACATGCACCGCACCAAATGATGTCATTCATTTGTCGGTATCACTGCAAATGATGTGGTGGTGTGAGAACATGCATTTTAAGTAGTGATTCTAAAAGCGATATCCTGGTGTATGCTATATGGTTGGGTGTGTGGGGAAGGGTGGTGGTTTGTGGTGGGGTGGGGACCGTTGGACTGGCTTCTGGGAAGGCCAAGGGAAGGCAGTGAGGAATGGGGAAAGGAGGTGGCTATGACCACAGCATGAGTGGACAAGACTTCAGAAGGAAATTAGCGATGCACAGCACAATATAGAAGCATGTAGCCGCATCTTATAGACCAACTGTGCGGCCAGGACTATTATTCTTCCACTTCCTCCTTTTCATGTCTCCTATTTCCATCTTCCCTTTGCTCTCTGCTTGCTGTTTCTGTCTCCATTCGTTTTCCTCGCCTGCTGCTGAATCATCTATTGCATGTTTGGTAATCAAGAGGACAAAATCATTTCTGAGATACATCCTAAACTAATCAGTATGGTCATGCTCCCATGCTGTATGAAATTCAAATGCCTCACCATGGGGCATGATACTGACAAACTCTACTACAGTTCCAAAATGCTCAATTTGTCTTGCATTTAGTGGGAAAACCATGTAGGCGGAGAAGTAAATAAACACTGAGAAGCATCAAGTAATCCCTGAATGGATATTTTATATGGAGAACAACAACAAAGAGTGTCTGGTGCGTTTGGGGGTCACACTGAGCCTTCAGAGGATAACAACAGAGAGAGCACAGGCAGTGAGGGAAATAAAGTGAATTCTGTGATGTCTGTAGGATCCCTGATTTCCGCTGCTCAATGGGAGAAAAAAAAAACACTGCTGGGCTGCCAAGTATCGGCTTCAAAATTTTGACTCGCTGTGATGTAGCTGTCATCCTTTCAAAGGAAGCGGATAGCAAGGAGGAATGGGTGCATGTACCATGTCTTTCACTGAGCTTTTCCTGAAGTCCAGAGGAAGATGCGGTGCTTCTATTTCAATCTACATGGAAAGATTGCTGAGCAGGGTGTTAATCCAACATGTCACTCTCAATGTTTTGCTGCGAGCAGTTTGACCAGTGATGACAGATTTTCACTTGTGGCTAACACCTTTGCCTTGGAAGGAGAAACATAAAGCGTGTCTTGTTTGCAGGTTGAGATATTTGATGATTAATTGATCAGAACGGCAGTGAAGCAGTTGATGTCTTGAGAGTCACACTGATCAGCGTTTTTGATTGGCATGAAACCTTGGATGTGATTTTGATTAAAGCGTAAGGAAGATAAAAAGTCCATTTATAACTGTGTTCAGGTCACAGTCTAAGCTATACTGTGTAAGCTATCTGTTAACTTAAACCTTAAAGAAAAAACATACAAGAAGGAAGGCAGTTGGAATGGCTGTTAGTGTCACTCACTAAAAAGAGTAGATTTTGTTCATGAACACACAGAACACACACAAAACTTTTATCATTTTTTTTCCAGCCCACGTATGTGTAAAAAAAGAAACACGGTCAGTTTTACCCAAACCCTCTATGTCAGCACTTTCCTGGAGGTTCTGGTTGTACCGTTTTTGTCAATGAACCCATCAGGAATCCAGAAGGTGGAGCATAGCTGCAATTCCACCATCAGTAACCGAGCGTGTGCTGACAACCTGTCCGCCTGAAAGGCTTTTATTGCCACAGTTTGCCTCGGGGCAGAACATCGCCCATATTCAGTGCTCGCTACACAGACAGAGGGCAGAGTACTTCCGGGCCTACACCACTACATTATCTATTTAGTATTGAAAACACACATCATGGGGAAAAGACTCTGCAAAGAAGTACAATACTTCCCAAAGCTCCAGTCACACCACTTTGACTGCTGCACACTAGTTTGCCTTTGGCAGAAAAATCACAACGCCTGCCTGTGAATTGCTTTTATTTCTATTTTGAGGGAATACATTTAGATATTGACTGTAAAAGATGCAGACTCTCACACGTTTCATACATACATATATGCTACGTAAGTTCCATAGACATGTATAGGTTTTGGATTTTGACTAAAACTGGATTTGCTTGTGAAGTTTCCAGTCGAATGTTTCTTAGTTTATTGATGGTAGAGAATGACTGTGAAAAGAAATATCACCAAAGGTCTGGTTTTTTAAGGTGACATCATAGTTTTGATCTTCTGATCTATGTATTTTTGCACCTGTGTATGCAGCAGAGGCAGAAAGTAACTCACTTACATACATTACACAGTTTAGGATAGTGCGTCAGTTGGTGTGTTGCATTGTTGGGAAGACTGTTGACTTGCACAAACCTTAGGTGAAAGATTACATTAGTTAAGATGCAGCAACAGCAAATAATGCTCTGAGGAATTAGTGAGTACACAGAGTTTGTGTTTGAAAAAAATAGGTTTGTTGGAGTTTTAGAGGCTAATTCTAGTTCTCTTTGTGTCCAGCTTTGTTGGAGCCATAAACCATTTTATAAAAAGACGCACAATTGTTCATGCTTATGTGCTTTACTGTGTTTATGCCAATGGTTTAACACTGACTGTATTAGTTTTCCCATCACATTGTGTTACCTCTTCATATGCTCTTTATCATGGTAATACTGTTAAGCATGTAATGGCATCTGCTCTTGAAAGGTTATATGTTTACTTTACTACAATGACGTCAATCCCTACCTATCACATTAGCATTCTCCTATCTTTACATGTATTTCCATGCAAATGTATTGGATGCACCTAAGTAGTTTAATATTTCTAATTCAGCCCGACTATTATAGTTAATGACAATATAGTGATACTATTGTAATGCAAACGTAAAGAGTAAGAATAGAAATAAATGATATTTCATCTGCATAAAAAAACTGAAAATGTGCAAATTTTTGCCAATATGTAAGATATAACAAAGTCTAATTTTGTAAGGAACAGATGTAATAATGCATATTGACCAAGCCAAGTTTACAATATTGTGCGTTTTGAATTGCAAAAATGTCTTCCTGCTACTTCCCTTTAAAAGGCTCAGCAATGTGATTTATGCAAGCAAAATAGAGAAAGAAGATCGAACACGGTGCATTTCTTCTCCTCCTACATCTGACTCGCTAATGTGTGTCTCGGGTATGAAATGCAATAACAGATTTTGAACTCAGACACCATAAAAGGTACAGCAGATGGTTATGTAGGAGCTATTACAATTGAATGTACTTCTTTTAATACACATGAAGCCTTCTCATATTTAATGTACTTACAGTGCCAACCTGGAAACTTGATTTGTTGCAATCAATAAGATGTATTCAGATGTACTATCTGCTCACACACACACACACACACACACACACACACACACACACACACACGCACGCACACCTTTCTACTATCTCTCTTCCTCCCCGTCTGTCTTTCCGGGCCAATATACTGCCTCTACAGTCTCATCTTTATCTATAGATCAGGAGTAGAGCCTTTGATCTGCTCTCCATGCAGCTTGAATTTTTCACTCCCTTCCTTTCTCAAGTCCTTGTTTATTTATTTCTCTGCCTCCAACAGTGAGCTGGATTAGTCAGAAGCAGCAGCCCCACTATCAATCCAAGATGTGCTCTTCCATCCTGCTGCCGTGCTCTGATAAAGGAACTGCTCGACGAGTGACTCGGGTTTGCAGAGAACCTCATAGAAAACAGCATTTTTCTCACTGGAGCATAGTCTTGCATGTCAATGCTGTCAATTGGCAATGGAGGATTCTGGCTCAGGGATATATACAAACTTCAACCTGGAATTTAAGTTAGCAGTGTTTGTGTGTGCACCTGTACACTATAATGTGATGAAATACAATATCCCTGCCAACATCCTACCATCATGAATCTTAGACTGTGCAGTTGGTGTTGACACTTCGCAAGGCAGGTGTTGATTCAGCTTTTCAATTCAATCAACATCTTCTGCACACAGGATTAGAACTGCCTCCTGATGGCCAAACAGGATTAAGTGATAAATATCCCAAAAGTTATTATCTGATGCTCGGTTGATGTCATTTAACAGCACACCATCATCCAACTACACTACCACCACTCAGACGCTGTGTTTGTGCACACTGGGAAACCAGGCCAAATGGTGCAGAAGTAACGTGTAAAGCACTTCAACACTATAGGAGGTAGAATTCCCCCTTTGCTGTTTACCAAGCCTAATTTCTGATACATCCAGGCACCGAGGAGACAGCCTTGGGCCGCTGAAGTACTCGGAATCACAAATGAATCAAAATGACTTTTACAGTGATCTCCTCTGACTTCTGGAAGTGAAGGAGTGCTAACTTACAAGAGCGGCAAAAATTGATGCATTCCACTTTGACAGGAAATAAGATTCAAGTGTGCCGGACTGTCCAGACTATATGTCCATTTCTGCAATAGATGTCCAGTCCTCCATCCACAGAGCCTTTGTAGAATCCATTCAACTGCATTGAGAATCTCCCATTATCTGTCTCTCTCTCTCTCTTTTGACTACTCCTCTCACACAATATCTGTTAATAATGTCTGTAGTTCAACTGATGCCACTTACCCTTGAACTAACAAAGAAAAAAATAAGCAAGCGACATTGGCAAACCAAAGAAAAATCATCAACAAGAAACATGAAAATGGCAGAACCCTTTTTGGTTGAATAAAATGGTTGACGGTCTCGTAGTTACGGCCTAAAATGTCACATGCAGTACGCCTGAGGTGAATCACTTTTAAATAATGAAAAAAGGAAAAGGGGGCAGAGATGTCTAACTGAGAGGATTCACTACTAACTAAACATGTGAAATGAGGGAAATGTGAAATGACACATGGGGATGGTAAACAGTCCATCTGGGTTCTCCCAAAGGATTCCTGCCATACTTTGAAATGCACTTAAAGAGGAAGTACAGCGATTCAATATCAATCTAAGAGCATCCTAATGGTTTTTGTAGTGGATTATTTTTATGTGGCAAAAGGATAGAAGAAAGGCTTTATAAGGTTGAAAATGACAAACTGTGAAGGACTGATGGATTATTGATACATTCAGAATTCCTCCCATTATGATGTAAAAGATAGGAGAGATAGAAACTATGAAGGTGAGCGATTTCTTATAATTTGTTCATGCTTTTCCAATACATACACATCTGGTTGTTGACCGGTTTAGAACATGAGTCCAGTCCAGTCTTTTGGATAATTAATATACCTGGTTAGAATCCACTCACAGCCCTCCTCTCTTTCCTTCTTTATTTCTCTTTCCGTTGACGTTAACATGCTACTGGACATTTTTTAAACGGTAATTTAGTATCAGTACCGCAGCCAGGATTTATTACTGGATGGCACCATGAAACGTAAGGGTGGACAATCCGGCTATAGCTCAAATGTTTTTTTTTTTAAAACACAGCCTTTACTGGCCAACAGCAGAAATTTAACAATTACATCTAAATGTTTATGATCTAGGTTGCAAACGTAAATTACACCCTAATCATAAACCACTTTATCCAAGGTTAATCAACGTGACACTTTGGATTATCATTGCAGGAAAAGCACAGGTGTAATTAATAACATGAACACTGGCTGCAGTCCATGTACGAGTGTCAGTGCCAGAGTCCTGGTATTGTGCATGCTGTCTCACTGGCACACCTAAATGGAACTGAGTTATTATTCATTTTTAATTACACCTGTGCATTTTCTGTAATTACTAAAATGTCTGCGGTGGAAATGTTTGAATTGTGTCAGTGCAGAGAAAATTGTTTGCCTGGTGTGTCTTGTGTTGTGTTTATAAGGTATCTACAGGCGCAGATCTTGGAGGAGCTTAAAGGAGAAGGAAATATGCAGAATCCTTTAATACTTTAAATCCCTTGAACACGTGCTTATGTATCCATACCTTCAATGCCACGTACAGCTCATATCACAGCTGGTGGTGTCTTTGTCACCTTGAATTTTTGCACCCGACCAAACAAATGTCATTTCTATATTTCTAAATCTGAAAATACTGAGAGAGTTCATCATTTTATCAGCAGCTATTGGGTAATTTTTCTTAAGGAAAAGGAAGTCTGTCTGAGGAAGTATGTCTCTGCCTCCTGGATTCCTGAGGAGGTGTTTCTGGCTCATCAAACAGGCAGACAACCTCACTGTAGAACCAGAACATGTTGAAGGGATTACGTAGTTGAACTGGCCTGAGAATGTGATGTAATCCCAGAGGAGGGCTTGAGGATGTGGCGTGGGAGAAAGGACATCTGGACTACTTAGCTTGCAAGCTCCATGACCTGGAACCACATAAGTAGTGTAAAATTGATGGAGTGATGGAAGTTTGTTTAGACATTGATGCTACTGAAGAAAATGACACGGCTTATTTACATTTGATTAACATGAGGGGAATTTTTTTAATAACCTGTCACTAGTTTATCAAAAATGTTGTGCACAAGGATTAGTAATACTGAGACGAAAGTCAGAATTCGGACTTGTTTCCCTTTTTTTCAGGCTTCTTATATTTATTTATTTTTTACTTGGCTCTAATCTACTGTAAAAGTTAGCATCGTATTACATTGATTGCAAGTTCTGTGTTGGGCCTTGTCCGGAAACGTTGGTTTGATTCATTATCACTAGTAATTCAAGTTTACACTGAGGGAGATTTGTCCTCTGCGTTTAACCCTCCTAACTGTTAGGAGCAGTGGGCAGCCACAGTGCATTGTCAGGGGACCAACTGCAGCCTACTGCCTTGGTCAAGGGCAGTGGCCTGAATATTACCCTAACAAACAGGTTTTGATGGTGAGGTAACTAGAGGAAACCCACAGAGACGTGGGGCAATCATGCAAACACAGAAAGGACCACGGCCCGGATTCAAGGGATTTCAAATGTAAAGTGCAGAAAATGCAATTTTTTTGATTAAGGGCACAGCTTGAGAGCCGATAAAATGTGACATGGGAAAAATCTTAGTTCTGTGTCTCCAACTACATGTGTGTGAAATTTCAGACATCGGGGCCAAAATGTTGTTGGTTTGTGTTATCATCGGCATCCCCAAACCTCTATCCTGTACTCACTCACTCACTTTCACTCACCTCTGAAACTGTGGAAAGGTTGAAACAATTGAATCAGTCCATGTTGTAAAATGAAATCTGATTTGATACCAAAATGACCAAAATGGCCTGGCAGACTCTGACGTGGTGGGCAACATCCTAAAATAATATCCTGAAATTCAGTTACAGTCTCACTTGATTTACAACAATGTGTCTGCCTGTGACGAGGAGAACCAGCAATGGGGGGCATTAAAGAGGGGAACCAATCATTAGTTATCGAGAGACACTCAAAGTAATTAATGACTTGTGCAAACTGTTGCAAGTGAAAAGCATTAATGAATAATTTTCGATACCTAATCAAGTAATTAGAAAATGAGCTCAAGAGTAAATCCAGGAACCACGATAATGAATACTGGTGATTATCAATTTGAAGCAATCTCCCTTATGCCCCCAAGGGATCTGTGCTAGTTTTGGAGGGAGACGAAGGGGGAGGAATGATTTTTATTCCAACACCATGATAATGTGCCAGTGCCACTCACAGATTCAGAGTGATGCACAGCTGTGGAGAGACTGAACTTCTCCTCCACTCTAGTCTTCTCTATCTGAAGCACTGTCACGTCTGCTCCAGTTCAGTCCATTATTTCAAGTGAAATCAGCCTTACATCTATTAATGCGTAGCCTTGTATGCCAAGCTTTCTGCATATCTAATAACAAACATGTTGAAAACTGTGCTAATTATTTATGCTGGGTCCTCATTCTGTCAGCGATTCAAGGATCGTTTCAAGTATCTCATGAAGATGTCTGATTTTTATGACATGCAAGTAATGGGTGGAGGAATACCGTCCATTCATTTCTCTGAATGAGCTTTTAGTTTTTGATCATGATTAAACTGATTCTCCCTTCAAAAGCAGGCAACATTATCATTTAGTTTATAACATTTTGCCCTGAAACGATGCCAAATTTCAAGTGTACTTTATAAGGAATTTGGAGACCCAGACCAAACTAAGACTAGATAATTCCATAGCAGCTAGACCAGCTATTGAAGAACCAAGTTGAACAGTTATAGTTAAACACAATGGATGCATACGGATTAATAGAATAATTTAAACATTTCAAGTTTTATGTATTGTAATTTATTTTTATTATGTAGTATTATTATTGATTGTCTATATTGATTGATTGATTTAGAACTAAAAGAGGAAAGATGGAAGAAATTAAAAGTCAAACACACAGAGGGATCTTCTGCATCATGAGGGCTGTTTATTACCGCAACATGAAGTCAGACACATCATGTGAGAGTCTTGAGCGTATGCATACAGACGCCTGTAATGGACACGGAAGAGTTGGTGCTTATGAATTTGTGAAGTACGGGCAATAGACTCCCATTGAAGCCGCGCTCGGTTTGGCCACACTGAACAAAGTCCTCCCGACATCTCATCCCGCGCTCTCCTCGTAAATTCTCTGGGGGGAAAAGGAAATGAGTCTAACAACGGGCAGAATGCGGCTGCCCACTGTGAGATGTGATATAGAGCACGAGGCCTTTTCCTGCTTTGCGAGAACCACAGTAATTATTGCTCATAATTTCTGTCATAGTGTTACACTGGCCTACTAACACCTCTGAGAACTAATAAATGTAGACAGGAAACAGTGACAGAGACGGTGTAAACATGCCCCGGCTGCACACCCTGTGGCCTCTCATCAGGGACCGAGGCTGGACAGAGAGACTGCACTCCATTTATTCAAACGGGCTCAAGGAACCAAACTAACAAAATCAATTGCTGTTTGCTTATGGTAGACTTTATTTTGCGCATCTGCAGTTTATAACATAATATTGCTTTGGATCTGTGAAGCTTCACTTCTCTAACTAGTCAACATAATGTTCGAAAATTATAATTATTTCCATCAGATCATTGAGTTAACCTCAGAGCGATTGAGCGGGCTTAGATATTGACAGCTGTAATGATGTTTGTGCTGTCATATGTCCAGCCATATATATTCTACAATCAATTCCTTCATTTGGTTGTTTTTGTTTTCCTCTGTTTTACATCTGTATGGATTTTCTATTTAATTTGGGTCAGCATTGTGAAGGAAGACGGGGTATTGATTTCTGTCTAAGGGGGCTTACGGGAACCAAGATAAGCTTGTCTTCTTGATGCTTCACAGCAGGTTGTGACAACGGGGAGAATATAGCCTTAAATCTCAAGCAAATCTGGTGTAGACTAACCTCAAAATCACCTGATGCCTCCCACCAGTGATAAACACAGTCGTCCTAAGATGTGAGGGCAAATAAAAACACATTGTTGATGAGCACGGCTACGACACTCAGTCTGACCGAGCGTGGAAAGCCGTAGGAGGATCTTGCCTCGTAATTGTGGGGTGCAACATCCTAAACACAAACCTAGATTGTTTGTTGTTTCAAAAGCGGTGATAATTGTCCGCTGCCCCACATCTCGAAAATGGCCTTCGCGCTCCACTTAGCTCTCCATTTCCCTGACACAGGGATACATATTCACTTTGACAAGAGAAAAACAAGTGGGAACGAACACAAATGGAAGCGAAATGCCAGAGACTGGAGAGAACTTGAGCATGTTATGCAAAGCAGCTAAACTTTAAACAAGTGCTTTGAGTGGAGATGCAGAATAGTGTTGTGGTAGTCGGTGATACAGGTCAAGTAGATTTACCTCAGGTATTTGTTCGATGAAAGCAAAGTGAATCAATCACAAAAACACAGGTAGGTGTGTTCTCAAATTATCCTTGATAGTAATTGATGTGTCCAATCAGACACATCTTGCTAGTCCCTCATCAGCTGACCTGAGAGGTCCCAACATTGGCATGCCTTGTTAAATGTGTACAAGTTGGGCATGTCAGAGAATTCATCATCCGTTATTACTGCAGATGATAGAAATGGTATTTGTATGGTAATTGTAGTGTCATGGAAATATATCACGTTGAACAAAAACTGGCAATATGAATGAAAACACACAAAGATTCAAAGATTATAGAACAAAAGCAAATTGTTCTAAACTGCACATACAGTTTATGTGAAAGATGAGCCAAAACAAAACTGTAAGGGTTTAATTTGATTTCTGGATTTCCAATTTATGTGTCAGAGACATTCCATGCTTTTGTACTTAAACAAAAAAAGCTAAACAGAGAGAGCGAGAGCCAGAGAGAGAGAGAGAAATACCAAAAGCACATTTGATGTTGTTCTTAGGGGCCTGGTTGGGTCAACTTCCCTTGCATGACTAATAGGACTGAATGGGGCAACAGTTTATGAAAGAAAGGCAGTGCAGGCAGGAGGTAATTTGAATATATGAAGGGAGAATAAAACTAAAAGCTAATTGTGATACAAGCCAGCAAACTGAGCCTGGAAAATATGCAGAAACTGAAAAAAAGAACATCTAAAACAATCTGGGAGGCATTTTCATGTTTTAGGTGCCATAATTGACCAAGGGATGACACACACACACACACACAAACACACACAAACACACACACACACACACACACACACACACACACACACACACACACTTAGTAAACAATGAGTGTATCAAGGTGCTGGCTCCATGCTTTCTACTTTCCATCTTTTTCAGAACACTGCATCGTCCCCATACATCACAGTTCCACTATATAATAGCTGTATTATTTATTTCATAATCAATAAACCTTTGGCATCCTCTGTAGACATATTTTTTTCAGGGGGAGACTGACTGCCAGGATTTATTCTTTTCAAGAGATTGTGAGGCAAATATTCTCATAGTGATAAACACCACTCACACATCACTCAGCGGTCATCAGTGGTGATCTAAAAATTATTTGTTTGTGAGCATCCAAAGAATTACAGCCTAGAGTCATGCCAGCCCACACCGGCTTTGCCAAGGAGAGGCACTGAGAGTCTGGCTGGCTCCTTTTGTCCGTGTATTTCACTGCGATGACATCCTCTGTGTACGCTTCATCCCTCTACCAAACAATACCTCCCTCCAGTTGTCATTTTCTGGAAAATATTACACACCGCCTCATCATACTTAACAAAAAATAATCATCGTAACCCTCACGTGGTCACAGTCTGGCTCTTTGTCACGCTCTGACACTGATATCATACTTGTGACATGTGCCATTAATTTCGCAAGCAAGGTCAAACAGCGTCTCTATTATATGCACATGTCCTATATTAGCAGCAGCTTTGATACAGATGGCAACACGTCAGAGTGCAGCTGTGCCAGCCCGGGTTTGTTTTCTGAAACTGAGGGATAAAGGCTAAGATGTTTTCTCTTTTGGGCCTCAATCACCGTCTGCAGCCATTTATCACAGCTGATTTTAACTTCCAGCACTCTGTTGCACTTTATGTATCCCTCCATGTTTGTGTCACTTTGTGATATTGATCTGCGCTGTGGCACCTCTCTCCAAGTGTCAGCGCCCAACACAGGATCACCAGCCTCTCAGGTTTCTCCTCTGTGTTTACAAACACACCCCCACTGCTGATGGACACACACACACACACACTCGCACGCACAAGGTACACACACGCCTATGTCCGTCTCCGGTTTAAACCCACTAGAGGTTTAACTTTTATTGGCTTCTTTGCCTTTTCTTTGCTCCGGGGATCAAGGTCAAGCCTCATCAAATTCAGCCTCAACACCCTGCTTCAGATTAAAGGTCATGACTTCATCCTTTACATCTTCCTTGACCTCTGATATTACCATGTCATAATACATCAGGATTAATGCCTCACCTCTCCTCTGGTCCTTCTTATCTTATACTACACTGGCCCTATTTCATTTATAGGCTCCTTATTCCTCCGTTCTGCTCTCTACTGTGTGTGTGGAGGTTTTCTGTACTGTTCGTATCACCCTCTGCTTGGCGGCCAGCTCAATCTTAATATCATGTTATCGGACTCAGGGGCCGGGGATATAAATACCACGCACCATAACTCTCTCCTGTTCAATAACCATTATATGCTCTACTTTATACATTAGAAGCACCTGATGGGGCAGTAAATTCACAGCTGTAGCTCGACCATCTCATAGATGCAGTGGAAAGAGGGAAAATTGAATGTGGAAATAGAAAAAAGGAAATGAAATGGAGAAAAAAAAGACAAAATGAAAAACAAATTACAGTGGAAAAGATGTTATAAGATGCGAGTTAGTGATCAGAGAGAAATTGAGGGAAACAGTCAAAAGCACAGAAAGAAAGAATGGCAAGGATATGAACATATTTTGTTGGTTTGGCATTCTCAATGTTGCAATTATCTATTGTGGTTCTGTAATAAGCTTTGTACCACCAATGAATCACGTATTCCATTTCCTAAAGCCATTCTTAGGACTGCATAGCCCTGCCGTATGAAATTTGTCTTCTCACACAAAAGGTTCATGTTCCTCATGCTGAGACTGGTTCAAAACCACCGCCAGCATTTGTGCACTTTCCAAGCACAGCAATCAATAGAAACATATTTCCATCCAACTCTGCAGATAAAGTAGTGTCGGCAATGAACAGAACCTGGAAATGGCCATAAACGTCCATCCGCTAAATTCAAAACACACTGCATACAAGTGCCATTGTTTACCACATGAGCATGACTGGCTGCAGCATAGAGTTTACGCTTGAATGCACTTTTTCATTTGGAAAGCTAGAGTGGTTACCCGCCGAGCGAGAGCTGATTAAGAAAACAGTCCCATTTAATTCCTTTCTCCTCAACGGCCAGCAAGAGAAATGTAATTAAAGCCACTAAATCTCCCATGGGCCCTGCTACCTGCTACACGACCAACATGACACGTCGTGTAATTCGCCCGACCTACAAAGGCGCGGCGGGGCCTGCACCTTCGAACGAGAGAGAGAAGGATGGGAAGGGAAAGAACGAGGAGGTGAGGGAGAAAATTGGAAGAAGAGAGAGAGAGATAGAGGGAGAGAGAGAGAGAGAGAGAGACCTGTGATAGCTGACCTCTGCTGGAGGGCCAAGGACACTGACCAGCCATTAAATGAGTAGATGCACACGGAACAATAACAAAAGCGATCATAAACACAGGAAAAATCCAAGGCATATTCAAGCTTACTACAGAAGCTTCACAGATAAATGACCTCAATGAATCACTTTCAAGGAAAACAACAAATTGTGCTCTGTTTGTGTTGTACAAGAGCGATCACACTAATGCAATAAAATCTACCGTTAAAAGGATCAAAGGGAAGACGAATACGTGCAGAAAGACCAAGCTATAATTATTAGCTGCAGCTTTTTCTCATATCCTCTTTTTTATCACCAGTGTCACTAAAGCAATGATAGGTGTGCCACAGAAGTAGATATCATCTAGAAGCAGACTCCATACCACTTTTCATTATCACATTCAATAGAAAGAGAACTTTTATGATGTGCCCAATGACTTCTTACATTATAATTAGATTGGGAGAGCTCAGTATAGGAGGGTTAGCGTCAGCATTTTCCTGCCCTCCCCGTTTGGGCGGCTCAAAGGGCATATTAATTGTCTTATCGACTTTGCGGAGAGTAACGGAGTGTGTGCGCATAGGTGTTTGGGTCTCTGTGTGTGGCTGTGACTGGGAACAACCCACCTGACATTCCCTCTGCAAATGTTACATGACATTTTACCCCCACACATTCCCTCCCGGATTACATTCACGCAAATATTTGCATTAACAATTACGCTAGGGAGAAATGAGGTGCCAGCCGGAGACATTTATAGTGGACAAATTTGTAAAACAATGATAGCATTCACTGGGAACTTTCCGTTGGGTTAATGCAGTGGTGCAGTTTGACATTAATGGGATGCTGTGGCTGTGGAGGTTGGGGTGGTAGGATGGGATGCATAGCAGAGGGGCTGTGTGATGTCTGTCAAATTTAATGTAAACCCTCAAATTGGACTGAAATCAGAGTAACAGACCTCGATTCTGTGGCTGCATATACATTTACTCAAGCACGCAAAGGATTCATCAGATTAGAATTGTGCAAACAATCTCTACATGCATTTCCGGAACTGTATGAATTCCCTGATTAAGCAAGCAGTCAATGTTTATTTAGCAAAGAAGGGAATCATAGTAATTCATTCAGCACTGACAAAACTCATGTAGTGTAATATGGTATGGTGTGTGGGTAAACACTATCTGCTTCATAATCTATCACATGCGGGAAGTCAACATTTTTGCATCACAACCACAAAACGTCTTTAAACTTAATCAGGTGGTTTCAGCTGCTTAAACTAGAACAAACCGAAATGTAAAGTCCTCATGCATAATTAGTGCTTAAATATTCCATTAAAATGTAATTTCACAGCTTCCCCCAAAACATAATTGCAACTACAAAACTTCAAATCGCATATGAACCAAACTCATCATAGAGATACACACAAACACACATACACATACAGGCGCACACACACACACCTCATCCCTGACCCCCGCACCCCTCCCCCATGCACTCGTAGCGTCTGGATTCTGTGGCGCCTCATTTCAAATGTGTTTTGGAGACCTGGGGCTTTCTCTCCTGATTTGTCTTTTATGTTTCTAGAGCAGATGAACAAGTGCAAATGTGAAGCAGCTCATTATCATGCAGATTCTCACAGTTTCTTTTCATTTTCTTTTCTCTTTTTTTACCTAAACCACCTTGTTGCAGTAATGCAGCAATAATGGGATATCAGTGCACTCATTAACATCAGGGAAGCTTCATGAAACGGCTTCAGTTGTTCCTGCACTCATTTATTGTGCAGCTGTGTAATGACAGCAGTAGATGATATTTTATTAGAAATACTCTGTAGTGATGAGATTATACGAAACTGGTCAAACCATGATGTCTTTGCCTCTCTGCTGCGACTAAGATAATTTGTTAGCGATTTTGTGTTTGTCTTTTTTTCAATTGTTAATGAATGATGAGGAGATTTTAATATTTGATCTCCTTCAGGCACATAAACACACAAATGCTTTTAATGGTTGTGTTGTTTTACTGAGCCAAACAACATGGGGCATCATGCAATATGCAACAACAAAAAGAAACAGCAATTCAAAATAAAAACCAAAAATAATGCCATGAGGCTGTCTCCCAAACAATGAACACACATTCTGGCAGCTGGTATCACAAAACACTTGCTCAAGCCCAATTTCTTCTCCTAACTGTTGTAACAGTGTGTCTTAGAGTTCGCTGCTGTGCTCCATGGGAGTCTATATTCTCAGAAAACTTAAAAAAATAACACATTCACTAGCGAGGCAAAGAAGTCATGCTTTATTTTTTGAAGAGCTAGCCGTGTTTTCTTTATAAATACAAAATGAACACAACCAATCTGAACTTGCCACAGTTTAAATCATCAGCTTTTCTGAGGGATAGAAGCCAAATGCGCCTTTCAGCATTTGGTCAAGCTTGTATAGAATGTGAAATTGGGAAAATGACAGGATGGAAAGGTGATATCAAAACATCAAATATCTACAGCAAATTGTATATGTAGCAGCCATTACAATGTTTTAACCATGCCGATGGCCTCTGAAAAGGAATCTACTAACTTCCCTTCATTAGAAAAGTCTACTGAAGTGAACAAAGTGTGTTCTTCACATTGTCAGTTATCATCACCTTCTGTTTACGTCATATGAGTTAATATCCTTTAGAGAAAGAATCACACAACAACAACAACAACAACAGCACTTGGATAGAATGTGTTGTGCTTCCTCGGCCGTTTAGAGAAACAGTAGCACAAAGCCTTCTATGTGACAATGCATAGTGGCAAATTTGTGAAATATCTGTGGCAAGTGCTGCTTTGTTTGCTGGTTTCATTAATTCTTCAGGAGGGTGTATCTCAAAAGTGCCAACAAATACAGTGGAGAAACATGTGCTCTGGCACCAAGCCATGCTTCTAATTGGGAACCTTGGGCTTCAGGAGTGCAGGATGCACCTTCGCGCTGAATGTCTCCTCCATTATTCATAGAAAAGGAAGAATTATAGAGCAAGGAGTAGCAGCCCTACTGAGTAAGCTAGTATGAATGGACGAATGCTGCACATATATCAAATATGTATTTTTTAAATTATGTTATAACAACCGCATCCATTGAAAATGAGTCAGCAAGTTTTTTTATTTTCTTTAAGTTTTCAAACATTTTCTTCAGATTCCCATGTTCTTGTCGATTCACCCATGACCTTGAAATGCTGTATGCTGGTCAAACATTTTCCTCATACTTCACTACACCTCTTCCAGGTTTGTTACATGTTGCTGTTAACATGTCATGGAAGTGAAGGACTTAGTAAAAAGTGATGCTTTCATAAAAGGGCAAGACCTATGAGTTTGTCTTACTAGATGAATTTCTAACACACCATTTTAGGTCCTGACTCTTGAGGCAGATAAATTCAAATCTTTAATATGTTGACATTTACATGGTATGCAAGCTTTTGGGACAGTTTGGGGACAGGTTTGGTTCACCGGACACATTTTTATAGCTGATCTTAAGTTAAAACACGTGGCTAAATGCCTGTCCTTCAACATAACTGAGTGCCTGCCTCTGGAAGTCCAGCTCCACTTCAGCACATAAGGAGTTACAGTCTCTGAGATGTAGCTTGAAATATGCAAGTCAGGTGAGGTCATCGATAAATTCTCAAAAATTCATTGTAAAATCCACAAGTGATGTCTTGTCAGACTGAAGTGGTGCTAAAATAAGGAAACTATAATCCTGTCATATGTATTTAGCTGTTGTCAATATCTGGCAATGGCACAGGAAACGATGGAATTTGACATGTTATACTGCAGATGCTGTTCCGTTCCATTATGGCTACCCAAGTCTTTCAAAACTAAGCCACAAATGTCCAGCATGCGCTTCAATCTCCGCATATAGTCCATTACATGTACATTACGAGCATTTAGCAGACGCTTTTATCCAAAGCGACTTACATTACATTACCACCCAGTAAGTTACAGAGGGGGGAGCAATTGAGGGTTCGGTGCCTTGCTCAGGGGCACCTCGGCAGGGACTCGAACCAGCAACCCTCCGGTTTCAAGCGGAAGCTCTACCACTGAGCCACTGCCTCCCTCATATGTACAGTGCAACATTTACAAAATGGAACTTGAACACCCTCACCACAGCTCACAATGGATGAACTGAAACTGGGTTGTCTGCCATATGTTTCTCCTACTCCTTGCTATTTTGGTGTTGACCTACAGATCAGCACACACTGGAAGTCACAGGTTTTCTGTAAATGTTACAAGAAAACACACAAGCAGACCCATTGTGCTGCTTGTATAGCCGTGGGCACTGTTGTCTCAGTTGATACCTTAAAAAGGAGTCTTTATCATGGCTGAAGATTACACAGAATCACATGTGATCACATGCAACTGCACATGATGGGACAACTTTAATTGTCAAAGGACAGTGTGTCAAACAACAATTTATATGTTGCCCCTCAAGCTCTGGCTTCTGTCTTTTAAATGGTTCTTTTGAATCAAGGCACAAACAGTTGCGTTATTGATGTGATTGCTTCTAGCAAACCCACAGACATCATTCAGACATTAAAATGTTCAGAATATTCAGGACATTATTGCTGTGACTTTTTGTGTTCATATCTTTCATATTTTCCAAAATATTCAGCAATTTTCATCTGAACAATCCCAATTAAAAACTATTTAAATGTCTTCAAATTGTCTTCAGGCACTTCATTCCTTCAGGCCCTTCGAATAAATTTTAATTTTCAGGCACAGAAACAATTCTTGCATTTTTCAGGCCTTCAAACTTCAGGCTTTCAGCCCCCCATTCACCTTTTTTCAAATACCACACGGTTTTCAGATATTGTGAGTTTAAAATACCTCCGTTTTTAAAGATTTTTCCGATTCCTCGTGTGTGTGTATCGCGTCTTGTTGGAGTTGAGGCAAGTTGAAGCTGATTGACTGAGAGCCTCACACTCTGCTGGAAATGTAATCTTTAAAAACTGCACATGTTGTTAATAAACAAACACAGGCTTCAAAGGAGCCTAAGCTATCACTCAAACTGCCTGTAACTTCTTCATTCATATAGGTACAGAAACTAGTCAGACATTTTTCAGCAATTCAGGCTCCATTCTATCAGGGTTTGTCCCCAGAATGTTCACATATTTCATGTTTTAGAATTTTCTTCAGGCCTTCACACTTTCAGGAAAAACAGTCAAACATTTTTCCGGCTTCAATCTTTCAGGCACTTATTTAACATTTGGCAAAATTTACAGCGTTTTCTTTGAGGAAATCGTGACTAGTTGCTTATTGTCTGTTGGGTAAATACAGAAAAGCAAGCTGAAAAATATCAAGGAGGAAAGGGCAGTTTTGATATGACTTTCTTAAACGCTGCTACTCTCCACAGACAAATACCAAACCTGAGAATAGTTGATCACGTTTGATCCTCACGAGTCAAAGCAGTTCCCGCAAGTAAATATGAGTCAAGAAGGGAAAACGAAAAAAACTGTGACCATCTTTCAATGGATATTAGAGATGATGCTGTCATTGTGAATGAGGAAGTAAACACCACAGAACAAAGGGAAGACACATGTTGGAAGGAAGAAGAGGGAATTTAAGAGGTGTGCAATAAAAGGGGGATGAAATGTGAATGAGATTTAGAAAAGAAGACAGCGAGAGAGGGAAGTGACAAGAAGACTAAATGACGGTGAACAATCTGGAATATAAGAACGTTTTTGTGTGTTTGTGACTGAGTGAAAGAGATGAATGAATTCTGGGATCACCGTGATTTTGTACTTTCTCTGGATTCGGTAGAGCTTAACGTCAAAGAGATGGAGTTTCAATTACATTAGGGAATAAAGGCACTCCTTTGGGGGAAAAAACTCAAATATATGCATGGTATCATAGTTTCATTTGATTGATTGATCTTTTTCTCTTTTTACTTTCATTTGTATATTTTCAGTACAGCACACGTACACCCATCAGGTTTTTTGTTGTTGGTGATGTGGCTCAGAGTATTACTGTACTACCACTGTGTTCAGAAACTTTGACAACCACTTTTGTACACAGTAGTCTTCTGCCTTATCCTGAGTCTTACTTTAGAAACACCTATACCAAGCTTAACAGGCCATTAACTGCAGTAATAAGCAGTTTCAAGTACATACATATCACTGGGATGCACACAGATATCCAATAATAGAAGAAAAAACATCCTCCCTCTAGTCTAGATCTTTCCAGGGACATGATTATTGTATCTACTACTGAGGAATTCTTCCATAATGTGAACAGCTATTTCAGCTACACAACACAGAGAAACACAACACAACATACTCCTATGCCATCATGATCGCTAACTGCAAAACAAGCTTCAGTGATCCAATTCATAGAAAGTTAAATGAATGTCTTTAACCTTAATTAGGCTGTATTTTCTTTTGTAATGAGGTTTATTTCAGCCTTGTTCTCACTTTAGTTGTCAATATGTTGTGTTCTTCAGCAAATTAGAAAAGCACAATAGATTTGGGTCAAATATAGGGATATTGACTCCATAGGTCCATCATCACTGGCATCACAAAGACCAACAGCAAAAGCATGTGCTTTCAGAAAGAGTCCAGCTGTTTAAATGCTATTTCATGCACTTCTACATATATTTATGATGACCAAAGGGCCATCATATTAATATTTAATTGGTCATAATGCTTTGTCATGCTTTGCTTCAACATCCCTGCAAAATAGTGGCAACCGGACATAAGAATTATACATGCTGCTGCTTCAGATCATCTTTTTTAAGATATGGAATCATAACATAAACTAGTCAGATTTATATTATTGCCGATAGTTAAGAGTAGGAATTTGGTGGAGCCAAAGTAAAGGGAACAAGATTTGTATGCAGCCTGGGGATTACTTTACTGAATATTTATCCACTACTGGCCCTTGACATTGTTTGATTTGGAGATTCAGAATCTACTGTGCCTCTATTTGAATTGCTTGATCATGTATGTATAATTGAAAAGGTTGTTACAGTGCTGAAAAATCAAAAAGCCTTTCAAAGTTTCTCAGCTTATGCAAATGTAAATAATGGTTGGATAATCTACAAACACTAAAGAACAATGTCTATAAACAGCAAAAGAGAGCAAAAAGGTTTTAATTATTGCCCATTGCATTGGAGATTCTAATCCTGTGGAGACTTTGTTTGATTAATTTGGATCACAGATTGTACCTTTAATTCAGAAGAGCATGAGAGAAACACTCTGAGCCATGTTGCCATTTCTTGCGGCCTCCCCATGTTGTGCTATGTGACATTTTAGAGGACTTTTTGCAGAACCCAGCAGTGTATAATTTATTTCTTCCTCTCTGATGCAAATCTATCTTTTTGCATGAACCCATAATGATTACCTTTCTAACCCAGTCTAGTCATTTGCTGCGGTTCACTGACTCTACATCGATATTTCATCATTGCGAATCTTTTTGTGGGTGTTGTTTGCCATGGTGACCCAAACTGTTTGATGCCTTGTTTCGTCAGACTTGAGTGATGTCTGCATCCTTAATAAGGAGCAGGGAGTTCTCACATCTGCTTCTACAAATGTGGTAGAGCCTTTTAATACTGACCCAAAGGTACTATTGATGAAGAATATCTCATTCAGGAAGTCCAAAGCAAATACGCTCCATGAGATTGTACATTTTGAAGAAGATACATTTTAGATGAGGTGAGCAGATGAAAATAAACTAGTTTTTTCAATGACAGATGAGAAGTAAAGGACAAGGAAACAAAATATAAAAACATTTTCCAAAAGAGGATCTTCAACCATTTTGTCTCTGTAACATACTTAGATCTCATTTGTGTTTGCATGATTATCATTATGCAAAAGAACATGGTGGACCTCTGAAATAATAGTTCCAACACGGTTGTCACAACCAAACACAAACATTCTGTGCAGCCGACGTGCAGCTGAGATTACTTGAAAGAGACGTTACAATCCAAATCCCCACAATGCATAAACTTCAGTCAGAACCCAAAAGGTGCAAGTAAAGGTCTGTTACGAAATGGGGAGATTATGAGTGTTTTTATGGTTGATTTTAATAATTGTTTCTTAATCCTCATCCTGGAGTACCACAGCACTGGAGGTTTCCCATCTCCCCCAGCTCTTTACACCTGATTATCTAAATCAGATATGTTCACTTGATCAAGAATCAGTACTTCCAAGATCTTAATTGCTTAAACACACCTGATTTAGCTAATCATGTGTGTGTAGCGCGGGGAGAGGTGGCCTATATGCAGCAGGATCAAGTAGCACTCATTTAAAATCTTCATCCCTCATTTTCGCCCTATAAGGCAGATGTTTATTCACATGTGAGACAGTTAGGGCTTTCAGTTATAGAAAATAAGCATCAGGGTTTCTAAACCAATCCCCATTTAAATATTTTACAATCGTTGTTGTTGAGCTAAACCAACCTCTAAAGGCATGGGAAAACTTATTTATGATCTCGGGCTTGGAATTTTGAGTAATGAACATTTGGATCACATATTGTGCAGTTATGTAATGGAGCTCATGTCACATGTTAAACTGTGCATCCTGGATATGAACACACTTGTTTTAGCTGTGAGTATTGTATTACAGTGAGGGAGTTCCTTCTTCTTTCTTATACTACCTGGTAGCGAAAGGATGTCTGTATTGAACGGAGGCTAAAAACAGTGTCACCAAAGCTGCAAAATGATAAGCGTGAGAAAAACCTCAAGGATTATAAAAGCGTTTATTTTGTAGTTGGGGCTGAATACAAAACATAACAGATTGATTTACTGTCCACATGACACATAGAGTGATTTATATTGTTTTATTTCTTTTGTTTCTATTTTCTTTAACAGTGACCGTAAATAAACTTGGCATTTGTGTTTAAGCCTCACAAATTGATTTCTCACCCCCTGGGTGGTATGTAATGAGAGTTACTAGGCATGAAAGAAAAGCAATCTTTCAGTCATTTAAAAAAGTTATGTGAGCTAAGTACTCTAATTTATTTTTCTTTTTGCACCATACCTGAATCCATATTCTTCAGCGTTCAAAGGATGAATGAGTCAATATGAGATGGGACAGTTTACATTTCAGCATTACACAAAAATCAAGGCCTTATTGACAGAAGAATCGCAGTAATAACAGAGTGGAGGCTTTCATATGTAATCATCATTATGAAGCTATCTTATGATCAGGCCTGAAGTCAACAAAATTCTACATCAAGTAGTATAAATCTGTGTAACGGCTCTAAACTATCTCTCTTCTCAGTCCCATGTTTCTTGTTCATCAATACCCATTGTTTACAATACTAATTTCCGAACAGACTGTCTACTGGAAATAGAATTAATTGATTGAGGCAACACCTACTGTGAACATCAGGCCTCTAATGCTTTGAAAACTTGCCAAGAGATAGTAAATAATACTAAATACATGTCACATGTGGTTAGGGCACAGCTATTAATGAGTCATGTTTGTGCAGGAACATGAAATACAAATATGTGGGAACATCCTATGAAACAAAAGAGAACTCCATTGCCTCTCTCTGTTTATTACTATCCAGCATCTGGCCTGTATTACCAGCATGCATTGGGCAAAAGATAGATAAGATAAATACACTTTGTAGAGAGAAAACACATTCAAATGCAGCTCTGCAGCTCTATGCAGCGATTATCCACTTGTAACTGTCGGTTTTGGTTGTGCAGCCTATAAAAATCACATAAGATCAACAAGACCTTAATCATCCAGTAAGAGACACTCGTTTCTCTCAGGGCCAGATCAAACCATAGCTAAAATAAAAACGTAGAGTTACAGTTTTCTGGTGAACAAAACACTTTTGCCTCAACAACTTAATAAACAGATTATAGTTTGGGAAACAACCAAGCTGCAGTAGGGCTTTTGGCATGAATTTGCAGATTGCAAATGTCAGTACCAAAAAAGGTTGCACTTGATGCTTTTTAAAACACAAACTGTTAAAAGGGGAAAACCATATCAAATCTCATCTTTGTCCAAATTAGGATATTTGCTATTCATTGTGACAGGGATCCTATTGTACACCAGATTTGCGGCTTATTTTTCCAGTCCATAATAAAGATGAGGAACTAGTCAGTCAGTCAGTCAGTTGGCAAAATGAGAAGTTGAAGGCTATTGGAACATCATGCAGACTGCCTGCAGTCTATTAAGTGTGTGGGGCTCTGAAAGCAAAACTTGATCACCTTTAGTTCGAGCTTCAACTTTGGAGCATCAATAAAGGATTCTGCTCAAGGCTCTAAAGCTGTACAAGGGTTTTCAAAGAGCAAAAAACTCTGCAAAATACTCTACTGTTGACTTGATATGGCAATTATTTGGCCCATTCACATGAGACAAGTCAAAAAACCTTGAAGAAAGGTTGTTGAATTCGAACTTGGGCCCTCTAAGCACCTATGGCCTTGAGTTTTATGATGGGAGTCTCATATAATAAAGTGTTATCCGTCCTTTAAAATATTTATTCCTTCAAGGACCAGTGGCCTGATCATAAAGATAATAATCACTTCATTTATGACGTGACGAGATTGAAGAAATACGGGGTTAAGTTAGTATTCTATCACCAAGGAGAGTGATGCAAACCTATGCATATTGAATTAGAGTGAGTATCTTTTATCACGTTAAAGCAGAATATTCTTTGTGTGTGACTTCTATGGTCAATCCAAAGATCATTAAATACTGGCCACTACAAGAATGTTCATTGATTCCTCATACAGTTGCCCCACAAAACAAATAGATCAAATATAAGTCACACTCTTTCTTCACAAACATTACAATCCATGAAAATGTATTTTTTCCGTTTTGTTTTTTTGTTGCAGGCTGTCTTGGGTTAAAAGTGTGAAATCAGCAAGCAATGACCAGTGTTCAAGTCTTAAAAGCCCAGCATTTTATACAAATAGCCATGTCCCGTTGTGAAGTTCCGACTTGCAAGGCACTCTACCACAGTGCACTAAGCAACAAAACAGAATAAATTGCATACCTAGTTGTCAATGTGCAGGTGTGTATGAAGAAAAAGAAAGCATGAAAACGGGAATAAATCCGCTCAATGCTTCTGCAATATGCAACACTTCCTCAATTTTCTGTGACCTGGCCCATATGGACCTTCATCAGACTATGGAAAATTCACCTTTCTGTGCATGGACCAAAATATCAGTGAGTTAATGACGGTGTGTGTTGTAAGAGCAGTGTGCAGGAATTTATTCAGACGGAGAAACAAATATAATGCACCATGCATAATGGCGGTGTCGAGGCAGAACCCCATGTAAAAGAGGGTAGATGTCAACTGGCATTGGAAAACTTCAAAAGCTATGTCGAGCAATACATCAAACAAAGCCTGCAGTCTGTGCAAGAAGAAGCTCTTTTCTTTTTTTAATACAAATTACAATAAAACAGAGTCAAAATGCAATCTGGGCAAAGTTTCAGAAAAAGCTTAATGGAGAGAAACAAAGGAAAATCACAACAAGCTGCCACCTTCCTTATGTTATTGACCAGTGACAGGCTTTCCCTCCTCCCCTGTGAGTTTATAAATAGAAAACCACACAAATGAGCAGAAAAATAGACATGTTTGTTTTAAATGGAGGTATAAGCACAGACATACACACACAGTACTTTTTTTTTTTAACAATTTGACTCTCCTTTTACTAATTTTCAATCATTTCCACCCTGAACTAACAACGCAATCTGTACATTTACTTTACTTTGTGTAGATTTGTGTCTGCTTTTGAAATTTACAGCCTTTTTTGTTGATATACTTATAATTATATATAGTACATCATTGTAGAGGCCTCTTTTTCCCATGTGTGCGTATGACAGTAAAGCCTTGAATCTGACTTTAGTGCTTAGCCGCTGCTCAGAAAATCTAATTTGAACCAATGACCTGCAACAATTCACAATAACACGTGATCGCAAAGATAATAAAGGGATCACAGGTTATGAGTGGAGAATCCCGGTGGTAGCCACAAGTTTTATTTTCTAACCTGATATATATCAAATGTGTTAAAATACCCATCGTTATGATGGCGTGAAACATTACCTCTGGTAGATTGGAGGTGATGAGTTTCCCACCATGCTTGACAAAATCACCAGCATTAGCCAGTAGCACTACAGTTCACTACACCCACAGAAACCCACACACACACACACACACACACACACACACACACACACACACACACACACACACACGTATATATATATATTCACAAATATGAGAGTATTTTTTGACTGCATGAAGACATGTTAATTATTCATAAATTATCATAGAATTGTGTTTTTGGATTTGAAGTAACTACTACAGTTCATTAACTAATATTTTTTGTCACTGTACAATTTAAAAATTCAGGACAAATTTCTTTAACGTTGCAAGATTTGCATCACCCTGTTTGTGGAAATGACCCCACACTGGTCACTGGTAAATCCTCTAATCTTGAGATGAACAACATCCAAGAAATAATTAGAGCAAAGGATTAGAGCTCGACTCAATAAGCCAAACGATGGGCAACTAGCCTAGAGAGCCCTTTGAACGCTTTCCTATGGCATAAAGAGCTAATACATTATATATAAAACAAAAAAATCAATGTACATAAAGGTTACACATTATGCCAAAAGTGCCTAATCAACCTATCTCTAAGAACTAAATCACAGCTACCATACAGTGGAAAATTCAGCTAACTGTGGAGCATGAGTCAAGCCAATGTAGCTAACTAGTTACCCTGACAATATTCAGATTACTCCAGGATAGTTAAGGTTAGCTAAAATGCGTATATGTCAAGGTTATGTGATTCTAATTTGATGAAACTAGATGTTTTATACATGTTGATCTTAAATTCTTCCAGATTGCAGTCCACATGTACGTCCACAAGTCTTGTTTATGAAATCCCCCGAGCTATAAATGTTTTACTGATTACAATACCAAAAAATAGGCAAATAGGTTCGGTGACACTGCTAACATCACTGTTTTGTTGATAAAATATTTTGATAAATGGTTTTACGTAATGGGGTGTGGTGAAGATTCAAAATGCACCACACACAGCCTCTTCCTTCTGCCTTTCATTACACAATAAACACATCACACCACACTGGTGGGGGTGTTGGATGTAAATTGCAAACTATAAGAGTCATTCAATATTGACATGTTTTCTTTGGAGAATGTGCTGGCAATACAGAAGGACTGAAAGAATTCAATACACAACAATTATAATGAACTCCTGATAGATCTACTGCAAGTCCCATGATACTGGTGGAAAAATCTGCCGCTGATGTGGTGAGTACTCAGCTATTGTATACCAGGAGTCACCTCAAGCATCGCCATAGCATTTAAAACCATTGCTTAAGTAAATGAGCCACTTTTCAAAATGAAGTGTATCCATACACCCACTCAGGTCCACTCAGGGAGTCATCACAGCATTCCAGACATACCACCTGAGTTGCCAGATAGGATGCTTACCTTGAAGTAAGCAGTGTTCTAAGTGGACGAAGAAGTCTCATTTACAGATTTCCGGTACCATTGAGTATCCTTTTCAAACAGATGTGCCATCCATTAAGCTGAATTGACCTAATTGTACTTAATGAGTTCAGACATCACAATTGGCACCTTGGGAATGCAGGTTCTTGCAAATCACTCTCAACGTGAAAATGCTGAAACCAACTGAAAAAAACAGGAAAATCTCAATGAAGTAGCACTCTACACGTGTGTCTCCTTAAAGCTTTAACTGCTCTGGCTTTCTTTGTTCAAACAAGGAATACATTATACTTAGTCCTGAGATGTCCCACTTAGTAATGAAAATAACTACAGCTACAATCAAATACTTATGTGATTTAAAATGTAATTGTACTGTTGGAGATTCAAACAGTGTGGTGAATAATGAGTGTTTAGTGTGTCTCTTCCTTTCTGGGTTCTAAAAGTTGATGATGAGATGAAATGGAATCGTAATTGTATTTTAGTGTTTTGTGGAGCAATGACTGGACAATCTTTATGAGATTTTAAGGTTGTGTGGGTTTTTAGAACTCAGCGATTGCACGTTAAAACCAGATTAAAGCTTGACTGCTATCTTTCAAATTGCACATCAATTTATTTTGCATATGCATGAGACTCATCCAATTTTCTTGATATCTTGTAATCATTCATTTATCCTTTGAAAATATGTATTTGTTTTCAAAAGCCGACACTTTGCTCGAAATTAATTAGAATGACTGAAAGGAAATTCTCTGACATCCAAAGAGACTGTTTGGAAGTTTTTGCCGAATATCTTCATTGATGACGGCATATGATGACATAACAATGAGCATGCAGTTATAGAACATTCTGAGACAATGACAGCCACAACACGGCCCATGCACATAACAAGCAATGGAAAGAAAAAAGACAGAAAAGAAAAGAGAAGAGAAAAATGACGTTTCTAAATATAACAGCCATTTCTTATTTGACTTCTTTTAAAATCCATCAACAGCAAAGCTATGACTTACTGCCAGAGATTTCAAGCCCTAATAGCTGCCATATCAATGATCAAAACACTTATTTCGGTTAACTTTTTAGAGCGGTGCCAAACAGCGGCAGGAGCCACAGTGGTACTGCAGAGAAATGAATCAAGTTAAAATGCAGGGATTGTTTTCTGGCGCTTGCATAAGGGTAATAGAATCACAACCACCAGTCACTGACATCACACATTCTGACTGCAAATATGAAAAAGTGCAAAGATTCAGGAGCATGTGTAAACATCTGTGTGAACACATAGGCACACGTAATGCAGTTAACACTTTCACAATCACAGAACATTGATTTATAGCAGGAAATACATAAATGGTGCAATGGAGTGAAGGGCGAAGGAGGTAGTCTGATTATCTGATGATGTGTTTGGAATAAGTGCAAAAGAAGTAAAACAAATATGTATAACTGCATTGTTGTTGTTATGGCACCTGATACTGCCTTCTATAATAATACTTGAGAAAAAGTAAAATATTAACTTAACACAATCTCATTTTAAGGACTAATTTGTGTTCATTATGTATCCCATCAAATCATCACAAAATATCTGAACCTGAACACCGAGGGTCAAGCAGTGTGGGGCGAGTGAGTTGTTTTCTATGATCCTTAAGCAAAGTATATTCGGTTCAGTAATCGTGCTAATGAACAAATAAACAAACCGTCACCCACAGGTGAAAACCTGACCTTCTTTTTGGAGGTAACAAGTTATCACCAAGACAAGTATACGCACAACATACAGTGGGAGTGCGTAGGAGTTGATGGGATCAACAACACAAGCAAGTTCTCTCAATTTGATACACACTTCTGTGATCGTTTATTCACATACGCCAACACACAAAAAGCTTACATTCCCACAACTCCCGCTTAAATACAAAAATGGCGCCGCTGTTTCCATGGTTACCCTACCCACCCTTAAAGGGAGTGCATGCATGTTTAATTGCAAGCATAACACAACCCACCCAACCAATACCTTTAGGTGAAGTATGTCCTTGTGTCACCACATGTGCATAATAGATAGAGTGTGGGTGGAGGGTGGAGCTTTCCTGGGGTCCACAGCAGATGTTTGCCCCATGGCTCCACAACCTCATTCATTTGGCCCTTCTTGAGCTTCAGGTATGTCAAAATGTCTGCTCTATGCATATTCATATACGTTGCAGCTGTCCTAAACATTCCAATTCAATTACTATAGGAAAGCATTGGCGAACACGTAGAGGAAGATGGTCATTTAATCGCTTTTTAAAGAAATAAATTAGGTTATTGTTGGCTGTGGGATGAATCCTCCACTAATACTGTTTGTTTATTGTTTATCTGCCAGTACATATTAGCATCCAGCTTTTGATGCATTTACTCTGCCTTGCAAGTGGCATTGCTGCTGCTTGTAGTTCCACACATGGGCTGCATATTAAACTGTTAATCTAATCAGAATACAATTCGGCAGGATTTATCTGTTTTGACGGCTCAAGGTTAGAGCAGCCATAGTGAGACTACTGAGGGGTGGTAAGAAGGAATTATATTTCAAAGTTCAACCCCCTCCCTTGAGAATGGTACTTGAACCAAACCCACTCAAAGAGATTACTTCAAAGAGAGTATTCCTGCAGGAAAAAAACAGAATTAACATATTGGAAACAATAACCCCTTTACTATTTGAGTAAACCAAAACAATGCATCCCCGATACAAAGTCCTCTCTGTCATGGAAATTATTCAGTGGAATAAGTGGGTGTTGCCAATACGAGTTTGGAAAAAGTGTGTTTTCCCTCAAGCTGCTGCTCCTCACACTGTCTCTCAATATTTTTGATCCAATGTATATCGCATTTTTCCTCTCCTGACCACTGAAAGTCAGCAGTATGTACTGGAGGTCAAACTGTGGTATTTCTTTTCCTTTGTCTTCATATTAGGAGGGTAGTGCTCCAGACTAAAATAGCAGTCTATTCTCCATACCGTACTTCATATTCTCCCTGACATGGCTTGGAGGATGTTTCGAAATGAAAACAGATTTTTCTTGAAGTAGGTTATTGAGGCTGAAATGGCTCCTATATTGTGTTCAAGGATTACAATGGCGAGCAGTGTATTCACTAAATTTCAATTCTAAACTAGGTCATGGAAACACACGCTGGGATTAGGAAAATCCATATGAAAGATAAAAAATTACGTTATGAGATTGTGATCAGTACTGAAATAGTCGTCTTCATTGTAAGGCATTTATACAAACAATGCACTGTACAATGGACAACATGGAGGTGAGAGACAATTGCTTTGCAGGCTTTGAAGAGCAAAATACAACAATTCTCATCCTCAGACCTTCAGGCATCCTTATTATCTTGCAAACTGAAATCTTTGCTGTATTTGTGTAAGATTGTTGGTATTATGAATATGAGTCCTCTGAGGATTCCGACTCTGAACCTCCTTCACAAGCACAGATGTTACTGTGTAGTTTTTCTTCCTTTATCCTCCCAATAAAAGTCGTTATTAAATTAGAAAGTAGTACAAACGCAATAACCACTAAGTTTCTGCTCATTAACTAAATCGGCACAATCATCATTGTTTTAGCTGTAGAAAAAAAACAAGTGCATTAATAATTTTACAAGCAATACATCCCTTTCCACCCACACATGCCCATAGCCTCTAGTACAAAAAATGGGCATGAATCAAAATCCCTGATGTATAATCCTTCAAATAGAAAATCCACTTCAAAAGCTTATTTCATCCATCCAACACTCTTACGCTCATGCCTGCATCACTACAGTCGAGCCCCTCAGGTGCTAGTTTTAGGGTCAATGCGCTGATAAAACTAGCTAATGATGCCTTCAAAGACCAAGAGGTCTATGAAGGCTGACCACAGGAGAGTCAACTTTTTATTTTTTACATTTATAAATACATGAGTCCTGTTATTTATTAATTTAACCCCTTGCACCTCAGCTTAATTCTTTACCCTTCTCATTTAATATGCATAACTGAACTCCATTCAAATTGTGAGCTGGTGTTGTTTGGCAGGTCTCGAGAGCTTCTGATCAGCAAAGGATTACTGTCGGTAGCGAACTTGTTTTTGTATCTGTATGCATGCTGGCATTCATCTTGAGTGTGTATGTGGAGGGGGTGGAGAAATTCATGAATGCAGATCTGATTAAGTAATGAAATGGCATATTGCACAAAACATAGAAAGCAAAACCAATCTAATTTGTCTCTAAGTCTTCAAACATATTCCTGCCCCTCAGGTGAACCACTGACGGAATCGGCTACTGCTCTGTGCCTCTATTTGTTAAGAGCTGCCTATGTTGAACACTCAATATATAACTGCTGCCTAGCCTTTCCTTACCCAGCAACAAACTAACAATAAAACAAGCATGTCAAGGGAGTTCCTAAAAGTCTCAGGCAATGCATATCATAATCTCAACAGGGGAAATATTGAAAGCTTTCTCCCCATACAGTTTGGAAGCAAGTTTGTTTGGGGATTTCTTTGAACTGCCTTTCAAAACTAATTCATATTGACTACTGCCAAAACTGTGACTTTCAAACATCACCAAAAGCTGCGTAAATATTCACAGCTCAGACAGAGGAATGTTAGAGTGACCCCAAATGAACAATAGAGCCACACGCATACATTACAGGGTACACAATACAATCATATTATACTTTGTTGATTGAACAATATGGAAATTGAACCATATGGAAAATGCTGACAGACGCCATTTTGGTTTGGCCACATGGGGGTGCAAGTCGGTATGTAACTTACTATTTTACGGATATGTGAAGGCATCATTTTGGAATTATTAATCAAAAGTGCATTTAGAAAGGTTTTCGTGAATGGCACTAATGTAGAATTGGTGAACTTAATCTTACAGGATATCAATAAACTCCTTTTAACCACAACCTCTTCCTTTCCCATAAGAGAAATCACCACAAAAGCGACTTCCCAACAATGAACCATCATTCCTGAGGTCTGCTTCTTAAATGAATAAAGTATCTACTCAGCAACTCGGTGCAAATGCGTGGACACGCAACAGTTTGATACCCGAGCATGATGATGTTGCTGAATGGCTGATAGCTATTATACTGTGGTAGAATTCATTAAAAGCTCTTTCACTTATTTAATGCCTTTCCTGCTTAAATGTTTTTTTGCTTTTCACCGTTTTTGCTGAATTGTTCTCCCGAGAAACTGTGTTTAACAACTTGTACATCTATTGGAGAGAAAAGCCGAGCTGTGTGTAAGTCACCGCAGTAAAATGTGTTCACGATAAAGTGCTGAATTAAGCTAATGTGTTAGTCTGCCACACTTTTTCAGCTTGTAACAAACACCATAATGATTAGAAAACAATCAGAAACATCCAACCCGCAGCTTCCCTCATTCTCGCCTCAGCTGGCTTTTGATTTGGTTTCCTTGGCTTACTAATTGCTTAAGCGTTCTCTTCTGTCTTTCTTTTGTCTTCCTTTCTTAACTTAACCAAGTAGATCTTGTGAAATCGGTAAACTGCAGGCCTTTAGCTCCCGTGTCTCAAACCGTGGGCCATGGGGGCGAGTGAAGTCAGCTGGCAAAGGGCTTAGTTTGAGGGCTTGGACCCAACGCTTTAGATTCACAGATCGCTATAATACTGGGTTAGAATTTGTCATACTTATATTGTGGTAGTATTTTTTTTGCTTTTCACAGTTTTTTGCTGAATCGCTCTCCTTAGAAACGGTGTCCATTGTCAGGGTTGCATACAAATCATGACACATTTGTGTTAGTATAACTGCTGCAGATAGCCTTTTCAGGGTTACATCAGCCAGAAGCTTTGCACCTGCGGGGGCCTATGGGCCATAAACCGGCCTGGGCCCCAACCCAGGTGCGTACCCTTAATCTGTTATATCCAGATTGAACAAAGCCTGATGAGCTATGACCTTCACATCTGCCTCTGTTGACTGTGGTAGTTTTAGGAATCAGCATTCTGTAACTGGACAAAGGAGAAACCGTGTTCTTATTACGAACATGGAACAAACACGTTATTCCTGTGTTGGATAAAATACTTCATGATCAGCAAATAGTCCAGGTCCAATGTTACGGGTCAAACATCTGAAGATCCTCCAACACAGTTTGGCCAAATTCCAACATATCCGCACCCTTGATTTCCTGTAGGCAGGTTGTTCAAATGGAGGAATTCTGTCAGTATCCACACATAAACTGCAAGAATTCTCAGCACCAGGCAGAACATCAAAAGCTGTTACAGCATCTGCTGCTGAGGGTGCTTGTCAATGGGTGATGACACTCGGTCACACGTCCCAGTTAATCAAACACACTTGGATCTGTCGACTCTCAAAGGGAATGGCCTAAAATAAGAGTTCACAACGGTTATTTTTGAAAAACTGAAAATGCAGTCAACACTTGATCTCCAAATATGCTTAATATCACTTTTCCATCATCAAATATCTTTGTAGCTTGTAGCTGTCTGGAAATGTTAAGATTTCTTTTCAGATGTCTCCCTGTTCAATGTTGTTTCACTCCGACCGTTCTAACTGCATTGTCAATAAATTGACATTTTGGAGATGCATGTTTTGCGCACACGCTGCAAAAGCAAAATACCTGTTTGGTTGCCAGTGTTGCAACACATGTTTGTGTTTATGTTTGAGTGAATAACTCACACATAAAAGAACAACAATGACTGCAACATTTCTGAGGTCACGCTTTCTTATGTTTGCTCCGCTTGCAGCTGATGTTGTTTTCCTCATGTTAAATCATCCTGAATTCCCATGATGCACAGCATGCGTGTATGAGAGTGACAGTGAGTTTAAAGCCGTTAATGTGGTTGACGATGGAAAAGCCATCGAGTGTTTGGCCCCAAGATGTGTTAACGTGATGAAATGAGTTCACTTTCTGCAAATATCAAAAGAAAAGAAAAGAAAAGGTATCGGCTTATTTCACACATGCACTGGAGCTCTTGATTATCATAATGGACTGTGATAATATGAAAAAGATTACAATATATACATCAAACCAGTGGTCCTCTGCACTAAGAAAAGAGGAAAAAACAATGAGTAAAGGTGGAAAATGAGGTTGAACGTATATATTTCCCATGAGAAAGCTCTCCAATTCTACATCGCTTGTTTCCACAGCTCCAATTAACAGCTTTGGTACCAATTAGTAAAATCAAGCCTTGTCTGACAGAAAGCTCATGGGGATATGCTGTATGTGTCAAGAGCCAGTGCTTGAGCAAAGAGAAGAAGAAAAAAAAGTTAACAAAATAAGTGGGAAAGACGGTGGGGAATAGTTAGGACAATGATGATGGAAGTCTTTGTACTGTGTTCTATTATTAGTTTGTTAAAGCATTGAATGGAGGATATCTAACAGCACAAATGCCTCATTTTCAGCCACTTTTCAGTCACAATTTCTTCTATTTAAATGCTGGATTCTGATGTTTTGCATATAGCCACGGATAAAAACAACCTAATTTCTATACTGCTTATAAAATATAAAGAAACGGACAATGTGCAGCATTTTCCCTCTGGTGCTCACAGCCGTGCCTCCTTCCACACTCCCTGATCCGTCTCCTCTTAAGCATCCTCTTAGGATAATGAGGTGGATAGCTCTCAATATGGCAGGAGTATCAATCTGAACTGCACAGACAACCTGCAGGCCGTGCCCAAAGCCAACATGTTTATTAGAATGCCAGGGATAACAAATGACTTAACATGCCTTCCTCTTTAATAACCCTGTACACCTACAAGATAACAAAAACGGCGATGCCACACTGAGTGCTCCTTAATTCAATTAAAAAAGCATAGAGGATGAGCAAACCGTGCAAAAAGGCTCCTGGAGGCAGTGATAAACTTACTAACTGAACACTTCTGAAAGAGAAACCACATGGACAATTTATGTGGACCTTGTTCTTGCAGATGCATCTATTTCAGAACCCGTTTACAATATGTCTCATTTTGGCCGAATTTCAGATTAAAAGCACCTTTGGAAGTAATGCATACTATTTAAATTCATGATATATATTATATTATACAAGCTAACTTTCTAAAACTTTCTTATCAAGAAGTAACAGTGATTGTTATGCATGCTGGTATCAATTGTGGGGAAATGTTCAAGTTTAATAATATTCTAACATCATTTCACAATATAAAGTGTAAGTATATATTACATTCTGTATATACATTTGAGTTGTTCCTAAATGTTTACAGAAAATTAAGTGGATAATAGATTTCCTTTGTTCGTTGCCTTTAAGTACTGTGCACCAAAGATTTCTTTCCTTAAAGAAAACAGCAAAGCTCTATTTGCAGACATGCCCTTGAGACATGACTTGGATAAAACAATAAAACACATTGACCCTCAACATGGCATGAAATGGTTTCTGCTGTTTGGAAAATCACTTGATTCATAAACAAAATCTGTTTTCCTCAATTGCTGTCTTTGCCGGAGGAAAGTGCAGCCAGCAACGGAAATGAGCAGAGCCCTGTTGCAGAGAACTGTTAGGGTGACAAGGCACATGACTTCACACTTCCAAAAAGAAGGATGTGTTGATGATGTAAATTCAAGACATACAAATTAGGAAATGTAGTTAGATTAAATATAACAGTCCCAAATGTATTATATGAAAAACTCATTAGAGAACAAACCCCTGATCCAAATCTGCACCAAACTATGACCCTTTCATTAGTTTGCCCTCATATTTGGTAATATTTTGAGTAACCGTGCCCACAGACACACACGAAAACCAACCTCCTTTACACCGATAACAAGATGAACAAAAGCACAGACACCAACAACAACACAACAGCTGTTTCTCACAGCTAATTTTGAGATGCGTGGAGTACTGCCACTTGCCAATTGCGAATAGGCTGCATATTCCTAAATGAATTGGCAGAGACACAAGTCTGAATCTGTTCGGAGGGAAAGGTCACTAATAATTAGGACACTAATTAATATGTGACCCTGCTATCTGGCTGCCCAGCTGTCTGCCTGCACCATGTTTGTCATTTAATGTTCAAAGCATTCTGTCTTCGTCTCACACACACAAACACAAACACACACACACACACACACACACACACACACACACACACACACACACACACACACACACACACACACACAGAAAAAAGAATAGAAGAGAGGACAGTCACAGACGTATTCATGGCACACGCAGTTTTCTACACGATACATATATAGACCAAACAATGACATGATGCTTTTTCACCTACACACACAAACACACACATACGTATGCGTTTCCCTTCATTTCCTCCCTCTGTGCTGTATTCAGAGATTCACATTCCCGTCCAAAAACCTGGTCCTCTCACTAATGTTCTCCCTTGTCAGAGACAAAGGGGTTTTAAGACTGGAGGATTTGGCAGGCTCTACCACTTGCAGGCAATATTTCAACCCATCCATCTAGCTTGGATAATAGAGTGTCCTTGTCTTTCAACGCCTGGAGGAGTGACCAGTTATCACAAGCCACCAGCTCTGTTGTTAATAAAACAGGGAATGGGAGGATCAAGTTGAAGAGGAGGATGAAAAGAAGGATGGAGAGAAGGGTAGAGGAGAGACACTGGGGGTGCATGCTATTTTGACAGACGCCCTGCGAAGGTGAAGTTGATCACCATTAGCTGGGGAGAGAGTTCTCTTTTAACATTGCAGCTTCGGTTACGTTGGAAGTTTAAATTTAGCCCGATCACATCTCTCTTCTGTCTGGCGGGTGGGGGCGGCGTTGAGGTACAAGAAGAATTGAAGTGGAGAGGTGGAGCGTGCAGTGTTAAGCAGATCTAGCTAATGGCCAGACTGACCTTCACATAAAGTCGAACAGGAAGAAGAATAACTAGTGTGTCACACGAGCCGCCGCAGCTTCATCCAGGTCATCGCCGTTATCGCTCATGTTTTTCAAAGCAACACACTCGCTTTCCGCTCTGTGCGTCAAAAGTAACATGTCAAACCTCACGGACAACATGCATCAGCCGTTTGGAGTCAAAACTAGAGGAGTGATGTGGCAAGCGTGGCCTTTTACAGTCTGAAATCTGACCTTTATTATGTTAAACAGCACAAAACAGAAACAGTTCTATAACACCTCATCCCATCATGTTCCATCAAACTCAGAGCCTGGAAGTTTGTGTGTGAGCTATTACATCTGAGTTAGAATCTCTGACCTTTAATCATGATTCCCACACTGGAGCAAACTTTCAGGGAAACTAGATCTTAGAACAGAATTATAATCCTGCCAAGTTTTTGTCAAAATCAGAACACTGACGGAATAATTACTGTTTTTGTTGTTTGATTTAAACTTTGACCTTAAATAGATTATGAGTGACATTTAGAGTTGTAGCTTAGTTTCTGCCATCTGATTCACACACATTAGTATTCATGTTCATTTTACAAATCATTCATTTGGTTTTGATTTGCTATATTTATTTATTTTATAGACCAAATTCAAAGACCTCATTAACAGAAAACTACTGGGAGCCATCCAACACTGCAGAAAACAAGTATTTACCTTCACCAGGTGTTCAACCATCAAACAACCTTCATTTACTGTAGATTTACTGTAACTATTTGACAAAGTAATACATTATAAGGCGCAGGAAGACTTGGAGTGTTGGGTTAGGGTCCTCTATCCCATTTGATATTGTGCGTATGGAATTCAAAGCCCTCCACGGTGGTATTTGTGTCTTGGGCTCATGCGCTGGTATGACAATGGCTTCATCGCCGCCTCATTCTCACGTCCACACACTGTCAACATTGATAGCTGCGAGTGTCCGTAGCATTTGGCTAATGTGATTTCCCAGCGTGTTCAATAAGTACATTTTAGAAAATAATACATTTACCCTATGTGTAAACCCCATAATTATATTTGTCACCGCCTCATTTCCAGCCTCCACACTGACACCCACCAGGATTGTTTCTGACAACATGTCGAATGTCACCTTGGTAGAGACAGGAGAGGCTCCAGAGCTGCTGGATATGAGGATGCCCATCACACAGGGTTTCCAAAACACATAGCCAGGTAGTGACTGGAGTTTAAAAACATTTTTTATAACGCACACATGCATGTTTTATCAGGCAATCCTTCTTTTTACCTTTAAAAATTCAGCACGATATGAGAACTGAGAAGAAGAAAAATATAATGCCTATAATGTGAAGGTGGGAAATGAAGAGTGATGTTATAGACATGATGGAGGTAGCAAAAACTAATAAAAAATAAAAATAAATAAACTTAATATGGCTTTATATTATGCATAAATATACAACTGATGGCTGAAAATAATTTTTATCATTTGGAGAATGTAGTGTTTCAGAGTAGAGCTCGGGAATTTGTACTCTCTCTCTCTCTCTCTCTCTCTCTCTCGCTCTCTCGCTCTCGCTCTCTCTCTCTTTTGTGATTTCCTGTATAGCCCATTCTCTCCCCCCCACACATTTTATTTCTGGTCAATGTTGAGCAGCAAAATCCACACAGAGGGAAGAAGGTGACTGTGGGGACAGTCACACCATTGATTGTCAAACTTCTGGGAGGGAACTAATTCCGGCCAGCTGTGCCTTTTCACGTTAGATCTTGCCACTCTTCCAGCCCCTCCCTCTCCATGCAACAACTCCCTGATGCACCCCCAATGACAGAGGAAAGGAAATTATTGAACACCAATACAATAAAGCTGTCTGGTAACTTAATAGGGCTGCTGAGTAGGGGCACAGTGGCCATCTTGCTTTGAGGCGATAATGAGAGTCATCATTCCCACTTGGGCTGGAAGAAAGGCGCCTCCTCTGTGGAGATAGAGTGTGTGTGTGTGTGTGTGTGTGTGTGTGTGTGTGTGTGTGTGTGTGTGTGTGTGTGTGTGTGTGTGTGTGTGTGTGTGTGTGTATGTGTGTGTGTGTGTGTGTGTGTGTGTGTGTGTGTGTGTGCGTGTGTGTGTGTGTGTGTGTGTGTGTGTGTGTGTTTTGTCTTTGAGCTCCTTTAGTCCGATGAGGCCCAATAAGCAAACAGCACAGTGCTTTAACAAAGCCAGAGAGATCTCCCACTGAACACTGTTTCTCAGAGAAATTCTGTTCATTAAATCAGGCTAAAGTCCAACTATTGACTTTAAGCTTCGGGGGGATGCAAAATCTAGACTGTCCCATCTATCATATCGCTGGCCCCTCTACAATTAATATGTTTGGGGAATATGTCTCAAGTTAATAAGGAATTGCATCTAACAGCACAGATCAGAGTAACATTTGATAAAGGGAGCTCACAAGAGTCTGATCTAATAAGACAAGTAGCTGTGATCTATCTGTGCTGGAAGTAAAGTGCTGTAAGAACTGGGATGTACTGAAAAAATCAAATATTAATTTTCAGAACAAAAGCACTTTTCCTATTAAATTCTGTTTACCACTGTAGTTTTCATTCAGTGAAACAGATCTGTTAATGGCAGGAGAGGAGATTCTACAGGATACCATCAGAGAGAGAGAGAGGGAGAGAGAGAGAGAGAGAGAGACTGGAGATGTTGGCTCTTTGGCATTCTAGTCTAGATCTGGCTGGAAGGCAGCGGAACAGAAAATAGTGTGTCATTAAAACAGTGTGTCATGACAGTATCATTGTGCAATGTTTGCTTTATTTCCATGCCCACTACAAGTTGCAAGTTAAACGCAGTTAACCATGGCCTGAGGAGAAGGGAGGAGCATCCATGTGTATGTGTGTGTGTGTGTGTGTGTGTTTGTGTGGACGTGCAGAAGAAGTCAGAAGGCATCCTCTGCTCCCAGACAGGGATGTATTACATTATAGATGAGGTATTCAAATGTGGTGGCCCATTCATTCTAATAAAAGCTGCTTACTGAGTGCATTTGCTGAAAAGATTCTAGGATTTGTTACTTGGTTGCCCATAGCGCATGCACATTAGTGTTTTTGCTGACTGCCTATACATATTGAGGACACTAACATAACATAATTAGCAGCTTATCTTAGTGGCTTTGAAATATACATGGGACTTAATGGGTTACACTGTGAGGTTTTGTGAGGTGTGTGTGATGCTCAGGAAATTCTGGTTGGTCCTATTGGTTCTAAATAAAAGTGTAATATATATGTATACCTTTATAGACTATCAATATGTACAATGTGGTCTTGGCTTGAGTGTTCTGGGCGGGATGTGCACCTCATTTCCTCTACCGCACCTGACCTGCAGTTCCAAATGTGGCCACTATGGCAGAACTTAAGCATTATAGCACACATCATGGTTCCCGGGGGGGGTCGTTCCGAGGCCAAAGTTAATCTCATGTCCCTTCCCGTGCCTCCATTCTGTCTTTACATTCCCCGTGCGAGTTAAATGGAGCACATGCATCCATTTTTTTTCTTTGAAGACTCCAAGGGAGCACACCAGGTGAAAAATGTTTGGTCCATCTTTAATGTGGGGGAAAATAAGAGCATAACCAATTATTGTAGCCACCAGAAAATATTTTGTGCTCTTCTAACATCAAATAGTACTTTATGCAGATCAATAATGCAATGGAGACTGTCAAATGTACAGATCGATCATTTCTACTACAACCTTACACAAACTGTATATTAGCAAATAGTTTCATTTTCTAACTTCAATTATCTCTATGAGTCAAATTAGACGTGCCCTTTTTGTTCTGCCTGAAAAACAGCAATATCAGATATGAGGAGAAACAAACTCAGAGAGGGATTCTATTGGCAGGAGTTTGTCCAAATCGAGAAGTGCCTCTGTGTTAACTAGTGAACAAAAACCTTGACCTCATATAGAAACATCTCAACTCGGTTTACTTCCTTTGGGATCACACTGAATGCTGTCCAACCTCTCCTCAAGAGTTCATGCAAAATTCACATTACGATAGATAGATAGATAGATAGATAGATAGATAGATAGATAGATAGATAGATAGATAGATAGATAGATAGATAGATAGATAGATAGATAGATAGATAGATAGATAGATAGATAGATAGATAGATAGATAGATATAGGGTAAACAAATAACTGTGGCATTGTGGTTTATAATAGAAGCATATGTGTATGATAGAATCCATGGTTAATTTACAGGAAACCCTTTCCTATCTCATACACTATACTTAAGTTGATGAGAGTATCTATTGAGCGTAACAAAGAATGACATCATTAACATTCACCGATTTGCAAGCAAAGCAACACAAGCAAACTTCCCCCCAATCCCCAAATGACTTTGGAGCACAGCGTTTTCTAAGCATGGAGGTAATGAGACAAATACATATTACTCAAGTAAAAATGGCATGAATATTAGCATCACATTAGGTCGTTAATATAATGATGTTGTGAGCACGATATGTCGCACTAATGAAGAGGCACAAAAAATGAAATCTTAAACATTGTGTAGGAGAGAAGGAGAAAATGAGAAGAAAGCGGAGCCAGTTCCAAACAGAAGTGTGACTAATCATGGATCAGCGTGAATGTGGAAAATGATACTGGATGTAACAAATCATAACGTAACGTGTTCTTTAGTGGCTGAAGAACATTTCAGTTCATTGAAAGTAATGAGAGGTGTTCAGTGAATTTATGGAGATAGGTTTGGGAGAAATGAGACCATTGGTACTCACTAAAGGGGTGCAAGGGGTCCAATACTCAGGGTTCAGCTCGGCTCTCGGACGAAGGTCCAGATATTCAGGGTTCAGTTCAGTTCGGGCACGAGTTAATGTTCCCTTTATGGAAGATTGAGAAAAGTCTGTTAGCATTGCTACTTTCCACCTGTCAGTTTTTAGCCAATGTGACTAATGTGTGTAAGATAAACACAATGTTTACAAAATATATATGGAAAATATCAAATTCACATTTGTAATCACACCAGGTAAAGTGCCCAGAGTGAAACGACACCACATAGATCATGCCTGTTATAAAGTAAAGTAATTACAAGATACCAATACCACAGTGGATTTAACAAAGGTTTGTATAAACACCAGGACAGAAATATATTCCAAATGAGGGAAGAATCCAGTTCCAGTTCTTGTGGCCCAAATGACAGGCCAATGGAATGGTCTGAATCTGCTGGGCCCCATGAGGTCCATGATGTATACTGTAATTATCTGCTGATTCTCAAAATGGCTGTGTGTAATGAGGCTATGCTGCATGAAGCCCAGGGCATAAATCACTGTCTTTAACTGACTTCCAGATGACCAACAACAAAACAGAGCAGAAGCAGAGAAAAGAGGGGGAGGGGTTATCTGGGCACCAGCACTATGCCACATCCAACTTCTGCTTCTTATCAGCAAAAGCCATATTGTAAGCCGAACTTGCTTACTTGAGACAGGGTTCTGTCTCCCAAAAGTGAGTTCACTTGCTCTTTTTCCTCTGTTATTTACCCATTTTCAGGGAGGCTACTGCTGTATTAACTGCTGGCTGCTTTATTTAGCTATGCGACACACGTGGAGACTATATTGATGCTGCGGTGGGCTCAAGTTTGTTGAATGGCAAAATGCCAGTCTGACTCTCATAATGTCTGCTGTGGCTGGGAGGAAACCTGAATCACATACACAAACATAGACAAATAAACAACACACCACTATGCATAATTTCTCTATGTCATCAGACAGCTAAACCCATAATATGTAAAATGAGCCTATACAGTAAAGGACCTTCAACAACACATTGTGGTTATTTCAATGCAGCAGACAGATTGCAGAGATTAATCATACGTACACTAAAGTGTCATTCATCCCTAAGCTCAATTATGGCTTGTTAAAGCTTGGCTGCTCGACAATGTCAACAGATGTCTTGACAGAAATGATGAATTAGAATCTTTGACTGAAGAAAGTGTCATAGGACCTAAATGTGTGAATACGGTTTGTTGTTGCGGATGCACATCGTGATTGGACAGTTAGTTGCCATGTTAATAATATTTCATCAAACAAAACAAAAAGTGTTTCTCATGCTCTTCTATTTGACACAGATAGATAATTGCATAATTGCCACGATTCTTCAAGAATGAAAGACAGCAGTCTTGGCAGAAACAGTAGGGTAGAGGAGGTAAACTGTGTGATCACTCAGCCGAATCGTTTCTCACTGCTTCCACTTTTTGTCGCAATAGACTTATTGTTGGATGTACTGTGATGTCATGCCATGCTTTGTTGAGAAACAACTGTCAAGACTGTTGGGCAATCATGCAGTAATTAAGCTTTAGGTGGGATTACCTACGAACAGGAACAAGAGTCACCCAAACATGAGTCTTGGTCGGGGGCGGCATGGCCAATGAGCATTGTTCAGTAGGGCTTTCAAATGTCTTAACTACTGGTAAGAAGTCTCAGGCCATGATTGGACCGCTTATCAGCAAACATAATGATAACGAGAGAGTCCCAAGTATGCTGTGATTACAGAAATCACAGGGTGCAATTTCTTCAGCAAAGTGCATTATCTAGTTGTGATTAGGAACCTTCTTATAGGCACTTAGACACACATTTATATCACATCGTCATAATCCTGTTAATATGGACAAGTATGTTTCCATTACAAATCTGCAACTAAGAACTTTGCTTTAACCACAATATGTTGTGTTACTTTTACCACTGCAGAGACACACACCAAGAGAGAACTTGACTTTGACGCTGTTGCATTGAAAACATAAACTACTATATTCCAGAATATAAGAGAGAGGCTTTGGTTCAATGCGTCACACTTGATACTGACAGCCAAACTTAACCACATTTTAGATTGAAGTTGTTTGTCCTGTCCTCCTGTCCCTCTGTCCTCTGTGGAGTTGTTGGCTTTGCACACTTTTCTAACACATAAACCATTACAAAGAATGTATTTTGGCCAGTTGGCTAGATACAGTGTGTAAAGTTGTTTTTTATTACTTGTCCTTGTCTTTCTAAGCCAAGCAATATACATAGGTGGTAGAACTTTCACTGCACGACAGGAATGAAGATGTGAAGGGTGAATGGGGCATCCAAAGTCAACGTTCCTCCTAGCAATAGTTAGTAGAAGTATCACCCGTCTGGATGGGGGATTCAGGGCCACGTGGCCTAGTCCATTTTTATTTTGGCTCATTTGCTCCTTGACATTTACTTGCATGCTTCTCTGGGGAAGTTGCTGCTTTGGTTTTATGTGGTCTTTGACACAATTGATCACAATATCCTTATTGGCAGACTCAGTAAGTGGCTGGCTTATCTGCTCTGCTCTGGTTCAAGCCATATCTTTCTAAGAGGAAATTTACTGAGGCTGTTATAAGGATATAATGTCTGCTGTTGCTGTGCTGGTGCACAGTGTGCCTCAAGGGTCAGCTCTTGACCCCATCTTATTCTCAACCGACGTGCATCCCCTGGGTTTGTTAATTTACAATTTCACCACATTCTCCATTTTTATGCTGATGATACTCAGCTATATCTGTCTGATCTAGCTAACCTCAATGATGGCCTGGTGGCCATGTGTAGCTGGAATCTTTGCTATAGCGGAAAGCAGAATCGGGGGCCCTTAGCCACTATCAGCACTCTGGTGCTGGTCTATCTTCATTGATTACCTGTTGAATTTCGAATTAGAGAGAATGATGGTTATTACCTATTAGCTGATACATGGCGAAGCCTTTGACTTTATCTCAGAATGTATATCCCCTTACAGCAACACACTCATCAGAATCTACTGAACGTACCATAACTTTAGTTGTAAAAGGTGCGATATAAATACATTTAACTTACTTATTTACTCTCTATGGTTGCATTAACATGTGTAAATTCTGCATTTGTCAAATAAACAAGAAGAAATTCTCCACATTACTGCGATATGGAGGACAAACACATCATCGAGGGTGTCGTGCCTGCAAAGCCGGTTGGAGGTCCTTATGCTCTGTACGGTATTGTTTGTCATTTCCTTTGATATTGCCTAGACAAGCAGCTTTTGTGCCGTTCCCCAGGTGACCATGACAGTTGTCGATACACACAAAATATCAACCACTTCCCCAAACAACACAACGAGTACAGGAGCAAAGGGGGTTCTCACACATTCTCAGTGTGAATTAATTATTGATATTATTATAAATCAGTATTTGTACGCACCATGTAGAGGGATCTGTAACTATAAAGAAGGTTTTATCCTTCTAAAATATGTAAGATTTCGGGACAACACAAACACATATGTGCAAGAGAGGAACATAAGATCAAAAGTAAATAAAACTGTTCCAAACTGTTTGTTCTTCTCTTTGAGAGTAAAGTGGACCTGGAGGCTGTTGGTTGGCAGAGAACATTGATGAAACATTGATGATATAATACAGCTGAGTATCCAAGTACGTGTGCGCTGAAATATATTTGTATTTTGGCTAAGTCATCTAATGGGCCACTTCTCCTCCAACACCACAGCTTTGGAGTTTGTCTGTTTTCTCTTCTCAAATATTTTGAATATATTTAATTAGTTTATTTCTGCTGTGCAAAGCAGTCAACGTATTAGAAACCCAGTTGCCTGGCTTTCTAAGTAGCTTTTGTCCTGATGGTTTATTTGATGTTTCTTTTCTAAGAGCCATCTGTTTAATTATTGCGAGGCAGATGTCTAAGACAAACTATGAAACCAGCTGAAAATGTACATCTAGCACAGAGGAGCCTGTGACTTTGGATCAATTGCGAGTGGGAAATAAGTTCCATTCCGGTTTATTTGTTCATGCATTTGAAGTCAAAAGCCACCGATTGTCTTTGATATGCTTTTGTTTGACCAAATTAAGCTGTCATGGGCAATGGCACCGAATCTGGCATAGAACAAATGTGTGTTTTGCTTTGCTCTCTAAACAGACAGCTCTCATCAGAACAAGTCAACACATTATTGATAATGTTATAATATCTCCAGACCCTTGTGCACACCTTTGATAGTGGGAGAATTTGAAAATTCATTCATGCTTTGTGTTTCAGTTGTGTGGGAAAGAAAGATAATACACACACACGCTCACTTGAAGCTTTTATGAGCTGCAAGGCTCACAGCTGGAGTTCGTCCACTGTCACACCTGATAACAATCTGAGCTCGTCAGCAGCCCCATCAGAGAAAAGCTCTTTCCCCATCCTATAGGCTATTTTCTCTCAGCAGATGAAGGAGACTGCTGCCTAGCTGCCTCCTCGCCATGACAACTGTTAGACACACTCGCTGTATCCTCAACCATCAAACTTCATGTACAAGACGCTGCAGCACCGAAAATACCAGTTTCTCCTACTTCCTCCTCACACTTCGTCCATGTTTTAAATTCACTCCCCCATGAATGATAAAGTGAAGGAGTATATCTCCAGACTCCAGGAATATGTAAAACAAGATTATGCCAGTGTCCAAACCAAGCTACTGAAATCTATTAAAAATAGATCGAGGAAAGTTCTGAAGACCTTTCATGCATTGGACATTTTGACTTGACACTGTTGTACAAGCGCCGGTGTAACATTAATGATGGCTGTGTTCCATTTCGATGTGACCGCCTGCACAACCCCAACACTGATACACCTACTTCAGCAGCCATGACATCATGGAAAAACTATTGAACATTCTTTCAATGATTTAATGACTTAATTATTAATAAAGTCCTTCAAATGTTAAGAAAATGGAGACAAACAAAGGCACAACCTTGATTTCCTGTTCAAACTGATTTCTTTTGTAGAAATATGAAACAGAAAAGGTGATTGTTTGACATTTTAATTTAGAAGTGACACAACGATCACCTGTCTTTGTTCTGACTCAACCAGTGGTTCTCAATCTCAGATTGATGAGCAAAATTTGATTGTGTTCACTTCAGGTATGGTCCGCACAGGGACAGATAGGACATATGCACTTCTGACCCCAGACTGAAAATCACTTCAGCAGTTGCTTTCACCGGGTCGTCCAAGTGGCTCTCAGGAACCTCCGAAGCAAAGAATCAGCAGGCCGGAGAGAAAAGGTGCAGGATATGTACTCAACACTCAACAACGAATCAGCACCGCAGTATATTAAGGTTATATTCTTGGCTGTATGCACTGTGGGTGGTGACACAAAGACTTACTTAGCAGACAGCCTTTTATTCCTCTTGACATTGGTTTCTTTCATTTGATGACACAACCCTTATGACTTCTCTACAAAAAGGCTTGGAATCAGCAAAGTGCTCTTTAAGAACATTTTCACTAATTATGCCTTTCACATGACCAAAAGGGGCCAATGCACAACCTAATAGTTGCTAGGTGACTATCCAAGTGCAATGTAAGGTACCATGCAACGGATATAAATAAGAATTACAACGGAGATTACGCTTCAGTAAGTTTCTAAACAATGAGTTGATTTCTTACTTTTTTGATGCGAGGTTGACAATTGGCAGTTTTTAGAAGATCTGTTCACGAAAGCTAAAAACTTGAAACACTTTATACCTTTGTCTCTGGTCTATTTTTAGTAAGATAGTTGAAGAACAACTGAGTTTCAGTTTTAGTGATAGAAGTTTTTGGTCGGATAAAGGCACTGAATTAAAATGTCGCTTCTCTCATTTAGGATGCATATACAAAGACACACACACACACACACACACAGGCACAAACTTAATTTCTATTGCTAAAGACAGGTGCCATCCTCAGTACTCGCCACTGTAAAATACATCAGAGAGACTCTGGAAATCAATGGAACCATAAATCTAAAGTGAGGATCAGAGGAATCGCACAGAACTTTTGTTCTGAAGTTAAATAGGCTCAGACTTATTTATTAAGGATCCACACCTCGTACTTTTGTTGAAACACACAGGCGTGCCCACCAAAATGACCAAATTGTCTCTGCTGCTCTGCTAGTTTGCAAACTAAGATTAAATTTGAGGGATTTTCAAAGTGTTGTTTGCCAGCACAGAAAGGTGAGAAAGTGTTTCTTCATGTCATCCATTTTAATAAGATAGCTGTAAAATTCTAAACAAGGTTCTGAATTTGTTTTATCATGGATTTGTCGACGTTAACATTGCTGCTGCTCCCTGTGAGTACCAAGCACAAAACCTTCTCATTAAGCTTGTTCTGAATATCATCCACTTGTCTGTCACTCTAATTAATGGAAAACCAACTCCATAAAATGCCTCAAATGCACGATTATTTATTCGAAGCGAGACATTTATCACCAACATGATATGTGACAAAGGGAGGGGAAGTGTGGGAGGCAAGTATAAGTCACTGATCATTTCTCACCGCTCAATGTTGTCTTGATGACACTGAATCCTTGTTTGCGGCGTGTGAGACTGTCTGCATTAACAGCATAAATACGGTGCATGAATCAAACGCATTACTAAGATTGGTTGACAGTGATTGATTGACAGTGAGATGAAACTTTATTCCATTTACCTGAAAGGGAAACAACTGATTTGTGACTTGGGGATTAGAAAGTAATTTATTTATACTCACAACACTACACAAATATATGAAAATTGTCTACAAATGTCTGAAATTACCCACTTTGAAATATTGAATTCAATTAGTGGCGACTGTGACTCTGACTGTGTTTGGTTGTTTTGTTTTGTTTTTTAAAACAATGTATTTGTCTGACAATTCCATTGAACCGCAGTGGCTGCTGGTGAGGCCCTGGAAGCTGGCGTGAATGATGGAAAGTCCCCCTATTGGAAGTGCTTCAGCAATTTACAGCGTTGTTGAGCTGACAACTGTATTACAAATGGGGAGCAAAATGAGAAATTAAACCAGCTATGTATCAAAATGCACTGCAACTGCACAAGAAGAAAGAAAACAGTTTCAAGAGAGTTGGGGATCAATTTGTATGAATCATTGGCACAAGGAACAGGCCGCACACAGCCTGTGGCAACGGACCTTTTGTAATTCGGCTTTCCAAAGGTGTGTGTTGTGCAATGAAATGCAGCCTGGGGTGTAGAAATTGGACTTTTAGGTGGTGTGCGAGGAGCTCGTATTAGTCATGAACGATGGTGTCACCTGGTTTCTTGTCCTTTTAAAAAACAGGGTGCAGCACATCGGGGTGCTCTGACACTTGAGTCATGGAGAGATGATGAGGGGAACTATCAGGGCCACATCTGGCGTAAGAACAACCCATTCTAAGAAGAAACTGGTGTTTTTGTGCTAATTGCCATGTGGGTCACACCTTACATGAATTCTGGAGGAGGATGTTACACACCTGTTTCCTGTGATTTGAGGAGATAATGCTCAATTACAGATAAGGATAAATACAGGTGGGAAACGCGCTTGTCTGGCCTGGAGGTGGACGGCAGAAACCTTCACTCCGCTTTCACGACATTCCTCTCACTTAAGCACAATGATATGCATATGTAGATACATTTAAACATGCAGGTTAGATAACACTATACGAATCAATAAACTTGTTAAATCCATGAAACAAGTTCAGATCTGATCTCTGCTATCTGGATAACAAAACCCATTTTGCATTTATACCTTCTAAACATTCTCTTTGTGCTGGTGCATTTACAACTCCCATTTCAAAATAACCCCATTAACAACATTGGGAGTTGTGATGACTTTTTCAACTTGTGAGCCGCTTTTATGCCACAATTTCAGCCGTCCGTATATAATCTGGCAGACTGACATTTACATCTGGTAATTTCTACCTTGTTTTTCCCTTCGATTTTCACACAAGATAAATGAGTCCTAAAAATTCAGCTGCTTCGCTTGATTATTTCTGAGCTCCCTGTTTGCTGCCTCTTTCTTCATACTTTAATTCACTCAAGTGAAGCAAAATACCAGAGATGCCTGTTCAACTTCCTGCTACAAGGCCAATAAGGCCGTTGGTGTTCTCGCAAAATCGTTTTTCTTTCCTCCGTGTCCCCGTCTCTTGTTTAAATTCATACCGTTTGATTAATCACTGTTCTGCTGATGTAACGCTCTGTGTCGTCTCTACACTGTTGCTTTGTCGCATTGGTGACCTACAAGAAATAACGTTCTGAGAACCTTTATGACCAACATGTAAGCGATAAGAACAATAACATTGTGCTGAAAGGCTCTGTGGACCCACAAAGCGTCTGTGTTAAACTTGTCTGTATATTGTGGGCTGAGAAGATGAGTTTCATTAGGGAGGATAAAACACACTTTAATTAGCTTCACCATTAGTCTAGCCCTGCCAAGATTTCCCAGTCATAGCAGACCATTGGTTCTGTTTAATTACCTTAGAGATACACGGTATGCACTCTTCCCTGACATCACAAGACAACATTTGTTTCTGAAGGGCTGTGTGTGTGTGTGTGTGTGTGTGTGTGTGTGTGTGTGTGTGTGTGTGTGTTTGTGTGTGCTGCTAAGTTGAGAACATGATGTTTATCTTGTGACTGGTGGTGAGTCTCATGAGGGAAAAACAATACACTGCCCATTATGAAGATGACTCATTCAAGCTCCTTTCATCATTACTTATTTACCCGTCTATCTATTCATTCATTCATTTATGTATTAAACAATTCTATAAGTACATTAAAATGCGTTTGTTTGCCAGGTAGCTACAGAAGACGGTTCAATGTAAGGTTTTAATTATTTAAATCAAAGTTTTTCTCCAGATGGACAGCAGGATGCAAACGATAACAATCATCCCAACAGATGATATACAACGACAAGCATATTCCAATTAAAGTAGTGTTAACAGCTCGGTAAAATCAATCACTGCATTATCTGACTTGTCTCTGGAAATTCCCCAGTATGGGTTAATATATTCCAGCCATAATCGCCCTGTGCTAGCACGGCTGTCTCCTTCTTAGCAGCCTGCTGACTTACTGCCAGAGCTGTGTTAATGCAAATGAGCCTGTAAAGTGGCCCGGGATGGGGAATCTCACCGGACAGCATGACTGAGATCAGCTGTGCAGCCAGTTAAGAGATCCAGTCCCACCATGTGGCAAATAACTTGACTTAGATTTGTATTTTTGTTTTGTTCTTGTTTTGAACCCTTTTGGCCCAAACAAAATGACAAATATATGAGAGGGACTCGCAGCATGGTTGGGGGTGAAATGAAAGTGCAAATGAAAATGGAACAGAGAGAAGAAAATTGGTGATGATTAGAAAATGAGAGCACACCAGAGGTTGCTGCTAACTTATTTATATTAAGCTGTTGAGATGGCTGGGTGAGAAAATCTGTGATTATTATTCTTTGATTTGCAGAGCTATGCGGCTGCCCGTCCTTTGGTGGCTGCATTAAACTTTATGTTTATGGGTCCCAGTGTTAAGTCCATTTCCATGCTCCCCATTCCACTCACTAAGTATTGACATTCCATTTAAGTTGATGACAGTGAGGAGGGAATTTCATGACAGAAATGTAATGGAAATACCGCAGAGGGGATTGCAGTAAAAAAAAAAAATCACCCAATTACAAGGACGTCTTTGCATAGTTGCAGAGTAAAGAGGATATGCATGATGCACCTCTGCTTTGTTCACAAAGAACAAAGAGAGAAGGATCCGTTCACTCAGCCCTCCGCCCCCATCACTCCCTCGGCTGAATTAAAATACATTCAAAGAGAATATTCAGTAATGGAAAGCCTACTCTGTATGTGTGTGTGTGTGTGTGTGTGTGTGCGCGCGTGTGCGTGTGCGTGTGCGTGCATGTGCGTGTGCGCGCGTGTGTGTGTGTGCGCGCGCATATACAAATTAATACAGAGATCATGTTTGATATGATAATTAATTACAGAACTTTAAAAGTGCCCCTGTTACATGTAAATGAATACAGACACAATATCTAAAGTGTTTTCAGAGAGAGGAAAAATACAATGTAATGCTGCAAATTGTTAACATGGTTATTCAATGAAGGTGCTTTGTGAGCGAATGGAAAACAAATTAGATTTAAGTCTTGTGGCAAGATAAATAAAGCCCTGATCAATTAAGTGGTTGAAAAAGACGACAGCTTATGCCTGAATGGGGCCGTCTTGCTGTTACAGTTTCATTCTTGAGCCACAGAAGCATTGATTCTTTCTGGCACCCCGTCTTTGTCATTATAGTCGATGCTGAGGCCAGCCCAAACCGTTCTCAACAACCGTTAATGGCTTTAAGGAATTCAGCTGGACTCGTGGCAGAATTCTAATAAGCAGATTTCATGAATGTGGAGTGTGTGGGGGAGGGGGCAGCGAGCAGAATGCTGTCAGTCCTCCAGAGAGCACAGAGAACACATTAGCAAAACAATTCCCCATCATTAGGGCACAGTTGGAATTACTTCTGTTCTACCGAAATGAGATTGAGGTGATACAGAGGTCAACCTTTCTGATGAAACAGGTAGCGGCCGTAATCATAATAACTTGATTGAACATTTTAAGCTCCTGCCAACTTGTTAACTATCAAAACCTGTATGTGAAGATCAGGTTCAACAAGAACATTTTTGTTGTCCTGCATTGATTCTGTGGAAGCACCTTTCATCTCCCTAGTGAAGGACTCGGTCTCACTGGGACTCTGTCTGTTCTCTCTGCCTTCACAATGCTGTTACCCAGGGAGTTTTCCCAGAGGATCCATGTACAAAAGGAGAAGAAAGTTGGTGCAAAGCAGCACTTTTCCCTGAGGTCACATGGGTTTCTGTAGTGGCCAGTCTGTGGTGTACATGGCTGACCTTCATTTTCTTCACAAAAAGTAGTTTTAACTTGTTCCTGTTGAAGGTACAGTCAGTGTCTTTGACTAGATAAGCACTGTCGCCTGGTTAAAAGTATTCTACCACCCTCAGAGAGGCTGATGTTAGTGCTGATGATAGCGTAACATATCAACAAGTACCTGTGCAACAATGTCTCTACTTCTAGTCTCTAACATTAACAACAACAACATTAACTGTTTCCAAAAATGAATGCTCAATCTGTGTTCTTCTTAAAAACACAACAGGAGTATTGTCAGAGAGAAGCAGAATGCAGATACGCAGTGGTAACCTGGCAACATGCTTTTGCAGTAAATGAAAATGATGCAACCCCGTGCCTGAACGCAGTTTTACTTAAAATACTGACATAAACATCAACATAAATTAACACCCTATCAGTTCAGTGGTACAAAGAGTGCAGCCATGTGTACACAAATGTGTTTGGCTCACGCTTCTATGTTGAGGAGGATAAGTACACATCACACCCACGCCTTCACTGTGTACGGACGGAAAATGGAATTGTACTTTGGTTGAATAGCGCAGCGACTCTGATTGGTCTCTGATTAGTGTGATTAGACCGATTTCATTTTTGGTTAGATGTTTTGTTTCAAAGTTGATCTCAGCACAATTTTGCCTGACATACAATAAAAAGTACTTTATGTTAAGGACTATTAAAGCTACACAGCCCACTCATATTTAACAATGCAATAAGAAGGTATATCCAATACCTTATCCTCTTTGTTTTTTATTTTGAAGAACACTAAATTTTAACTTTAAATATTTGTTGATAGGAGGATTTCCAGAGAAAACGGTCAGTTTTTATTTCTGTTATTATTTGGACTCTTATGCCGCCTGTAGCTTTTACAAACAATATCAGAGTTGGAAAGCGTCCACTGAGAATACATGAAGCTTTGCAGGAAGAGCAAACTCCAAGAAAGCCCGTCTGGGGGGGGGGGGGCAGTCTACCGCAAAAGACGCAGGGCAAAACAACCAAAGCACAGACCAAAAGAGCACGGTGAGCAGTATAGAGCATAACAACAGGCTATTTTTGTGCCTCTCTATGCGGAAGGTGATCAAGGATGATCAAAGACCATCTGTTATGAGAGGCAGTAAGAGCAGTTTAAGTGGATACATTTTGTGTTCAAAAAGAAGGCATAGAAGAATATAGTATTTTTATAATTTATACCAAAGTACTTTATTCCACAAATGCACGAGTCCTGCAAAAAGAGGCTGAATCACTGCGTCGTCTTGAGCCCTGGAAAATGTATTTTTGCCCTGAAAGTTTGACTTCTTCTGCAGCATTTTGGAGCTTTTACAGGCTTGGGTTGTGGTGGCGTATCCATTAATGAGCACTCTTGGTACTCTAACTGAATGACAATGTTGAAGAATTGATGCATATCCTGCCTCAAAGGACTGATATGTTGCTGTCAGCTAGATGACAGCCCGGAATGGCGTCATCTCTTTAAGTTCCATGCTGGTGGAAGGCATTTTCACATTAAAGGGGTTTTGAATGATTGATGTTATGATTTACAATTTTGGTTTCCTCCAACTAAACCTTAAAGATAGACAGGCAAGTTAATCTGACCATCTTTTGAATGCCACTTAGAAAAAAGTGGATATAAACAGAGCATCCAGCCACAGTTTGAGAAAAGTGCCTGTGCTTAATAGAGCTCCAAGACCGTCCTAACACAACTCTGTAGCTGTGAGGGACGTCTCCTTCTCTTTGTCTCGTACATCTCTATCTCCATCTCTCTCTCTCTCTCTCTCTCTCTCTCTCTCTCTCTCTCTCTCTCTCTCTCTCTCTCTCTCTCTCTCTCTCTCTCTCTCTCTGCTGCCTTTGTTTCTTTGCTACTGTGCTTCAACGCGGCACAACAGTAAATTGAAGAAGCTGCTGCGGTGAAAATGCTGCTTTTAAGTCAACCTGCCTCCCACCTTCAGACCCCCTTTACCCCACCCTGTTCAATTTAACACCCTGCAATGAAGGAGAGAATGGCTGTAAGAATTTAAAGTAGCCTAAATCCATGGTATCCAATTTGTGTGCTTCTCTATGGGTTACCAAGTAAAAGTCCTCTGGCTCCTGTATGAGCTATACGGGATGAGGTACATTATTCTCTAACCTCCTGTGCTGAGTGCATCACATTGCTTTCTTCCTAATGGGGATTCCTTCATTCTTGAAAAGAGCGACTCACAAAGATTGAATCCTGTGCAGCCCACAGGTAGGAGGCTTTGCACATCAGAGCTGCATGAATGGCGGCTTCTTCCTTAGCCAAGTCTTGGACATTTTTTGCGAAAAGCTAAGATGGAAATGTCAGTCTGGTTAAACCACTTTAAACCAGTTGGGGTCAAGGCACTGCAGAGCAACTCTGGGCAAGCAACATAAAGTAGCGTTTAATGTTAGACAAAGTGGTTGAACCATGCAAATGAGTATTTTGTCCATATTTTCTCAAATAAATGGGACTCGTAGTATAAGCTCACCTTACAACCTCTTGCAAATGTCTCAAATACTATTATCTCAGCCATTTTCAAGTGAACTTAATGTGTACATGGAGCTGACTAATGGGAAAGCCAAATTGTTGAATCGCAGTGTAATTTCTGCAGGTTTTGCAGTCATCTAAAGGGCTGAAATACATGAACAAGTCTGTGCACTTTAGCCTCGGAGTGGCTCCCTTTGCCTGTGATTATCTGTGACATACACTTACTGTGTGCATTAGGAATGTTCCGGAAGTCCTTAGCAGCCCTCCAGCTCTGACACACTGTTCAACCAAAGCAATAGAACATCGAGGAATCTGTATCACGTATACACCCTTCGATACCTTTTCCAATTCACCTGACCTGCACCTCTTTGGGCTGAGAGGGACCAGGAGCCCCCAGAGGAAACTCACACAAAGACACACTGGAACAACAAAACAAACTCTGCTCTGAAACACAGCGGAGGAAATACACCCTGAAATGTCTAAGTGTGAAGTCAGCTTGCTAATTACAGAGCCACTGGGTCTCTTATCTGGACCTGTTCAGGACCTCATTGTCAACTATTCACTAATAAGCAGTGATATGCTGATTTGTTCCTTTCTTGCTCCTTGCTAATTAAGGATTTCCAGTCCCTTATTGTAACGTGTTACTAGATACTCCTCCAGTAGAGCTCAGGCCTGTAGGATTTGCATGCTGGAGGTCTTTGCGTTTGCCTCCGTCTATCTCTTGAGGTAAACTTGTACTTGTTTTGTCGTTAGTCTCTAAATTGATTTGGTGTAGGACTGAGCGTCTGCCAAAACCTTCACTCCCTCTATTCTACTGTGTCTCGCTTTCCAAAAGGAACTGTAGGGAGTGTTGAAAATGGAAATAAATACCACAATGGAATGTGTCACTTGAAGCAGATGTTTTGTTCCGTGGTTTTTCCTTATCAGACATTGGTAGTCACAGTTGGATGCCTAATGTGATGCAGTGCCCACATGGCTCAGACAAAAGCAAAACCCATCAGATGCTGATAGTCAATTAAAATTTCATTAATCGGCTGAGGAGATCCGCTCATGCATGCGTGTCTGCCAGCATGTACGATGCTGTGTGAGAATGTGTTCCTTTAAATGTTAAAGGATGACAAATAGGAACAGACGGAGTTACAGCTGATAGAATCAAACAAGTACTATTTTGAAGGATATTTTGAAGGAATTCTTGTAATCGGAGGGAATAGAAAACGCTGCCTTCACTGATTCAGCCTCGGTGACACTTGGCTGGCGCGTTATGTTGGATCGTCTCCTTGTAATAGAATGCAAAGTCTATACTTGTAACAAATGAGTGAAAGGTGAGTAATTACATCCAACATCAACACTGAGCATTTTTATTTACGGACTTGCTCTGATATTTAATTCTCTATTGATCAGGAGCGAGTGAGTATTTCTTCCTGGTCGCAGCTCCAATCTGCACTGACTGCTCAAAGCATATCATTCAAACTTTTGTAGTGTGATTTGCCAAAAGAAAAAAGGAAACATTAAATAATTCAATGTGTACATTAGAATAGTAAACTGTTAGCATTTGTGATGATTGAATTGCCTCATATTTGGCAAGAGGTATATATGGCTATAAAGGCTGTAAATGTAAACTGTATTGCATAAACAAGCAATGAGTGAAGTTCAGCCAAATTTCTCGATCACTGCCAAAGGTCACAGCAGGCGAACATTCATCAAAGTGGGCCAACAGATACAGCAACTATGTCTGTCAGTATTATTGGCATTCAGGATGTGAAATATGCTCTCCATTATATCTTGAAATAAGTCAGCACAGTGTCTCCAAAATCTGAGATCAACTGTGCTAAGTAGTGATAAAGTTCCTATGACAGATAATAAGCACGTGTTATATAGATTTATTTGGATTCGTCTTGTTGGTTGCTTTCTATCAAACTCACCAGATCAAGTTCAAAGTATTTTCTCGCGGTAGAATAAACATAGAAAACACAGCCCATCTGTGCCTTTTCTCCAGCCCCCCCGCCGGGTGCTGACACTGCTCCCAATCCATCAGAAGGAGGCCTGACATCACGCTCTGAGCACGGAGCACAGAGAGACAAACTGGATGGCCTCACTGTCTTCAGTGATGAAACACATCATCCATGTTGGGAGCACTAGTGTGTTTTTGTGTAGATATGAGAAAATATTGCTCCTTTAGTTTACACTAAGGTACAATGAGAGGATATGAGGGATCCCAGAGCTGCCAATTTCACAACACAAATTTGCATTGTAGCCCTGATTAACGTCTTCAAACCGACGTGTTGTAAGGATTCTCATATATTTATGCATAAAGAAATGGAGCAGCTTATATCACAGGAACATTCACACCAAAGTGCACTAGGGCTCATTTGGAAGGAAGCATATTTTAGTCTTTAGTATGAGGCTAAAATACTACAGAGTACACCACATCAGCTCCAACAGGGAGGAGAAGGGAGGTTTGGTTCTTCCCATCACGTCACACAATCACTGCATGTATAAATCCTTAAGCTGAATCATAAAAGATGGTCTGATTAGAGACACATTAACTACACTGGAGCGTATAGAATATGTAAAGGTTCGGCGCTAATATTGGCTAAGTTATGGATAGACGTGCCAGCGGTGTGTGATTATCCTGAAACATAATTAATATTCTCTTCAATCTTTAGATTCAGAGGTTTTTAATTAAATTAGATCCTCCCAGGTACTCTGACCTTTACTGTAACTCTGCTCATCTCTGTCTGTCAGCTACTGCTTAAAGAGTATCCAGGCACATTTCAATGTCACTTTGTCCAAAGTCTGACTGCACTGAAGCAACATTTGATTCTTACTGTCATCGATCTGTTGTGGTAAACTTGGGGGACGGGGGGTTTGCGGTGCACAGGTAACGTCAGCATGGCAAAGGGGAGAATGGATGAGTTTTTGTTGCTGTATTGTTTTATTTCTCACCTGCAGTTCGTATTGCACACCTGGCTGTTTGTGGACAGGGAATCTCTTTTTTTGAATCACCTCTCGTTTCTTCCTTTTCCTTGTTTATTAAGGTTTTTGTAAGTTTTACCCTGAATTCCCAGAGAGCTCTGAGCTCTGGTCTGGATCCTTCTGCTGTTGTGCCTTTAAATCCCTCAGAGACATTGTTTGTGATATTTGGCTACACAAATAAATTAGATTTAAGTTGAATTCTTTCCAAGTTATGCCGTTTGCACATTTCTCTCCGCTCTCTTAACTCTAAATATAGATCCAACGCAGACATTTTTATCAGATGAAAAGTCTTGTAATGAACTGAACATCAGACTCTACTGACCCTGGAAAATAACGTTTCCATTTATTACCAGATGATTGAGCATATAAACCAACCAAGATGTTACATTATTTTCGTTAACGTTGCCACTTTTCCTATATTTGCCTAAACCATAAATGTCAATCTGAAGGTACTGTGGCTCCACAATAAGAGCTGGAAATGCAAATGCAGCAAATCCAGTTAAAAATGCATCTTGATGGTTCATTTAAAGCCGTTAGTCATTCAAAATGTCTCCCTTGTAGCTATTGTGATCATATTTAATGTCGGAATCTGATTGTAAACACGACACATTGCCTTATGACAGAACATTATGTGTCACTATTATGTCCCTTCGATGATGAATACAATAAAATAGCAAAGAAATAATCAAATGAAATGATGAAGTAGCATAAGCTGATACAATGTGGAATGCAGTGAAGTATATATTCTTACCTTTGAAGCTCCTCAAGGCAAGAGGAAATGAAATGCTTGTTATTCTCATATAGATGAGAATCTTGTTAACCACCTTCCAAGGTTCAAATGACAAAAACACCTAATTTGCTGTAATTAAACACTTTCTTGAATCAAAGGCACATCTGCCAACTTCTGTGGGTTGCTGTGAACCGTCTCATGAATATGCAAATAAAGGGTGAGCGATAGCAACCACGTAAAGCTTAGGGGCACAACCAACCGCTGCTAAATCACAATATGATAAACAACAATATTAGCAGTGATTCCACAGACCTGTCACATAAGTTAATCTGCAATTAATAACACAAAGCCATCCACTTTCATCAGATGAAGTCAACTGCACCGCGCACAGCTTTACTACTCCCAGTTTCCTCCCAGCAAACAAGCAAGAGACGCTCATTCTAGTATCCTGAGCCAAATAAGCTTAGAAATAGAGCCGCGGAGACGATTGATTATCTCTCGATGTAGGTATGAGTAAGCCTTGTTATGCTCCCTCCAAACACGTCTGATTGGATAGTTCGATATTTGGATGGCTGCAGAAACCCCCTGTACGACGGTCAAATTGGACGGGTGCTGCGTCAGTCACGCTCACTTCACGCTGCGATTAGGCAGGTGAGATGAGGTGTGAAAGTGGGTATTCAGGGTGTCTCGGCTCTGTTTTTGCTTCTATCACTGCGCTCCCCGTTTGCGGTTTGCGAGGAGAGATGTGAAAGTGAAAGAGTCCAGCGTTATCCCTCCATTTGTGTGATTGATTGTGTCGAGATTACAAAGGCTCAAACTGTTGACAAAGCAAAGCCACGTCCTCCCAAACCGAGGGGCGCTTTTGTAATGCTTTCCAGATAAAAGCTCATTTACATAATCAGACTCAGTAAACACCACCAAGTTTGGAACGGGTCGAAAAGCAGTTGCTCTCTGATTTCTAATGTTTTCTATTTATAACATTTTGAAACATATTAGTGCATTTCCTGTATGTTTGCATTCACACTGAGGCCAAATCTGTCACAGAGACAGTGGGAGTCATTTTAGGAATATAGAGCTAGTTAGATTTTTTTTCTTCTTCTTGTCGTAACAACAGATGTCCTAACTAATCAGTCACATGATACTAAAAAGGATCAGATGTGCTCCGTGTGACAACTTCACACTCCTCACTAAATGTGCAGTAATGAGTAGTGTGTGTGTGTGTGTGTGTGTGCGTGTGCGTGTGCGCGTGTGTGTGTGTGCGTGTGTGTGTGTGTGTGTGCGCGTGTGTGTGTGTGTGTGATAGGCTCCTGGTAATTTGTCTGCTGCCAGCGGGTGACTCGACCTGACACACACTCATTCTGCAGCTTTTTCCACAGTGCCAAACTTCCCCCCAAAATTGCACGTGACTCCTGCATGTGACTCTCTGTGCACACACACAGGCCTCAACAAGGAGACTTTAACATAGATAAGAGGGAGAAGGAGCTCCACTGGGTGTTATTCAATTCCATTTGCACTCTAAGTAAAGCAGCATGTAAGAGCTGTGGAAGACATTTGACATTTGTGAAGGGGTGGGAAAGTGTATCTAATCACAGCCTGTAACAACAAAACTTCAGCACTGGAATTGGTCAAATCATAGCACATCCATTTCATTTCTCTACTCCTAATTTTGAATGGTTCATATCTGAACAGTACAGTGCACGGGCTTTCAAAAGCTCCATTTTTCGGCTCCACTCGGTGAACATCTTGAATTGCCCGTAAGGGAAAATTCAGCTGGATGTTTAACAGAGGTTTACTTGATATTGCTGTATTGATTCTGCTTCACACTTTAGACAAATTTCTTATGCCCCAAAGGTAACAAGAGAAAATAAAAGCGAAAGAAATTACAGATCCAAGTTTTTCGAGGCCTTTGGGGAGGAAATTATGCTCAGTTGGACATTAAAGGTGCCGTTAGATGGAATGTTGTGTGTGATTTTTCCATCAACCTTTCACTGTCTGTACAATAAAATCTAAAAAAGCTGCGGCTGGGAGCGAGAAGGAGCAGTAGGTGTCCCTGTGTTTGGTGCCATAAAACAGAATCCTTTGTGTAATCACTCAGCAGTTTATCCATGTACACTCTGACCCTGGAGGACATCTGAAGACAGCGGTTTGCAATCCTCTCATTACACTAGAACACCTCACAATGTGATTTTTTATTATATCGACTTCTTCCTTTCAAAAAGCAAAAGCAATGTTTCAACCATAATTACTCAATCTCCAGGTGTGAATATTTGTACTTTAACTGCAAAGGACCGAGGATCATTTTTCCAAACCCTGGAGCATCTGCAGCTCCAAATAGAGGAACTGGCAGCAGAATAGAGGTTTAAAACACAACTATCATGTGAAAAAGATAACAGATATATTTAGTAAAATGGGGTCACCTGCAGATTTATATTTGGAACTGAACAAACACATACAAGACCTTCACTCTCTTCAGGTGAGAAGTGTGTTACAGCTGTAAACTCACCTGAGGATGTGAAAACAGAAATGTGTCTCTCCTTATTTTCACCCCAAAAATTAAACCCAGAGATTAGTTACCACACACACACACACACACCAAATTGATGTTTATCGCTCCAAAAAGCTTTCTCCAAAATGAGCTCATTTACAGTGAATTAAAGAGAAAATATGGCTGAAATGCAAACGAGCTGCTAATTGTGCCAAAGTTCCTCAGCACTTGTCAAGTACATACACAGACAATAAACATTAACTGCACAACTATTTTTTATGATCTGATTTCCGTCCATATCTATCTGATTTCATGTGTCCCCTCAAATTTATAATATTGAAATAACGTCATATTATTGGATCACTTTTTCCTCATTATAATGCTCGTCTTGGCCTCTGCTCCAAAGTTTGTAGTTTTTAGATATGTGTATACAATACTTACACACAGGGGAGGCACAGACCCACCCATACACGCACACACACACACACACACACACACACACACACACACACACACTGTTCATCCTAATGTACAGATCTGCTGTAGTGATCACTGTCTCCCTCCTCAGAGATACTTAATACCTAAATCTCTTTCTAACTGGCAGGGAATCACATACAGTAATTGGATGTGGTCCATTTGCTCACTGTGTGTGTGTGTGTGTGTGTGTGTGTGTGTGTGTGTGTGTGTGTGTGTCCTCTCACTCACAGTGGATTTTAATGAATCGGTTTTACAGTGATTAGAGCTCCTGGCTATTGGGTGGTCAGTAAGGGAGTTGGTGACTGTGACCCCTGAGACACTGAGCCCAGCATGGGGGTCTGTGGTCTGCTTGGTATGGAACCAATGGGATTGTATTTCATCAATCCCTATCCCTCGATAATTCCTTGTGTGCTCTGTCACTGTGCCTCACTATCTCCCTCTAAGAATGAGCGTTACTATCTTTGTCCCCGTCTGCTCTTGCACTCATGCACACACACACACACACACACGCACACCCATATGCACACACACCATATATCTATTCCCTCTTTGCCGTAATGGCCATTAGTCTCCTCACACAGTATCCACAGTAACAACATGTTTCTTGAGGGAGCTGAAACAAAGGTGATTGAGCTCAAGCAAGTTTAAATGAGGCTCACTCATGTCGGCTCTCTTTCTCTGCTTATCTTGTTTAACAGCCGGTAGGAATCCCCCCAAAAAGAAGAAAAAACACACCCAAGATCCTACATCCCGTTCATCCTCGGCAGAAGAGTTTCACTGATGAAAGCAGGTAGGAGGATTTGCCAACTAAATCCCTCACAAATATCACAGAGGTGAGATTTTGACCTAATTTCTTTAATCTTTCACATAAATTTACAAATCAAAACGTGCCATATGTCAGTGATCCCCTGAGGGAAATGGATTTAGAAAGCTGAGCTGAGCCAGACCTCCTGATCATTGGTCTGCACGCACAAAGCAGAAATGATCGATGCTTTTCAATGGATGATGCTGATTTGTGTGATGGAGTATAATTCTAACTTGTGATGTTTGGCAAAGGAGGAAAATGCATGATTGCTTGTCAGTGAGACGGAAAACAATCAAGGAAGTGTAAGCCTGCATGCTGCTGTTATCCATCAAACATCAACTTTAGTGAATACATGAAAAAATACCAAACATTTCAAAATCAAAGGTTTTTGCTTGGATTTTTGACCCAAATCTTGATTTTTATCTTAAAGAAAGCAGAAGAGGGAACACTTGCATTAAATGCTAATTCACATAAATACACAAACACACAGACACAAATACCTCCACTGGCATCTGTTGGTTGATGAGCACCACACACTGCCTGAAAGCGATGCTCTGTATCTCCAGAGCGTCCCTCACAGCAGCCTGCAGCAGAGCCAGCAGCACTGATTTACCATGTCAACCTCCCTAATTCACCATGTTCGCCATGTTGGCCAGACAATCCATGCAGACAGCTTTGAACCAACCACAGTGACAGGAACAGCTATGACAGTTGGGGGTCTGCCCAGTGTGTCTCTGCCTATGACACACCTGTCAATCAAATGGAAATACCACAATGTGCAAGCCAGAGCGCTGCTGTCCTGATGCTGCAGCCAAAAGCAGACATGAATGTGTTTATTGTCACTACATCCCAATCAGCGATATTACTTTGAGATGTGTCTACTGTCTGAATGTTGTTGTTGTTGTTATTATTATGTTATTTGGTGGAGAATGTCAGTTGAAGTACCGTCGGCTTCTACTTTGTCCTATCCTATCATAGTTTTGGAGGTTGTTGCTTTAACATTGACTAGGATCTCTGGATTTATGGTCCCAGATGAAGGAATTACTATAGATCCTTTCGTTTTAAGAGCATTCAAGCTTGCATGAGACAGGGGAAAATGTGCCTGTGTGTATGAAACAGGATCATTTTGTCAGATATGACATCAATTGTTGTTTTGAACATGCTGTGAAAGTGTGTGTGTGTGTGTGTGTGTGAGAGAGTGAGTGGTTGTTTGTCCTTTCAATTTCTGCTCACATTCACTCAAGCACAGCGTCGCTTCTGCTTGCTTTTATTATTTTATCATTATTATTCTTTGCATCTCTATCTGTGTGTGTATGTTTGCATTTCTTTTCCTATAGAGAGCTCAGCCAGTCACGGCTAAATGCTTTGTTTAAAGGCATTCACAGTTTTAGGATTATTTCTTTGGTCGACCGTTATATGGGGACAGACAGAGACACTAAAATAATCCCTGCGTGCCCAATAGATTGTTTGCTGTTCAGTTCTAGCTGCTCAAGCGTGTCCCTTGCACACCATTAATGTAGATAGAATGCAGCTGAAAGTCTCACATGTAAGCATAATGAGCATGTTCTTGTAAAATCCTGAAGGGAAAATCTAATCACGCCAAAGCACTCGCACACAATTCTTATTTTTGCCTCTTTCATAATTGGATGTTGTTGTTGTGAGCGTTTCGCAAAGACCAGGAGAGCAGGTGAAGATGTGCCAAGCCTGTGTGCTGTCAACAAAAACACACATGGGCAGGGTGCTTCTCTCCTGTGAGTGGAGACTTTCTCACTAATGCCAACACATGGTGCAGATTGGATTTCCACCTGACTGACTCTCTGGCTGAGATCTGATAACAATGTGAGCCAAGCCACCAGCCGAGGTCCATAGGCCTGTTACGGGTCATTCTGTCCCTCTCTGGGTGGACGAGGCATCATCCCACATGCCGAGCAGCCATGAGCCATATTCCCTTGCTCATCAACACGTACTGTATGCTTTGTTTATCAGCTATATGGTTCATTTCTACAGGCGCTGCCACATAATTACGGAATAGTGTATTGATTGATGAACAGTCTGATGCCACATTATGTATGGTGAAGCTAATGTGCTGCATCTGTGCTTACAGTAGATTGGTTGTTGTTGGAGCAAACCTCACAGAAAGCAATACTACGATACACCTCGGAGAACGGGATTAAAGATGCTTTCTAAATTGTTGCCATTCAACAGCCACCTCTTATTGCGAGACAATTTTAACGTTTAGGGCCAGTTTGTCTGCTATTCCTTCATCTCTCTCCACCACAATGCACTGCAGGTAGAGATAATGAGCGAATCAAATTGATTTTACAGGCTTACACTGAAATAAAAGCTGCTTCTTGGAACATGGGCACTGTTTGTTCTACTTGGCTGAGGGCTCCGACAGAAGAGAGAAACAAACATGTACATGCTGTATCCTATTTCTGTGTTATTTAAAAAAATACATTTAATACCATTATTATTAGCATGTCTATCCAAGAACTGCACCGTCTCTTCAAAATTCATTAAAGAATCATTTCATTATGGAAGAATGAATGAAGCACACGGTCAGATGTAATAAATCCCGTCTTTGGGAAAATTCCAAGACCTTTTCAGCAGCTAGTTGTCAAATCCCACAGCGGCGTATCGGGATGAAGGTTTGACATTAAATCCAATGACATTAAAGACAATGCAAGAACTTTACTATGGCATTCTGCAAGATAATAACCACTATGACAGTCTAGCAGGAAAAGGTCAGGAAGGAAGTGATTGGTCACTCATTACGGAGCTCCTGAGGCAACTTTTTACTGTCAATTGCTAATAAGTGCATTGTAAAGGAGCCATTTGGCGTCTCCAGCCACTCCGCTTACTGCCAATGGCGTTTCCTTAAGTGTGGGAGCTACTATCCACTTATCTGAACTGGTTTTATCCGAGCCGGGATACATTAATTACAATTCCTCTTTTTTCCCCCTCCTGGATTAAGACAGTTTTATACCTTTACCATTTCATAAGATTAAGAAATGTTTGAATTCTGTGCAAGTGCATGTATATTTTATATTTATTCTTATTAGAACAGGATGATTATGTGGAGCATATATGGAAAGGGTCCAACTCAATAAAACCAAGAGCAAAAATCAGCAAATATCAACAGCTGCCAAGAATGAAAGGTTTTGGAGCAGAGCATCGGCAGAAACATTGTTCAAGTGGTTAAAGAGCTACTTTGCTGTGCGGCAGACAAACTACTTTCCAATGTAAGAATGTCTTAAAACATCAACAGATGTCAGTGAATGACATGACATGATGGTGCATCATCCAAAATTCTGCTATTTCTCTAAAAGGCTTCAATCTTCCACTCAGGTGTGAAATACAGATACAAACTGTAAGAGACAAACTGGGGATAAATATTTGTGGTGCTCCTTTTGGCCTTGTTCTTCTGTTTTGGTCTCCACTAACTCCTGAGAGGAAATCTCTGCCTGCTTGTTTGGTCTGGATGTTGTTTGGTGCTCGGCTGCTTGTGTTCAGTGAGTTTATCGCAGCGTTTTGTATGGTAACAGCTGTGATTTACTGCTGGAAACGGTGTTAATGAGAAGCACCCAGACTCAACTATACATTAAATGTGCAGCTGTGCAACCCAAACAACGAGCTTAAAGAGGTTCAAATCAGACCAAGCCTGGTTTGGACCCAAACAAACTCTGGGGGTGACACGAGTACAGATCAATGACGGATTAACACCAAAATCTATATCATATGTTTTATCTCATTACTAGATAAGTGAATTTTTACTTTGTGACTCTGTGTTTTTTTTTCCACTGTACATGATCAGTTCTCCCTCTTGATTGGACGAGATAACGATCGGCTGCGACGCCTCGTGGTTTGCAGCATGTGGCTTTACCTTGTCCTGACTCGTCTCACATCTATCACATCTCTCACATCTCTCCGTCTGTCCAGCAATCGATGACACCCTGGTCACCTTTTGATCTCTTACCGTCTCCCCCCTTTCCCTCTCGTTCTCTCTCTCTCCCTCTCCCTCTCCCTCTCCCTCTCGCTCTCTCTCTTTCTCGGGCCAGCATGATGGCCGTCGCAAGTTGTGATTTACTCGTGACTTTACTTGGCTGAAATGGAGCCACACAGTCACACTGAGTCTCATTCACACATTTCCCACAGAAAGCCAGAAACTGTTTGCTTTATAATTGAATCCTTTTCTAAACGCTCCAGAGTTTTTATAAGAATACTGCAGTAGGACCAGTGTTGCGTAACCACCTGAAATGAAACAGGACATAGGGCATATTAATGTTCATAGTGCACTCCATGCTGGAGATGCTGAACCCTCTTACCATCACAAGTTCCCTGCCAACAATTCCACGGAAACATTTTGGCAAGAGCTCAAGGTGTCGAGAAACACAGGTCTTTAGGTACGAAGCATTAAAACACACTCACATTACAGGGATATGATTGATGAAAACATATTTAGAAGTATGAAAATGTCCATTCAGTGCATCATCCCATTAACCTCAATCTCTTTTATGGATGACAACCACACACAGAAAGGAAAGGAGAGTCATCATCAGGCCATAATTAGATAAAACATTAAAGATGAAATATGAAATGACAGATGGATGTGGTGACAGTGAAAGTCAAATTAAGGATCAGCTTAAATATAGAATGATATATTATAAAAATGGGGGAAGGCTGGAAATGTTTCTGTAAAATCTGATAGAAGTCTTTCAAATTCACAGTTTTCAGTTTTTGTTTTCATCATCTACATTTGCAATTCCATTAACTTGGTGTCTTTTCTTTGCCATGTTTTGTCTTTCATGCAATTGTCTCAGTTGAACTTTCCTTCTCCGTCTCGTCATAGTTCCCTTTGTGTGAGTGAAAGTGTGGGAGCAGACAGGCGTCCTTGCAGAGTCACAACAATTAGCTGCCTTGATAACGAGCCAATACGATGCGAAAGGATGAGAAGCAAGGAAATATCGGAGTCGCTTTGAAAAGTAGAACCTCCGAAAATGAACAGCTGTGTGAATAATAGGACTTGTCAAAGTCTTACAATGCACCAGAAGGATCACAAGCACTCGGAGCTAAAAATAACCAGAACAGTGGTAATGAAATTAAAACCATTCTGCTTCTATCCTCTGATTAGAACCAAACTGACTGTTACAAATAGCAATTTGAAACTTCTCACGTGTGAGACCGTCACAATTCGAGTGTGTGTGGGTGTGTAGACGGGGGTGGAAGAGATGCGTAATTATTTCTGTGCATCTATGTATGAGTGTGTAATTGCAGCACTTTTTTTTGCAGCACATTGAGCATTAACGCGTGAGTGTGTGTGACTTTACTCCAGCCGGGGTGGCTCGGGGACGGATATGACTGAATGCTGAGGCTTGAATAAAGGAGAATAACAAATGCAGCATGTCAGTCTGACTGCCAGCACTGTGATTGGACTAATACTCTGTGGTTTTCCAGAGCAGCTTCTGTCTTTGCACATCAGTAGCGGCACGTCAAACTCTATCAGAAATATCGCTCTATACAGCAACGCACAGCTCAGCACAGCACAGCCACGCCGCACAAAACAACAAAGATCAAGAGCCACACTGTCTCACGGTGACACTCCTAAACACTGCCAGGACGCAGATCCTTACGTGCACACGTGTCAGATCCAAGTCCCCCACACACACACGCATACACTCCCAACATCCACTCGTCTACATGTATACACACGTATGGATGTATTCAGGTCTGATTATCATCACAGCCTCTAATCTGACTTGCAGATGAACAGTCTTTGTTCTCTTGCGCGTCTCTCAAAGTGAAAAGGCTAGTCACGTTCTCCGTGTGCTAAGTAATAAACAAAGCTGCCAACAGCACAATAAGGGAGCGCTTCCTGTTAACGTGGCTGCACACACCTGCTCCTGTTGGAAGCAACTGGGTAGTTAGATCATTCCCTTTGTTTTTGTCATCTAATGGCACGATTGTGTGCCACAGTGCAGGAGTCCCCAGAGCCTAGATAATGGTGGGGCGATGCCACCCTCTTTCCAAAGCAACCCATGTTTACACTTATGCAGAATGACAAGCACATGCAGGGAAACTGACAATGTGCAAGTGTAAATTAGGTCCCCAGTCTGCTCTGCATTAATTATGAATTAAGAATAATTGCAGTGGGATTTTCTGAAGTCAATTCATTGGGACTGACGGTAATGGGAATATATTCCGAACAAACAAGTTTTGAGGGCTTAAACAAAACAACAGCTCAGACACAGAGCTGCAATTCTGTCATGACCAGCCAACAACACCAAGAAGAGGCGAATTGTCCTCAAAGAATTAGAGGAAAATGGACAAAGTACTCAAAGCATTTAGCAATTCCCTGCTTTTGTTAGTTGCGCTTTCAAAGGCAAATCAGAATTTGAAAGCAGCATCCTTGCCAGTGTAAATAAAATGGAGTGGAGTCAGATATCCAAAAATAACAGAAAATAAGTCAATGACAAACACCTCACTTCATTTAACACCTGTCTGTCATATCATTAAAGCTGATTGAGGTTGGATTTTTATGTGCAAGTCGATACGGACACGCATGTTCATTTATAAAACATAGGCTTATACTGAGTAAACAGAAAATACTGCAAACCTGCAACCCAACCAAGGGAAGCATCTGTGGGAATGCAGCACAGGTGTGAGTCGGTACACACAGCAGGAGCCAAATGGTGCTGGAGCGGTTTGGGATTAGGCACATAAACACTCACATATGCTGTAATGTAAAGAAAGTAAAACTGCTCTCCTGTTTGTTTGTTTAGGGCTTTAGACTCAATACACACAACAGACACAATAGTGATGGAAAAGTAGAAATTCCATTTTTTCATTGAGCTGTTCTCTTCTCTAACAATTTTAAAATAATGGAATAAAGATGCTGTGTTGATGTTCACTCAGTTACACATGAACTCTTTTAGATTGACCTCAGTTATTGCAGCAACATTTCCAAATACAAACGCTTGTGCTGCGTTCACAGGTCATAGTATAAAATACTTCCACAGCTCAATAACATATTCATTGACATAGCAGATGTGAGCTACTTGTTCTCTTAGCCTGTAGTGTCTAAGCCAATCTAGCGTATGAATGATACCTACACTGACTTGTGCCCGATGTACTGGGCACAGTTGTGAGCCGCCGTAAACTAAATATATCTAAGATAATGAATATACAGCCAGTATGCTTGTTTCTCTTGTCTAGAACAGATGAGTGCAGCACTGAAGTCGTCAAGGTCATAATGCAGCAGAGCCCATCTTATGGTTCTTTTGTCAGCGGACAAGGGATCATCATATCTGATTCCCTGATCCACTTATCGTCGCATTCTAATTGCATTCAGGGCTACGCTGCAATGTGATTCAGGCTTTATTATTAAAGAGGCGCCGTTACTCAGCCAGACACATAAACACACATGCACCCACGCAATGAATACTACCCACTGTTCTGAGCACACACACACAGACACACACACAGACACACACACACACACCAGCATTCACACCAACTAGACATTCTCTGCCTGAACAAGACCTGTAGAGCTGATATGGCCTCAGCACTCGCAAAGAAGAGGCCTATTATCATGACAACAGATATGTAGGACTGTCCAGTGAAGAAGAGGCGAGTGCTCCATTGAGAGAGAGAGAGGCTAATTTTCACTCAGTGGGGTTATAATGAGACTTTCATCCTGTTATCCTGCCCAGTTACCGTTGGCAACCATACAAGCACTGACACCAGCGGCAGAGCACAGCTCACAGAGCAAGCACAGTATTTATAATATGTTAAAACTCGGCTACAACCATTTGACTCTGTGCTGTGAAGTGACATTTGTTTGATAATGATGTTTACATGCAGCTCAGCATGACGTGTCATTACGTTTTTGTAATACCTATAAATCAGGTATTTTGCCGTTTCCTACAGGGAAACACAGAAAATGTTTTGCTCAATTATATCACTGAGTTATTTATCACTGTGTTTATGAAAACAAAAACGTAGGAATTCTATTAGAAAACCTAATTTATTCTTATTTACTTGCAAGCGACTCCAACTTGAGAATGTCTGGCTCATTCTGTACATCAGAGCTGAACTTTGGATGGAAGCTGCAGCATTCACAGGTGTACAAACTGGGGATGTCAATGCATGAACTACATTGTGGTAATCTGCAGAGATGAATCCTCAGTGTAGATGCTAATTAAAAAGTGTGCGATGTTGATAAGAGGGAAATTAAATCACAGAGATAGGCAACGTGTGCTCCGAGTACAATGAGGAGGTTACCTGCTGGGTCATATGCAATTCAGATCAAGGAAGTGCAGATATAAATAATTTCTTTAATCAGTAAAAGGCATTGGGAAGGGTCACATCGCTTTCCCTTTTCATGAGTGCACAGTGCAGCTTATCTTCACAGATTTATGCATTTCTATCAAAGCTTTTTCCCACTGACGCAAAGGGAGGGAGCAACTATCTGTGTGAAACGACTTGCATGCTTTTGTAAAGTCTTCCACCTCAAGGAGCCTCCAGCTTTGTGGGGGGAAAACAGTCCTGTTGCATTTCTGATTGAGGAGTGAATCACCAAAGGGAAAGAGATAATACAAAAGATAGCAGAGAATACACTCAGTGACTCACTTGGACACCAAGTTGCTCAGCTGAGAGAGTGTGTGAATATCAGGAGGTTAGCCAAACAAACAGACTGCGCATGAATGACAATGAGGCAGAAAATTGGTGAGAGCTGCAACAGAAAACAGCACAAGACTGACAAGCGATATTGCATGAGGGCTTTAAAATATGCAGGTAGGCTGTGAAATACGTTGAGAGCGCACAGACGGGAGCGGCTGTGCGAGCTCCTGCCGGCGTGCAAACACACCTCCATCCCCTCCGTGCCTCCCGCTTTCTCCTCTCGCTCTATCGCTCTGAGTCATGAAACCGCAGAGAACAGGGAACAAGGCAGGATGGAGAGAGTGAAAGAGTGGAAATGAAAGGTTAAGGGGTGGATTTCCCAGCCTTTTTTCCCCCTCCACCTCTGACCATCTGCCTCTTTGGCAAGAGAGTCCTCCTCCTGAGGTTAAACTCTAAATTGGCAGTCAGCAATGCAACCACTTAGAGGAAAGACTCAGGTGGGTGAAATATGAGTCCTATAGCACGCCGTCGAGTTTGGGAAAAGGAAAATTGACAGGAATATGGTGAATGATAAAAATCCGCAGAAATAAATTAGGCGTGAGATGGAAAATCAATAGTTAGGAATGGAATACTGGAGGAAACGCAGCGAGGAAGAGGAAGCTGGAGGAGCGGGACAGGAAACAACAGCAAGGAGGAGACATTTTGAAAATGAAACGAAAAGACTTATTATTTATTCTTCACCGGATGACACAAAAATGAATTATTTTAAGTGAAGAAGAGTTTGTCTCTGAGGTAGTCGGAGCTCTCGTCCTTGCACTCAAGCTGAGACAAAAAATGAAAACTGACAGAGAAAGAACAGCGAGAGAGACACCCCCACACACACATGCACATAAACACAAATGTCTAGTATTAAGTCAGAATCTTAAGCCAAGCCTCTCATCCATCACCACACACACACACACACACACACACACACACACACACACACACACAACAAGGATAGGAGGTCTGCAACAACCCATTTTAATTAGATTTCTCTATGCTGATTCTTTCTTTTGAACTAAACAGAGAGGTAAGGCTAAGAGGCAATGACATTTCCACAGTGGCGTTTCGGTTTCATTAGCCATGTGTAGCAACAACAGGCAGATTTACAGCCCCAGTGCCACCCAGGGTTTGGGCACGGGGCCCATTTTCTCATGGTAACCCCCACATCCAGCCTGGTATCACAAAATGCCCTGTTTCTCCTCTTCCCTCGACTCTCTTTCTCTCAAACCACACGCTCACAAAATAATAAGCCGTATGGAAAATCTCTTATTCGTCACAGAAGGCAAACATTAATACCAAAACACAGAACACAAAACACATAAATCCTCAGTGTCCTGTCCATTGTCCAAAATATATTGTGTTGAACTGTTTCCTATTGACTATGAGGGACTTTGTAAATGCAGCATGAAACCTCGGTCTAGTCTGTTGTGAGCACACATTAGCATGTGTTTGTGCAAATGGGCATGTGTGTGTGTGTGCGCACGTGTGTGTGTGTGTGTGTGTGTGTGTGTGTGCTCATCGGACTGGCGGTAGCTCCTCAGAAAGTGGGACTGAGAGCCTGTTACAGCCGGCCCAGTGTGTGGCCTCCCTTGGCACGCAGACACAAATTAGCTGAGGGACGACTGCTGTGGCAGAAAGCTTCTCTGCAGACAAAAACCTCTTAATATTCTTTCCAAGTCCATTAAGGCCTCAAGAGATTGGCCGGGATTGATTGTTTGTGCTTGATATTACCAGGGGCTTCAAGGCCAGATCCTCATCGAAAATTAGAGCTGGCATTTAGTAAAGCCTGAGGAATTGAAAAACTAAATACAAACCTGGTGGTTGTTATTATCAGCCCAATGAAGAATGAGAGAGGAAGCTGTCATCTAATTAAGAAATACTTGTTGCCATTTCTTTTCAGCTTCGGGGTTCATTGACAATTTGACTGATTTTCCAAGTCAATGACTTCCAATTTCTTAATATGTCACTACATTCTCTGTCAGAAAGGGGTTTTTCCAGTCTATTATTCAATTAAGGCGACACCCAGCCTTCACCCCCTGCACAGCCGCAGCACACACACGAAGAAGAAAAGGTTCCTTCATGCGGTTGGTTCCCTGATGCAAGCAACCAGGTGCACAGCAAGCAGTTCCGACTCAAATGAAGCCTTAGATCTTCCTCACCTAATTGAATGATAATTGCAGGTCTACTGGTTTAAAATATCAATTTTACAGCCAAAATTGTGAAGCATTGGTTCAGAGTCACGTCTCTTTCATCGGATGTTCATCCGATATTTCCACCTTTAAGGACAAAACAGGCCACTAAGGGATTTGATATGAGGAATGGATTTGTGAGTCAACTGTCTGACAAGCTGTTGACTCACATGATGTGTCCATGCTGACTCATTTTAGGGGTTTAGGGTGAGAAATCAGTTCATCATGGGATCACGTGACCTCAAGCTAGTGACTCACTGTTGAATAACTACTTTTACCACCCCATAGTCGACTACCAACATTGGACTGGAATAGATGATTGATGGTTGATTGGACTGGAGTGGTCTTACAGGAGGAAAGAGAAAGGTGTCCTAATGGAACACAGAAACAGCAACATCTCTCAAATCCAGACAACAGAAAACAATATGTAAGAAGGATCTGCAGTGACTGTATGTTGAGTGCTGCACTGCAAAGGAGCCAAGATTCAAAACTTTTCATAAAACAAAAACAAACTTCTCCCTGTGTGTGTGGATTAAATGTCAGTGTGGGTCCCATTGTTTTAAAGAACTCTGTATGGATAAAAAAACAGTTCCTCCAAAAAAAAGAAAGAAGAGAAACTATGAGAATAGTTGAACTATGACAACCTCACTGGCAGATGTTATGGCCTAAATAAAATGAGTTAAAACAGAGACTCTGTAAGCAGCGGGAGCATAATTCACTTGGGTATTGTCCTATAGTATGAAAAGGATTAGAAAGGAAATGACTTTGCAAACCACATGTCCATTATGAATTTATAATGTGCTTTTCTCTTTTCTGTCCAGAGGAAATAAATCCCAACTACTGTGTGTTTTTAATCAAAAAGTAAACACAAGCTCACATAACATCCACATCTCAGAGATTAATCAGCCCAATCTGCCCAGTGTGTTGCATTAAATCTGCTCAGTCCTGCTCTGGATATGAAAATCATCCCAAAGGCTGAACTATTAATAAAGGGACACACACACACATGCACACACTCACACACGCATCATTCTTACTGTGAAGATACGGACCAGAACGAGGCAGTAGCCAGTCTCTCTCTATGAGTGAAGAGCTGAGAGCAGTGTTGGATAAGCGTTAAGGGAATACAGGCTCATCATCATCATCAACACACACACACACATACACACACACACCCTCACAAAGACACACACACATGCACAACATTCATGGGGGATTCCATGTGATGTATGGCCTGGGGCAACCACAGTCCAGAGTGTGTGGCAGTGAAGGAACCTTATTGTTCCCTGGACAGAGGCTGTGCTGGTTTCTGGGACACTGAAACACCCTCCAAAGCATGCGGAGGGGTCACATGTCACATGACAGACGGGGCCGCAGCTTTTCAAAGATTAGAGGGGAAGGGGGAAAGAGGGTCAAACGAGGGGCAGCCATGTTGCCTTCACTCGTGTCCATGAGTCACTCACTGTGCTGCTGCCGCCTCGCCTTCCATCATCGCCTTCCAAAAATCACCTTATTAAGGCGTTTTTTTTTTTTTGAGTTTGTTCAATTATTGCAAAAAATGTGTGAATGGGATGAGGTCAAATTTTTCAGCTACAAATGTTCTTTCTATTTTCTGCGACTGTCTTGAAAAACAAAACTCAACATAGTGAACATTCTCCCATATTTGATGAGACACGCACACATGTGAGTCCTTCAAACTTCAAGCTGAGGAAAGAAAGAACGAAACCTTCAAGACCTGGCAGGAATGGTGTAAAAACTATTTTACAACTTTAGTTTCTAAAATCCCTTAAATTAAGACTAATAATCTGGTTTCAGCAGCTTTAACTTCACATTTTAAAGGTTAATTGTCCATATGAAGCATAAATTAAATGATCTATGTCTAGTTTTAAGGTCAGGGGTGTTTTTTCAGGTCCTGGTCTGGTGCTGTACTTTAGCAGTGATGTCATGAAGCTGCTTAGATGTGTTGCTTTCGTGTCTTTATTGTCTTTATTTATAGCTATTCTAGATGCAAACATGATACATTTGCTTCTCAGATTAACAACATTCACACACTCCTTTCACATGTTAACACCGGTGTTGGCTGTGGACGCTGCTGATGCTAATGATGACGACAACGTCAGCGTGCTGGAGGTGACGGCTCAGGCTGGTGAGATGTGTTTCAGACCATGTTCATTAACCTTTTCAGAGCTGAGCTAACCTGCCTTACACAGGGAGCACCATGGAAACAAGTCACTGGCATAAAGTGGGAAATAGCGCCAGAGGGTCGTGTCCCAGTTTCCCAGTGATTCTACACCAAAATGTCAAGGGGCTCCACAATCTTTACTCCTAGATGAAAAACAACCATTATGTTTATGCTCTTGGAACGAATATGCCAACAATAAAAAAACTGCAATATAACCACAAAGTTCCCCTCAGTCATACCTGAACCTGAATTAAAACAGTAAAACATTTGTCTCCTTCCATGGCACATGTTCCCCTGCTTGCACCTGTACGTCTATTCCAAGATGCTGAACCTGCCGACTCCTGACTGTTACAAGTGAAAGCGGCGACAAAGCTCATACGTAAAAAAAAAAAATAAGAAGTTTCCCAGAAAAGCAGTTGTAGCAGGAAATAGAAAATAAATCTAGGTTCATATATCCATTATCGGTGCACGTTATCGTGAGAAGGGACGCTGTGGTGCGAGAGGAAACCAGGCTGGGTCTCTATGTGGACTGGAAGATAGGGAAACCAATTTTCACCTCCTCCCTCCCGCTTCCCCAACACACAACTTGAGTTGGCCCTCGATAACTCCGCGCAAGCACAACTACATCATTCCATCTAAATAAGCCGGCCAAATGTTTTACACCTCTGCATATTACTGAGCGTAGCGATAAGGTGCTGCTTCCCCATTCCGCTCAAAGCATCTTTTCTTTTCCTTTTTTTCGTCTTTTTTTTGTGTGTCAGGCCCTTACCAAGATGAGCAGGCAGTAAGCTTCTGTACATGCGAGGGCTGCAGAGATAGAAAAGGTAAAAATAAGGAGGTGAGAGTATTTTAAAACCCTGCCATACCTTATACCCTCGACGATAAAACAACAGACAAGTCATATTTTATGTTTGTGTTAAATATTCCCATGTGCGGCACCTCTATGACAGCTTATTCTCGGGCAGATTTATCACAACCCTTATCTGCTCAAACGTAGCAGACAAAGGCGAGGAGCACAGCGAACGGCGTAGCGTGCTGACGCCTGAGGCACAAGACAAAGCATACAATCAATACAAATCTGCAGTCTATACATTGAACAGGAAAGGCTTGACACACATCCCTCCAACAGCCATACATCACAACTTCTTATCTAATTAGCCCCCAAAGAGCATTATATGTCTACTAATTCACTCATATCACTGCCTTGCTCTCTGCCAGGAAGCGTCACACACTAGCCAAGCTGGTGTTGGGGTCCCTTTGTTGTCCCGATAAAGGGGAATCTATAAATGATGTGGTGGAGATTTAAGGAAATATATAATTAGTCTTAAAGCCAGTTAATCCATGATTCTTATCCACTTCCCCATGGAAAATAATGTAGGCAATTGTTCACTATTGTACGCTTCAATCCTGAAGATCAAACGTCTCCCAGTGCCAATAGCAACACATCTGACGCTCTCATCTGGAGCATCATCAGCAAACACTTAGCGGAATTACTTTATTGACAATACATATTTGTTTCTTTGCAGATTCTGCTTTCTTTTCACATTTAGAGTGTGTTGTGGTGGTAAGAGCTCACAGTCAATCTCACGTTTAACGCTAATGCAATCTAGAAATTGTCACCTTATGAGATCAAACTGAAAGCAGTATTTCACTATTTAATATGTGGCAATGATGTGTTTATGCTGTTAAAGGCAAATAAGAATGTAGTTATATGGTGAAATTTCAGTTTGCCAGTATTTCCCAGTTGTTCATTACTGTGTGCTTAGATGTAAATCCTTCAAAATCCCCATAAAATCAAATTTACGCTTTTATTCTCAGTATAATATGCATCGTAAGAGAATCCCTGTGGAACCAAGCAGCCAGGCCTTAAGAGTGTCGCATCTAAAGCATCACATGTATCTTTGTAAAAGGCACAGAAGTACCAGTTTAACTTTATGCTAAGTCTTGATATATAGCGGAGAAAAGTATGTTTTGTTTACATTGACTCTGTCTGTCTGTCTGCCCATCTGTCTGCCTATGAGAACAAAAGGAGAACAGTAAGATTTGCCACAGGCTCCCAGTGATATGATAACTGCAGCATCCTTCAGTATAAAGATCATATACATACATTTACACATTCAAACCAATTGGAATTTCCTTTCCCTGCAATATTACTGCATGCTTGCACTCCTGCCGTAAAGGATTCTGGGAGTGAAAGTGATAATAGTTCCTCTCTTTCTCCAGAGTCAAACACATTTGGGGAATTCAGGGTTTGCACTTACCTTTCCTGACTTTTCTTCCTCCCAAAAGAAATAATATGAGTGACTGGTTACTGGTTAAGGGGAGATTACACTTAAGGAACATGTCAGCAGGACTAGTCCCAGCTGTCAATAGAAACCGTGACAGCATGTCTGCATCATCAGCAGAAACAACTTTGCAAGGTTGCTGTGCTCTCTTCAAGTGACTGATCCTGATTGAAATTCAGTGGGATGGCACCAGGCGGGTGGATAATTTAGTAAAGCTTCCTGCCAACGCTTCATATTCAAAAGGCATCACTCAGGATTAACATAAAGATATGAAAATATAGCATTGAACTGTGAGCATATTATGAATTGTCAGCTACTCATCCTGCAGTCACATTTATAAGACATTATTATCACATTATAGGCTCATTATCAACTGTTATTGCGTTTTATCTATCAACTGTTGATCATAACTCACCTGGGATTATTGAATCATTCAGACTACAAAAGATAACAGGAGGATGTAGCCAAGCCTTTATCTTCAGATAACTGACTTCAGATTTTGGAATTATTAATTTGAGTCATTTTCTTGTACCTGTACTCTATAAGATTATTGCGACATCTGATTACAAACTTAACTTCTATCAATAAAACATACATTGAATATTTTTCACACATTTATATTACAAGCTTCCATCATTTTACAACAGAAAACACAATGTCAGGACAATGACTTTAGTAGTGCTGACAAGTGCTGGATGATTATAATGGGATGCTGCTGCTGCTGCTTTAACCTCTAGTTGCCTGAAGTCGTGGGCAGATTAGCACGTACAAATTCTATATATCATGGAGAAGGTGTTATGTATCAAACAATGAAAGAATGCGTACCTCCAGAACTGTCTAACATTGTGCTAATATGGACTGAGTGTGAGCCAGCAACTTGGCTCTTATTTGGAGCTTTTATCTTTCCACCTGTCTATACGAGGCTCCTACAGTCTTCCATAACACTTTTAAATGTGTGAAATAACATCCTGTCCACAAGCAGGATTGTGTTTTCGTGTAAGTAAATAAGTTTAGCCTACATGTTGTCACACAAACGGTACAGTAATATTGGTAAACTGCACATCAAATCATACACTTGACAAGTCACGGCTCATCAATCAATAGCCGTTATTGGCTTACTGTATGGAGCAGTGTGTAACGGCTATGCAGACTGAAACAAAGGCTGCACTGGCTGGGTTAGAGGACATCGTCTGTGGTAGACCAAGGACAGTCTGGTTTATGTCCAAACAAGGTTAAAAAAAGTCCATGACATCATTCCTGCTTGGGTAATTATGGAAGTGGACATTAAGCTTGTGCATGTGCACACAATGTCATGACGGGAAGGCTGGAGAAAAACGAGCAATGCATACACAGACATTTATAAATCTGGTTGTGCTTGCGTATTGTTGTGCATACACAGACTTCCTGTCTGTGATCTACAGTACACAGAGTGTTACACGTCTGAATTGCTGGAATTCTGGTTCATTTTTCTTCAGTTCTTCAGAGTTTCCTTTGTTTCGTTTCTATTGTTGTGTTGATTGAAGAATTGCTTTAAACCAACAGACATGGACCGGACATTATCTCTCACTGTCCAGACATGATGGTTTCATCTTAGACAAATATTTAGCAGTACCTGTCTGCAAATACAGGCTGTGGTGGTCCAATAAAAAGTAAACCTGGCACAGCAAATTCACCAAATTCAATTTGTTGGCATGTCAGTGGTTCATGTTATCTGACATCATTGCAGGCCACATGGATTCCATGAAATCCCAGCTACGCGAGATTGGAAAACAGAATATTTTGATAAAGCAGCTCACAGATACTATCAGTGAACCATATCATCATTCTATAGGTCAGATGCCAGGTTTCAAATTGCAGTAAGTAAGCCTACACTACTCTGAAAGTGACCGTATGGATGAGGTCAAACACTAAAGCCTATATTTATTTATATATCCTCTTCCCGTCCAACTCACTCAAATGCAGCCTAAGCTCCTCTTCTGGCTTTCAAATGCAGTGGACAGATTAAGCAGAGTTGGGCCTACTTTCCTGCGATATGTTGGCGTGGCACTTTGAAATCCATACTTCCTCTCAGTCTGCAGAAACCAGTGAAAAGATGACATGCTGGACACATGCGAGTGGATAGAGATGAATGGAAATGCCAGTTAGTTATTATGTCATTTGACTGAAATGTGGCCTTGACATCAAACATTATCGATAGTCAAACCTCATGATATAGGAAACTGCTTTATGATCCTATTTACATAAATGCAATTCCTGTTCCTGAAGTGTTTCTACAGCTCATATAAACTTTACTTGGAAATCAAAAGGGATCTGTTGGGTCTGTTGACAAAGCTGTGGATAGAAGCCGGAGTAAGAAAGAGGACTGCAGTGGTTTGTTCATGTTACTCTGTGTCTACTGTTACTGTACGCTGACATTGATGGCCTCAAGGTTAATTGCTCTGAGTGTGTTTGTCACTAGTGGTCTTATCTGTCTGAAACATGACTGAGTACAGGTCTGAACATGTTACATATCTTTCCATGGACTCCACTGGCTTTGTATACCTGTTTGCTTCTTATAAACACATGTGATATTATAAATAGATATGGTATCCTGATATGAATACTCACCCATGTACAGATGCCCCACACTCTGACATCCATCCAGCCCTCGTAGCACCAATTCAATCCACAAACTCTCTATCCCATATAGAGTCAAAACAAAGCAGGGTTTTGTTGAGTCTGAAGTTAAACATGTATGTGTTTCTGAGGACATTTTCTATCTATGAGCTCACTCAGAGACAGTTTGGCAGACGTGAAAAGCCATGCTGTGCTCCAAGCTGTTAAGTTTGTTTCTTAGCTGTAGCCGCCATTAAATGTGCTGCTGGCCTGACATTAGCTGAAAAGGATGTGGAAAGTGACAAGCATAATTCCTCGTTCCGGCCCAGAATCCCTGCTTTTACTCTAAGCTTCTTTTGGCAAGGTAATAATGCAAAGACACACATTTTCATAAGACAATCCACAGAGATGCTGTACTTCCATGGGTTAAATTTGCGCATTTTTGTCTACTGGGTAGCAGTGTTTAATTTTGACAACCTACAACTTCCCTGCAAGAATGTAAACAAAGGAGCTTTGTGAAGCTGAAGAGCAGAGAGATTCATGCTTTGGCTTTCTAAATTAATCAATTAATATTTATTTATACTACAGGTTTTGCTGTTGTCTTCAACTATCCCGTCTTTAAATAACCCATCTAGGGAAAAACCTTACAAATACAGTAATAAACTAAAATAGATATATTTCTTTGTGACAAGTTTTGCTTTGTTTACAACGGCTTTATTTCCTTACAGACAGCTGCACACTTACATACCAGAAATAGTGAAGATGTGTCTGTGTAAAGACACATGTAATCTAGTGGCTGGAGCCGCTTCACACATGGTAGCTGACTGACTCATATATCAGTATATAGATAATGTAGTCTGAAAAGAACAAATGAATGAATTTAAACCAAGAAAGAAATGATCTTTTCAACATTTATTATGAAATTATAAAGGTAGAACAGCACGGTTCAAATAAAGCTTTTGCAAAACAGAATAGGAGTTGCAGTTTACTGAATAACTGGCAGAGTTTATTTCAGGTGTAATTAATGTATACTCAGCAATCAAAAGAAGGAATAAGCAGGGCAAATAAATAAATCTAAACAAAAATGAAACATGTCCATTATTGTTTAACACAGCACATTAGGCAAGATTACCAGGAGTCCAGTTTACATGAAACATCGTCTATATACAGTAAAGATTTACATTGATGAAGGTTACAGAGTCTTTGTGAGTTATGGGGGACCAGTGGCGCAGCAGTCAATGGCAGTCACATATCAAGTCAAGTGTGCCTCTTTGCTTGAGGGGCTTCGGCTGGCAGTGCCATTATCGCAACTATTAGTCTAGACATTGGCACACAATAGCGGCCCGGCAACGGCCTGTGTGTGACTTGACACAACAAACCAATGACAAGGTTGCGTCTCCCTCTGGTCTGTCATGTCAAGACGTACAGTGCCGCTTTGCCCATCTTTTACACCCGCACCCCCTCCGTAGCGGACAAGGGTAATGATAAAGGGAGAGGGAGTGACAGCGAGAAGAAAGTGAGGCTATGTGCCGCACACAAACCACTCTCGTTTGTCACGAATGATCAGAACACAAAGGTGAACACACCCCTAGTGATCTCACATTGCATGGAACGTCACTGACCCCGATAAAACATGGGTGAGGAGGGTGGGCTGGAGCCAGGGGAAGGTAGAGAGGGGCCAAGTGAGGTGTGAAAGAGAGAGATGGGTTGTTGGGGTGAGGGGCATTCAAACAATGAAGGAGCATCAGAATTTGTTATCTTTTTCTGTAGACAAGCAAGCAGTTAAGAAACATTTTCTTCCACCCTCTACTCTTATTTTTTTTAGTTCTCTTAAGTTCAATTGTGCGTGAATATAATTCAGATGAGGTGTTGATACCCTAAGTGTTTTAAGCTGCAGTTTGTTTTTGTCTCATCACACATTGTTGAGAATATGAAGCTTTATTGGAAAGCTAATATGTCAACTTGATTGATTGCCTTAGAAAAAATGGGAAATGTGTTTTGTGGTTTAGTGAAAACATGGAGATGAATTAAGTAATGACAGTCCCACAAAAACCACAATGACTTGGTTTTTTTCTTCATGCATCACATTCGTTTCACAAAGCAAACCTCTTGTGATCAATCATCAATCAATTTGCTTTGAGAAATTGCACAAATGGATGATGCTGAGTTTTCAGATGAATGGATAACAAGGCAAAAGTGATGGACTCACAAACAAACTCCACATAAGAACGCACGCACACACACACACACACACTCCACATATACACCCACACACACACACACACACACAGCTTTTTGAGATGTGAACAAATGATCATAAGTGTAAACATGTAAAAAGATTTGAACAGAATGAAACTTTGGCAATGATGAGCAGGGAGAGGGGGGGATCTGAACTCAATCATGAAAATGATTAGAACATAAATGAAAAGTGATTAAATAGTCACAAAAAATGTAATTCCTGGTAATTTGCCATCGTCTGTGTTTAGGCCATCCAGCCCCCTGGCAGTAACAGACAATAATGGAAAAAACTTATAAGTAAATTAATATGTAATGAATTAATAATGCTTAGTGTTTCTGCAAAGAGGAGAAATAAACCCATATAAATCAACTCCACAGCCGCTGTAGCGAGGCGGAGCTTTGATTTATTTTGTTGTTTTGCGCAGACAAAACTGGATCCCCCTTGGGGCAATAATCTACTCACTCCCACTACCTTAGAATGACTCACAATCCATTTCATTTCCTTTTACCCACCTAGACACAGAGGACATGACACGTTTTGAAAGAAATACAATGTTCTCTTCAGTAAAGACCCCGCAAATCCGCTACTGATGATTTAAAGCTTTGATATAAACTTCAGTGGCACGCTCACTGACTTACTGTCCTCTGATAATACATCTGCTTTTGAGGATCGTTAAGGTTGAAGTCTGAGCGATTTGACCTCTAAATATGCAGCAGTCTCATTATTCTTCCTGCATTATTTTTGCTTGATTATCACACTGATGTTGACGATGTAAACACTTGTAAATGTAAAAGAAGTTGGTCACAGATATGGTTAATTACACTTATTTAATCATTTAACTGTTTAAGCTCATTTTATCCACACTGAAACCATGAGACTCCGTAAGCTGTGGCTCTTCGTTTGTGGAGAATGTTGCTAAATCCATTGAGACGTCTTCAGTCGCAGGTACTATGGGCAAATATAAAAGATCAGAAAGGTAGTAAGCTGAACAGGTATCTGTGAGTGACAGAAGAGCTGAGGAGAAGGATGTATGATCACAGTCGGCAACAATCACCGGCCTCTCTCCATCTTCGTCTTTCATAGCGGCAAACTCTGTGTCAGCACAACCCAGAAGATATTGCAACAGACTTTCCCCTCAGGTGCAACATTGTCATAGTTCATTAATCTTCTCAAACTTCTCCTACTGCCATCAGCCCCTGTACGTACTACTAATCCCGTTATTAATGTGGCAAATGAACCTGCACAAGAAGGACGACTCCCCCAAGGCTCCATAATTACAATGGTCTGTACAAACTCCTGTTTGCATAGAATGTCCATTCATTAACTCTACTGACGAGACAACTGCAGGAATCCCGCACCAAAGCTTCCCTCTCTTGCACGCAGTTCTTCTCCTACTGTCCTGTGTCGGCACGCTGTAGACTGAAGAATGTGTCTACTATAATGTTTAATGGGATGCTCATTGTGTTGTGAATGATGCTGTAACACAAGTCTTGAGTCTATTTAAATGTCTTTGCAGCAGTCACAACACAATGGAAATAGATATGAGAGAGGAATGCAGACTGCTCATATGAAAAAGTATAAAACACTCGGCAGAATTATTTTGATTGCGTCGAACAAATTTGCGCCCTGGAACTACAGTGCAGCTGCACAAAGGGAGGTTTGATACTTTGCCTCCAGAGCTGAGGAATTATTTGTGCAACCTGTAAGCACATCAGAGAAGTCAAAATACGGCTGCACTGTAGATACACATTCCCTTTATTGGAAGTGTTTGCATCTGCTTTGACGTTTAAATAAAATACATATTCCCACCAGCGGTCTGTATGAGATGTTGAGACAATGCATTGGCACAAGCGGAGAATTTCCATAAAGCCCATAATTATGAATCGTTTAGTATATGCTATACTTTCATATTACTATAATAAAGCACATGCTGTGCATCAGCGTGCGTAGGGATCACTGAATCACAGCCTTGTTTTCACACTCACAAAGGGATTTATTAAAGGTTATAGGGCGAAGAGTGTGAAATGAAAATTGGAATTGTAATCGATTTAGCGTGATGTTTCATACACCATCTGGCTGACTACTTTCAAAACCCTGCACACTCACTCTAACCATGCTAATGTCCCTGTAACGTGCCTGTGGGTCTGATGTAAATACATGGTTCACGCCTCACCACTGGGCTCTTATTATGCTCCAGAACCAAATCTTTGTCTCCCCTTACCAACATTGAAAGGAAGAGAGGATCACTGTTGGTGAAAAAGCAATGATTATACTTGGTTTCTTACATGCGAAACTAGGACAGTGTTTTCATGCATTTTTGCCTCAGTGTTGTTTACTCTAATGCAGGTCCCTGGAGGGTAAATAATAAGAAAGGAGAGGGAAGAAATTGCTCCTATTGCTATCAGCAAAGTTTGGGGTCTCTATGAAGCTGATAGCGCGAGGCATTCATCTATGACACTGTTGTCTGCTATTTCTATTTCCTACGTTCCACATTCTCCATGAGGAAGATGCAGTGGGGAGCCTTTATTCTTTGCTCTTCTTGTACCTTCCTCTGTTTCAGTTATCTACTTGTTTATGGATTTCCATACGTATTGATGGCACTAACTTTGTGTGCAATTGACTCAAGAAGTCATATTAAATGGCTTTTCAATAGAAACAAAAGTGAATATAAAGAATAAACCCCAATCTCTGCAGGATTAAACATAGTGCCCTTCTCTTTCACTGAATAATTTATTTTACATTAATGTCACACATCAATGTTGACTGATCTTTGAAGCTCCATATCGCATTGCAGCACCTTGCTGAGTCGACGTTTAATACAGTATTTTACATTATATTATATTATATAACTGACAATATCTGCTGATAACTTGACATTATTTGTTCATTATTTCTTTTTGCGATATACTTTGGAAACCTTTTAGTGAGGTATTTACCCTTTAAAGTGCTCTTACTCTACCTGATACCATACTCCTGCTTGTATCATGTTGCCTTCAGGAACCAGCCTTTTAATCATACAGAGGTGATGCCTAGTTTATGGTTTGTACTTTATACCTTTTAATCACAGTAATCCCTCGCCTTTTTCACGACACGGGGCACAAAGAATATGACTCATCGGATGAGCATCTACTTTTCATTGCTCATAAACTGGAGATGACAGGCAAACGTCAATACAGGGGGCCCATATTGTGCAAATCAAAGTCTGGGTGTAAGGATGACATTGATAACGCACCATGTTTATCCAGTTAGCCATGTTCTGCCCACTGCAGTCTAATCGTTTGACCACAATCAATAAGTGTCATTTAAGCTCAAATATGAATCTACATCATATTATTGAATATGTGTTCTTTTTCACACAATAAATCAAATCAAAAATAGATATTAGGTAATAGAGTGTGAGAAAATGAGGGAAAATGATTTTTATCTCAGATTTAAAGGAAACAGTGAAAACTTAAGAGCGGTCAAATGCAACAATCTATATTTAGCTCAGTACTGCATTTGTATAAATAATGTGCACTGTCCAAAAGGCCCGAATCAGAATTTACTGGATGTAAAAGAATATTTTATGAGGTGAAACAATAACAATTTGGATGACAGGACAGTAAGACCGGCTCAACTGTCCCACATCATTATGTAAGCCGCTGCAGAATCGGAGGAAGGAACAAACTGAGGCCACTTTCCAACCTTATCTGACCTATTTTACGTCTCAAACAATCACATATCAAATATTACAAATCGGGCGATACAAAAACCTGTAACTGCGGGCAGATTCCTAAAACAAAACAGTGTCGTATGTATGTAGAGTGTTTAAGCACAAAGTATCGACAACACTACAGGATTTAGTTTGATCAATGCCACTGTATGGAACACACCAGTGTATGTTTTGAATCATTTGTCTGCATTATTGATCCCAATGAATTTTGTTTGGAACTGTGGGATGACGAAGAAAATCGATGAAGATGTGCTTACACCATAGTGTCATATCTCATGTGTCCTCCGCTAGGGTTGTCTTCAACACATCCATTTCATTGCTCTCTCGCTCTGGCTCACACACACACACACACACACACACAACTACACACACACATACAGACAGACACACACACAACTACGCCTGGCAAATGATGCCAAACTGAATGCCTCTTTTGACTGCTACCATTCACACAGAAACACATTAAAGTGCAACCCCAGATGCAGTGACCCGGAGGTATGCTGCATCGATAGGAGTCACACAGTGTCACCCCTGTAATTCCACTCTCTCTTCCGGATAGATCTTATCACTCACATCTCTAACTGCCATTATCAATCTTCCCTGTGCAGCCTCTGCATCATTAGGCAAGAGTATTTCACTAAGAACACCAACACAGGTTTCACTCCTTTCTTCTCCTCCCTTGCATTTAAAGTCCACTGCAGGTTGGCGTCGTGCCAAGATGTCGCATGCAGCACAACACTGCCACCTAAAGGTACAGTACCCCCACCCATCAAACCAGAACCGCTCACAACCCCCTCTCTCTCGCTCTCTCTCTCGCTCTCTCTCTCACTGGCTGCCTTGGTCTCTCTCTCTTCCCTCTCCTCTGCTGTATTTGTCCACGTGTGTTCTATTAGATTAGAACTGTGTGTTGTGTAGTGGTGATTTATTAGCAGAAAAAATTAATAAGGCTTTGATAAAAAGCTGCATGGATTACGTTGAAATTTGAGGCTCATTATTGGTTAATCCTTTTTGAATTGGATGTGTATCAGGTTCCAGACAAGCTTCACTCAGTTTGCTAGTGTGTGTTGAGAGGAGGCATTTAATTCCAGCTTGGGTAATGTGGCAAAGCCTACAGTGACATTCATAATACCACTGCAGCAGACTAATTATTGACTGTTGTTATTGCTGCAGGTGTTGGAAAGGTTACAAAGTCTTTTGTGATCATACAATAGACACCAAAAACAAAGAAACAAACGGAAAAAAACATGAATACACTCAGAATATTATGGGGAGAGAGGTGAAAAGTCAACTCGTTTTTTTGGCAAATGTGTGCAGCGTTTGTGTAGAATTAAAGGAGCAATCTGAGTAGATAGGCAAGAAAAAAATGTTTCTTTCACAGAGAACATTGAATCACAATTAATGGTATGTCGGTACAGTTTACCACTGATGTAAACTGGGGGCTAAAGAGACAGAATAAGGCAAGGCAATCACTCACCCACTTGCATTTTGATAAATATGAATTAAATATATATTCATGACAAAACATCAGTCTATGCGTAATCTCCGCAAAGTTATGCACGTGATTGAAGAGTCCGATATCAACTCAACGCTGACTATCAAGAGTTCAAGTTACTTTTTTTTCCTCTTTTTTCATGTTTAATTGAGAGAAATAGTGGAACTTGCTGTAGCAGTAGTCTGCTGTACTCTTTTCTGTTGCTTCACAGTAACTTAGAGCGAGTCTCTAATCTAGACTGGCACTTTAGCACTGTGGAACAGGGCAGTTATAGGCAGTACTTATAGACCAGTAAAAGTGCTCTTTTACCTGCTGTCTGGTGTGCATGGGCCCCTTCGTCTTGAACCCTCCTTGGGAGCTGCACTCTGAGGCACTGAAGTGGTCTGAGCTCGTGGAGGACCTCTTGGAAAGGGTGTCACAGCCCCCGACGAATGTGTTATCCAAAGGGAGCTCCTGAATCACGTGATGCTTTTTCACTGAGACCGGCGTGTCGGCCTTGAGGTGGAAGGCCGACTGCGGCGAGGCTGATTTGTAGTGTCGGGCCAGGTCTGGGCTGCTGGGTTTGAAGGTTGTGGTAGGTGTGGCATTCCAATCAAAGCGTCCAATCCCTTGCTCCTCCAGCTCAGTGGGCAGGCTGATGGTTCCGTTAATTGGCTCGTGGGCAGGGTCGTCCGGTTTGTTCCCCTCGATGGTGACAAAGTTCAGCAAAGAGCTTTTAGGAGATTTCCTTTTCTTACGCTTTTTCTTCTTGTTCTGTTTGTTCTCCGTGTTGGGCGACATCCACTCGGCCCCTTGCTTTTTCCGTTGCGCAGCTTTGAACCTGGACGCGTGGCGGCAACGCAGCAGCACGGTGACAAAGATCACAATAATCACCACTAAGGCCCCGGTAACGAAGGCGATCATTATGGTTAAATAGTCACCGCTTTGATAAGTTTCGCCGCTTTCGCCAATGTTTCGGTCAATCGGCGTCTCCATGGTGCGGCGGATAAGGTCGTAGATAAGCGTGGAGTTGCCCACCGTGTCATTAACATACAGAAACACCAGCACCAGAGTGTGGAGGGATTTGGGATAACCCAGGTCGCTAATGTTGACCACTAATCTATGTAAGCCTATGTCAATCACTGCTGGCTTCTCCTCCAGTGTAATATTCCCAGTCACAGGGTCGATTCTGAACAGGCCCTTGTTGTTGCCACTCACTATGGTGTATTTGAGCTCGGCATTCATGCCGGTGTCACCGTCTACAGCAAACACTTCTGCCACCACAGATCCGGGGATAGAGGAGAGAGGGACGAGTTTGAAAGATGTGTTGGAGGGGGGATAGATAACGATGGGGGTGTTGTCATTCACATCGATGACATTGATGGTTACTTTGGCAGCCGAGGAGCAAGGAGGCCTCCCACTGTCCACGGCCCTGACGTCGAACGTATAGGAGCTCTGCTGCTCCCTGTCAAAGGAAACGTTAGATTTGATCACGCCGGAGTAAGCATCCAGGATAAAGTTCTCATTGTCGTTCAGTATGGAGAGAGAAACAGCAGCGTTTTCCCCGGCATCTGAATCTGTCACAGTTATCACCCCTACCGTGCTGTACTTAGGGAGATTCTCAGACACAAAGAACTGAAAGTGGTTATGTGTGAACTTGGGGTTGTTGTCATTTTCATCCAGTACAGTTACAATGACAGCCGCCTGCGACTGGAGAGGAGGCGTCCCATTATCTCTGGCTGTTACTGTGAACAGGAACCTATCCTGGTCCTCACGGTCAAAGACTCTGGATGCTGTCAGAACGCCGGTTTTGCGGTCGAGATCAAAAAATGAAGCATTTGGGCCCAGCTGATAAACTATCTCTGCATTTTTCCCGCTGTCCTCATCAGTGGCACTGAGAGTTGTGAGGAACAGGTCGCGTTTGTTGTTTTCCATAACAGCCAGCTCGATAACTGGCTGAGTGAAAACCGGCGGGTTATCGTTCTCATCCTCCAGCCTCACTCTGACCAGCGCTGTCTGATTCAAACTCGGCTTCCCAGAGTCTGAAGCCACAATTTTGAAGTTGTACTCCTTCGTCCCTTCGTAGTCCAGCAGCGCAGACGTCTCTAATAGATACTGGTTGTCATAGACGGCTTTGAGATGGAAGGGCACGTCCTTCTCGATAAAGCAAATGACCTTGCCGTTGATGTCGGTGTCTTTGTCTGACACGGTGATGAGAGCTATCTTGGTATTGATGGGATCCTTCTCGGAGAGGAAAACCGTGCCATTAATGGGACTGATTATGTATCTCAGGTCTATATTAGGTGGATTGTCATTCACATCGGTCACGTTTATTGTAACAGTAGCTCTGGCTGGACTGGAGCTGCCGTCACTGGCTAAGACGGACAGCTTATGGATACTAGTCTCCTCTCTGTCCAGCGGCCTTTGTACTGTAATGAGGCCAGATGTTGTATTCAACGCAAACAGTCTTTTGGTAGCCGGAGACACCTGAGTCCCGAAGACGTATCGGATCTCTGCGTTTGCCCCAATGTCTGCATCTGTAGCCTGCAGCTGCACCACAGATGTGCCGATCGCAGAGTTCTCAGGTATGTGCACGTCTATCTGACTCTCTTTAAACACGGGTCTGTTGTCATTGACATCCGTAACTGTAACCTGGAGGATGGCAGTGCTGGATTTCTGGGGGTTGCCGCCATCCTCCACTTTGATCTTCATCACATATGTATCCTTTTGCTCTCTGTCCAGGTTCTGCTGCACAATGAGCTGGGGCCACTTTTCCCCCTCGGGCGTCTCTACAATGTCTAAGCCGAAGGCACTTTGCCCATCGATCAACTCGTATTTGTGGACACTGTTGGGGCCGGTGTCCGGGTCAGTGGCAGACGGAATCGCAAAGCGGCTGTTGATGAGCGTGTTCTCTGGGATAGAGATGTTGATCACGGGGGAGGGGAACATGGGGGCGTTATCGTTCGTGTCATTGACGATGATTTTGATCTTGATCAGTCTGAAATAATCATTAGGCAGGATGACCACTTCAATTTCAAAGGAACACTCACTGTCCTCAAACGAGAGACCGGGGCACAACTTCTCCCTATCAATCCGGTTTGCCGTAGTGAATATCTCACCCGTGGTGCTCAGAACTCGGACCAGTGGGTTGTCGCCAGCTTTGGACACAAGCCGATACACAAGATTAGCAGTTGTTCCCGTGGCAGCGTTTATATGGGAAATGTTTAGGTCCTTTGGTATGTTTCCAATGAGGACGTTCTCTTGCAACTCCTCTCTGATGGGGTATTTCAGCTCTTGGGCTATTGAAGGATCGAGCCACACGCAGGCGAGCAGGGCACCCAACAGGTAATAGTCTTTTAGATCCATGATAACGGTTCAATTTGTTTCCAGCCTTCTCAACTCAAACGTTTCTCTCCAAATCAGAGCTGTGACAGGCAGCAGGGAAGAATCTTCCACAGACAAACCTAAAGAATATACAAGAGAATTTAGATTTTTTTTAGTCAAACAATTTAATTAATTAATCACTAAAAACAGAATTAATCCCAACTGATCACGTGTATTTACATGTTTTCACACCAACTACACTTAAAAGTCTTCATGCTCTTAATCACAATTTCACAGAGAAGCAACAACAAACACTGCAGCAACCATTTAAAGCAGCCAGTCTGTGTCTATATCTCCCTTTAGAATGTACAGCCAGGGCGCATTGTCACCAAACTTCACAGTGTAAATACACAGAATTAAGCATTTTTTACACTTAGATGGAGTGAATTTAAGAAGAAGAATGTGGGCTTTAGCTGCTTGTGGGCTCTTATACAAACCGGTGCGCATGAATGAAGCCCCGAATAAACCCAGTCAGTGAGTCAGTGGGCAAAAATTGAATTCTTAGTGGGCAAGAGAGAGAGCAGCTCCTATCGTACATACCAAATCCGTTACAGCGCAGGAGGAACTGGAGTGTGTCAGCTCATAGTCTTCTCGTCCAGTTTGCCTGTGAGCTTACTGGGGTTAATAATATCCGCTCTTTAGGTTCCACAGGCAAGAGGAAAAAAAATGCTAAATAAAAATCACCCGGTGAGAGTAAACAGCCTTAGAAACAGTTTTTGGATGAAAGCGTCTGGACGCACAAACTGGGGCGAACAGGAGGCTGCATGTGTCGCAGTTCCTTCCCCCGACATTTAACTTCAAAAAGCGGACACGATCTAATTGCGCGACCCGCGGTGATTGCGGTGATCCGCGTCGCTCCCCCAGCAGACACGGACGGCGGGCCAGGTGCTCAGGGGATGACGGTGTCTTCCATACAGGAGCGAGTCCCCCCAAAAAAATCAGATATGGGTCCCGGGAAAAGCGTCTTCTCCTCCTTCTCCTCCTTCTCCTTCTCCTCCTTCTCCTTCTTCTGTCCCCCCTCAGCTACCTGTTAAGGTGGAGGTGCCGACGAGGTGAACACTCGCGTCCCGTCATGCTCCAAGTTCACACACACGCCGCTCCATCAACACACCAGCCGGCACACACACTCAAGGTTACAACGATCATAGAGACATTCAGGCTCAAAAAAAAAAAAAAAAACAGGTGTGAAAGCTCAGAGTCGATCCCACATGGAGGTGATAACCCGAACACAGAGGCTGTTCGGCTTGACACCGATGAGGAGAGTGTGTGTATGTGTGTGTGAGAGGGAGAGAGGGAGCGTGTGTGTATGCCGTTTATCCTTGCGCTCTCACTCCCGGAGCAGACTATCTTGCACTAACTCTGTGTAAACCCAGAGGAGGGGAGGTGGTGAGGAGGAGGAGGCGCCCCCCCTTCACCCGTCTCTCCCCCCCTCCCTCGTCATTGGACACCGCCTCTCTATTTCAGTGGCGTCGACGCTCCGAGCTGCGACGCGATTGGCCACAAGTCACGTCACTTGATGCGGACCGGAGGGCTGACCGGGGCGAGCAGCTCCGTGAAGATGCTGCAGGCTGCGGAGACACTTAACCAGAACCCCGAGGCTGGATGATGGTGATGATGATGGTGATGATGATGATGATGGTGGTATATGATGATGATGATGGTGATGATCATGATGAAGCGCTGATGATGATTTAGAGGGAATCGCCCGCTGTCTTGATCGTTTTACTCTGACATGCAGATCAAAGTCTGTGCTGTTGTCAGGTAGGCTTCACTAATTGAGGTGGACATTAAAAACAAGTCATCAGGCTCCGCGGCGCTTCCTCACACACATCTGACCGAACACGGGCACGCACAATGTGAGCCTTGTGTGTGTGAGTGTGTGTGTGAGAGAGTCACTCATAACCGCAGCCCGGACAGAGACGCCGTTGTCTCAGCGTGTTTGCGCCCGCTGCGTGTCCACTCCGCCCCCCCGGTGAGCCGAGCATCATCACCCGGACAGTCATCAAGCGCCACGGCAGCATGTGGTGCAAACTGAGACTCAACACCTGCTAGGGCTGAGCTGTGGAATTTGGAATTTTCTGATGTTCAACATGAGATCTCACATGTCAACTTCCAAAGTAGCGAGAGGAGGTTAAACTGCCTGAACTGCATAGCAGCAAACGGCAACACACACACACACACATGGGGGGAAACTACAGAAACGATGAACGGGATGAAGAGTAAATTGAAGTCAGGCAAACAAAAGTAACCATCGCTTTATATCAACGGCCATCCAATCATTGCTTCATTCTAATGCAGTAGATAACCTACAATTTGAACGCCGGCTTGCTGCTGCTGCTGCTGCTGTCAGAGGCGAGCTGCCGTGCCGAGGGTCGCCTGGCGTGGTAAACACTGCCATCTAGAGGGCGACCCGCACACATGCCTGGACCACCTCGGGCTGGAGAGCGTCAGAAAGCAAATCTAAACAAGCCTGGAACAAAGCTGATTCATACCTTCTGACAGCAGTGGGAGATGCAGACGGAATGAATCACTGAATGAAATATTTATATTTACTCATTGTGTAAATAAAGGGGCTAAGGGGGTTAAAGAGAGAATAAGCTCCTGCGTTGGGTGGATGGTGAGGGCAGTGAAGGAGAGGGATGTGGGGATTGAGATGGTTGAGCTGAGAACTATAGGCTGTAAATGTCTTCCATGTTGCTGCTGCTGCTGCATTGCCTGGTCAGCAGTCCATTAGCAGATCCAAACTGGTGTTCTGACCTTTCTGTCTCTGGATCCAGACATCGTGTCCTTTTGCAGGGAGAGAGCAACTAAAGGAGCGATCTGTCACTTCAGTTTACAGTCTGACACCTTGATGTGTGGAAAAGAGTCAACAGAACTGTCCACAGCGGTGAAACATCTCCCTGCTCGCCTGGCTGGGCAGCTTGGATTATTAAGACGACTATGCTTGTTTTTACTTCCTTTGCTGTATTTGCGTGTGTGTGTGTGTGTGTCTGTGTCTGTGTGTGTGTCTGTGTCTGTGTCTGTGTGTGTGTGTGTGTGTGTGTGTGTGTGTGTGTGTGTGCGTGTGTGTGTGTGTGTGTGTGTGTGTGTGTGTGTGTGTGTGCACGCTTGTATGTTGAGCTTGTGTGCAAATGCTTTTCTGAGCTTGTGCGTGTATGCTTGTGTGTATGTGTGTGTGTGTGTGCTTGTATGTGTGTGTGTGCTTGTATGTGTGTATGTTGAGCTGTGCGCAAATGCTTTTCTGAGCTTGTGCGTGTGTGTGTGTGTGTGTGTGTGTGTGTACTTGCATGTGTGTATGTTGAGCTGTGTGCAAATGCTTTTCTGAGCTTGGGTGTGTGTGTGTGTGTGTGTCTGTGTGTGTGTGTGTGTGTGTGCTTGTATGTTGAGCTTGTGCGCAAATGCTTTTCTGAGCTTGTGTGTGTGTGTGTGTTTGTGTGCGTGTGTGTGTCACTACAGAGGAGATGGTGCAGAGTTTTGAAATTCCAACGATTATTGAGATTGTTTTCCTAAACAGAGATTACAGAATAGGAAGAGGAGTTTAGAAATCCCAGCATGCAGTGAAGTAATCATTAAGGATCTGATATTGATCACCAAACCGGTCCCATCCCCTGTGATATATTATTGTCCTTTAGGGTGCAAACTTAGTTATTGGACGATGAAAAGGTCACCCTAACATCACAAAGAAGCACTCTACAGATATTGGATAGTTGCGATTGGATGTCACTTGGTGTCAGATCGCAGGGAGGGAATACATCAGGAAAAAAACTGCACAGCTTTTAATTCCAAGTTTACACTGTCTCTCATGTTCAGTGTATCCTTATTGAGACTGCTTTGAACTGGCTCTAGCTAATGTATCTGCCAGTCAAGCCACTGACAAGTGTTGAATAATGTAGTATGTTAATATATCTTCTAGGTCTATGTGCTGCTATCTCATATCTAAAGAGTTTGAGCCTAAGGGAAGGGTCTAAACCTAAGGCCTTAGGATTCCCTATATACCAGCACAGTCAATCAAAAGCTTCACCTTAGTTTGATTCTCCCATTGACTTATCGACTTGTTCGCGCTGCTGAATTGGCTTCATGAATAATAAAAGGAACAAATATGTTTATCTTTGGTATCCATGCAACTACAAGGTTAAGCAGATAATTTATGTATTTTATACTTAAACAAGGTCTGCCGAGCCTCTGCTGGACTGTTAAACCACCGTGTGACAAGTTCAGTGTCGATACTCAACCCAGGAGCAACTGAGGATGAAACAAATATGAGAGCGTCTGTCGATGAGACGAGCCGGTGCACGGTGCAAAACTTAACTCTGCAGTTTCTCAGGAGTTTTAAGTCGATTCATGGAGAAGTATGCATCTTTCTGCAGACCAGGACGCAGTGGAGAAGGTCTAACCTGGTATTGGACCGGGGACTCTCTGACCAATGATTGGAATTATTGAGCCTTAGCTTAAGATGAAACATCTCCAAAGCCCCCACTGACTTCCCTCAGACCTCCTCCGTTAAGATCGATGATCATCTAATGACTTTTCTGTCACTGCTTTTGTTGTAGAAGGACAGAATAGAACACATTTTTTGTAAGGATTTTGATCTAGCTGCGGAAAGTTAGTTTGATTCAAACACGAGTGCTTGTTGACCCTGTAGGCGTCGAAGTTAATAACGAATAATTTTATAACATAGTGGTAGAAAATGTGCTCAATGGCTCTTAAAGTAAATTTTTTGAATACAGATCTGAATCACTTCATCTGAATTGTCACAACAGCTTTTGATTATAAACCGACTTCATTTAATCCCTCTCATCAACACAACTGTCTTTTGTGTGTGTTCCTAGTATGAGGATTCATCTTTGAACATGAGTCCAGGCCACGTTGTTGTGTTAGTAATGTATTTATTTATTGGCTTCTCACTCGTTCACTACTGTTGACTTTATGTTGCGGCAAGAGTAATTAAATGTATCCAACAAATGTAACTTTCACAGAGGAGGAGTTGCTCATCGTATTTGCTTTACCCACTGGCTCTAAAGATTCATTATCAATGTGTTCACTACCAACAAGAAAATATAGGCAAGAAAGAAATAGGCAACGACAACATTTCAAGTGTTGAATGATAAACAACAAATAGACATGCAATGAATGAACATGAGTATAAAGTATTTACAGAATCAACATCTGCTTTAGTCCAAATCTACTTTGATCAGTTATGTCTTTTCAATTCCAAAAAGTCTCAGTTCTATTCTACAAATTGCCTGGGATAAGCTGGTCATAGTGCATATTGATGTATGATATTGGAGTATGTAGAACAAAGTTACTTTGAGGGCGAAACCAGAGGAGCAGCTCTGATCACCTCAAACTGCACAGCTTGTTTAAAGATGAACCAAATCAGTAACACAGTGCCCTCCTCTCCAATTATGCAACAGTTTTACAAGTTAAGCAGTCATAACTTTGCGCTGCCTGACAAAGCACACAGCCCACGTTCTGTAACACGTTCTGTACCATTTATCAAAACGTGTCAGCTTCATTTGAAAGCTCTTTCCTTCTATAGAGACCTCTTGCACAATCTCAAGAATTAATTGTCTCGGGATAACGTGAGCTTGTTATTATGTGCGGTAAGAGATTGTTAGAGAACAAATGAAAGTCTATGTTGCCTTTCAAGAATGAAGAGTGACGGCAGTGACATGTAGAAATGACACTGAACATTATAGAAAAGTAAAATAGATTAGTTAGAGAGCAGATTTAGTCTGTAAGTGGCTTATTTAACGGTTTGCGGTGATGTAAAGTACTGATTTCCTTCTCAGCTATGAGAGATTGTTCAAAGGACCGGCAGAAATGCTGCAAATTACAAGATCTCAGTGGGGATGTCGTGTTTAACTGCTGAAGATGTAAAGGAGTCGATCGTTTTAGGTGTTGGAATTGGATTCATTTGGCAAAGGAACAGTTATAAGACTTTAACAGAGTGGATGCTTGTTTCAAATACAAAGAAATCCAACCAAAACAAATATCTAATTACTAATAAAAGGTTAGAATTACCCATTGTTATCATTTAAAATACAATTCTGTCAACTGCTACCTGAAGTTTGATCTGACCTCTTCTGCTCTTCTTCCTCTTGTACTTTTATGTTTCAAAGTAAAGCCTGCAGTATGACAACACTCTTATATCATCACCATCTGAATAATATTTCTACAAAATCCTATATTTCTTAGTGTCATGATGTATCTCCTTATATATATACATATCAGGAGATACAGCAGACTGTTTTGTTTTGATCACGGTGGTCTCTTGGAAAACATAATGGCTGATGGGAGATATAACACACTGATTGTGCAAAATGGGCCAAGTCGAGCTTTTATGACATCAGCGGTGTTGAAATGCAGCCTTCCAAAGCTACAGTCCATGAAATGAGACACAGCCATGGTTGCACTTAGTTCCTTTCATGATTGAAGCTCTCTTCATCGTAACTGGAAAATCAATTTCATGTGTAAAATACTAACACCGAGACTCTCTTTCAATATTCTTCCTCCTGCATTGCCAAAACACTACCTACAGTGTTTTGGCAATGTGGAAATAGAAAGAAACCATTTTCTGCTGAGTCTTAGCTCAGGTTTGTCTACATCATGCAGTGTTTTATTTGTGTCTGCATGTTGAATATGAACCTCGAGGCCTTTTTCCTCAAAACATTTTCGACAGTATGATTTGTCAAATGGGTGGAAAGTTGGCTTCAAACATGCTGTGGACCCTGAATACTAATTGGAGCTCCCAATCAGACAGCTCCAGCTTCAAATCTGAGATATAATACATAGAATCAGTGGATAGGAAATGTTTCTTTAATATATTTTGAAAAGAACATCTCTTATCTTATCCTATCTTCTTATCTTATTTTATGTTGTTGACTCCATTTGGAATAGCTGACTATAAAATGGAAATGAATGTTGAAGGAGCTCCAGTCATGCTGCTTGAGAACCTGTTAGCAAGTCCTGATTAAACTCTCAAGAAAAGCACCAGGATGATGGTGGTGCAGATGATGGACAGGAAGATTGAGTGCAAGATTGCTGTAGGAACAAACGGGTCAAAGCATCTTCCTGCCAAGGATTCTTCACCATGACAGAAATGAGTTTCCCTCCACCTCGGTCAGGCAGCACTTCCCTTCACGCTGGCTTTCACAGTACCATTAACAAAGGTCAGGGGTCAAGAGAATGAGGGAGTTGGCATCTGCCTCCCTCAGCCTGTGTTTGCTCACAGCAGCTCTACAGTGCTTTCTCCAGAGGACAGAGTACCAGCAGAATCAATGTTTATGTTGAAGGTGATGACAACGGCATAACAAACAACAGTGTTCATAAGGCGCTGCTATAATTCTATGTGGATGCCAAAAGAGCAAAGCGCCCCAAGGTTAGTTAACAGTAATTCAGTAAAATCACTACTTCAGATTCCCCTAAAGAACTCATCACTTAACAGTTGCAAGCTGCTGTGATGTGTTCAGAGTCCAAAGTTTGCAGTAACCGGCTTAACTTCTGCTCATTGCAATCTATGTTTGTTGTTCAACTTTCCTTATTATTGTTGACATAAACATTTTTGAGGCTTTATCACATGCACTCAGCATCATTTTACCCTTTGACACTTGGCATTAGGGAGGTATAATGCAATCCATAATCATCTTATGGGCATTGCCTGACACTGTTTACGATCAAGGGAGATATCTGCGGTGGATTAATGTTTGAGAAGATGCGGCTCATAACAAATGCCTCTGTCCTCTTATATCCCCTCGCTCTGTCATTTACTCTCTCCTCTTGCTTCTATCCGTCCATCCTAATTTCTTCCTTCTCCCTGACACATTTGAATCACACATCACTTTCCAAACTGCGAGCTGGAAAAGGTCAGATCTTCCATTCCATTCTGGGGTTTTTTTTTTCCTCGCATGAAAGCCAGAAGCTCACTTGTACTGGCTGAGACGAGCTGCGGTCAAAGGTTCCTGCAAACTAATGAAAGATGAGGTCTTACTCATTTCAGTTCATGTGCACTCCATCACTCCACCACTTGTTCGGGGTTGTTGAAAAAGACCAAAAAAATAATTATATAATAATTATTTCATTTCCTGCTAACAGTATTGGCATCACTGAATCGGGATCCAGAGGTGGATCCAAGGATTTCTGAACATTGTGAGAAATGGCCTTTGTCAACATTTTCATCAGTAATGCACCAATATCAATGAAAGAGAAAGATCAGACACATTCATCTCGTTTTAGACTAGCAGTAGGTGCAGTTCTATCATATAGCAAATAAAGAAATTGAGTATTGATATTAGAGAAGTGGATTCATGCAGATAGCTGAGAATCCATATTGTCAGTGATGTGGAACACTAACATTGAACATTTTTGTTTATGCATCAGCGCCTCCATTTTCTTTGAAGATTTTTATCGTGTTTGCAACAATATCATCACTTTTAGATCCTCTAAAGAGACAAGTGTGTGTTATGGTATCAACAGCTAGTGTCGTAACCCAACTGTTAAGGTGAAGGCTCAGAAATCATAGAGCGGCTCCTTCCCAACACGCTCCAAGATACAGTATCTCTGCTCTGTGATGACATTTTTAATGTTTACTTAGCCTGACTGAGCATTTTCCAAGACAAATACTATCAGTACAGCTTGCAGCATCCTATAAAACACAATGTAAGCACCCAGAGGCATCAGGAGGCACAGGGGGGGCGCAGGCAGGATTCCAGTGCCCAGTGCTCTGTGGAAAGTCAAGCCAACAACCACCGAATAAATAATATCTAATGGAAATTTGATTAGTATTTGCTATATTTGAGTGGCTGTACTGCCCCACGGCAGCGACGCTGAAGGAAGCCAACTTCACTGGCACAGGAGATGATGATGATGATGATGACAGTGTGATTGTTGCTATGTGTTTTCTTTTCCTTATGTTATTAAGTTTAATGCTCTTAAAGTCCCTGTTGGTCAATAACGGTTCATTCAGTCGTTCATTCCTTCAATACATTCATTTACATTTCACATTTGTTTTTACTATTTACATATTCTAACATTGTTCACAACTAATGTGCAATTTCGCAGTCATTGTACAGAACAATAGAACACTGTTGTTGGCATCAGTTTATCTCTAAATGTAAGGAAATTGTACTTAATAATTTTCGAAACTGGTAACAAGATATTTAAAATCTCCGCCGCATACTTATAAGAATAACCAATACCAATACAATGTTGGTCAATGGGCGACTTGAGGACGACAGAGGACAAAGGGGACAATTAAGTGACTGTTCTATTATTATAGTTGTCATTATTTTATTAAAACATGGCAAATGCTCTCAGGCTTGTTTGGCTTTAGTAATTAGTTTAGCCCTTTTCTCTCTCATTTTCTTCTTTCATTCTGTGCCTTACACAACATGTGCTCACAATATGGTTACTGTCATCCGCAAATACACCTGTCACTCACAAGCATTAATGGGATATTATTTTTCAAAACAAGGCTATTTTTGAAAGGTGGCAAACTAACATTTCTGTGCAGGTGTGTTATCTGGAATATTTGTCTTTCATGTCTTGCGGTGACATGAACAGCATTTCCTGCCAATTATGACTATGTAGCATTGAAGATGACATGTGACAAGAGAAGGGATGAAGAAAGTCCCTGCATATATACAGAGACTGACACTGTGTTACACTAAAGGTCAAGACTGTGTATGGCCAGAACACTTTCTGTCATGCATTAGTCAGGGCCGCTTCACATTTGCTCAAAGGACACTTGACTGCACACAAATGTATCACAGACTTAGTTATCAGGCAGTGAAGTCATCCTGGAGTTTGACATTTCTGCGATGACACAACGGATTAAACGTTTCAAAATGGTTTTTCACAGTTTAAAGCAAATAAGGAAAGTAAAGTATTTCCATGGAAAAATAGCTAAAGTTGTTCTGAGTGTGTAGCCTTTCTTCATATTGTCAGACTTAACAGTCTTACGCAACACTTTTCATCATTCACCCAGCTATCAAATGAATATGAAGGATACGTGATCTTAAACAGCAGTTAAACATTAGATCAATGTTTTATGCTTGGTTGCCCTCTTTGTGACCCAAAGTATCCTTGGTGCACACAGCTCATCATTTTTGTATTTGCTTTAAACCAAGTATTACCGAGGCTGACCGTGTGATTGATGATGTACTGTTCCACACTTAGTATGTGCAGTTGTTGAGATTTGTTTAAACAATGCCTTTAGGTGAGAGAATAGGCGGATGTGTTGCTGTGGGTGGCGTTCGCACATTTCAACCTAATCTAACGGGGAAAAGTCACATTATTACAATAATTTCCTTCTATTATTCACATCTTACATCACATTCATCCTACACAATATTGTATAAGAATTTTGTAACACAAATAACAAAAGCCAAATGCGTACGTATAGCAATTACAATATTTTACACACAGATTACAGGTGATTTACATCCTTTGAAACATTGTGTATTGTATTTAAAGAAAGTGGAAACCAACAAACATTATCACTTTGCCTCTAGGAGCAACAATGCAAATCCCTGGCCCTACAATACAAACTATGCCTCTGTTGTGAGGGAAAACAATTCACCTATAACGTCAAAATGTTCAAGCTTATACTCTCTCTCTGAATATAGATGGTACACAATGCATATCTTTGTATGTATTGCTACATACATTCATTTCTATTGATGACATTATCAACAAACACCATAAATACACAAAACGACCATATAGTTCTCTACCATAAGTGAGAGATTAATTCAAGAAAGAAGCGAGAAACTAAAGCATCTGCTGCAAAATGCCGATGTCTCAGTAGTATGAATCACCCTGTAGGTGCATGCAGTTACTACAAGACGCCTACGTATCAAATTAATTACAAACTGGGCTACTAGAGAGAAGAGTGACTCATCTCTACAAACTGAGGTTCTATGGATTTGGCTTTTTGCTTATGAATCTATGCACATCATTTACAGCTCTTTGTGAGTTAAACGTGGTAAATTGCATTAGTTTCTTGATTAAATTGATTATACTTACATGCATAATGAGGGAAGTGTGAAGTCTAAAGGGACAGAAGTGAATCGTCCCTACTGGATGATTGGGCTGGACTAGAGAGAGAGACGCTTGCTTTTGTGTGTCCTCCTAGATGCCAACTCATACCAGTAATTTACTTCCCGTGAGGAAATGCTAGCCTAGACTCCACCGCACATCATCTTACAGGCACCGCAGGCTTTTAGCATTCAAATCAAGGCCCAGAGTGATAAGGTATTATCAGATGACAACATACAATTTATGTTTAGCAAATGAGACACAGAATGGAAAATGTCACTCCCCTCCATAGCTACAAAAGAAGTGATTCAGCTGAGAAAATTGCGTCATGTGTTATCATTAATTCTGTGTGGTGTGATATCGATGCACAGGCTGCCAATAATGATCTTTGCACAGTGAATACAGCAGATAATGGCGTGTGACAGAATACGTCAAGGGTACTTTAAGGATAATTCAGCCTATTTCCATATGTTCATACTGTGTGTAGTCTGTGTTCTCTGGCCGGAGGTGTGTGTCCCTTCCATAAGATCTCATCATAGGCCTACATTGTTGGCAACCATGAGCACCAAAAGGCTCCATGTGTGAACCACAACATATCACTGTACTGGACAACAGAAAAGGCTTTTTGTGATTTCCTTTTTTAGTCACTGATTGTTATTTCTTACACTTTCATTTGATGTATTAGGTGTGAATAGATAGAACTGAAAGCAAAGAATACAAACCAATTTGTTTGGATTCTTTCTTATCATGTGGGCTGTAGGACTTTATTATATTTTATCAGCCACAGAATGAATGATCTAAACGCACACACACATACGTAAGCATGGCACTTTTCTATTCCAGGGAAAGCAGTGACATCCTTTGTTTAGTAGTCTTTGGAGTGGCCCTACTGCCACCTGTTTCAGAGTCACTTTGTGTGTATTATTTATAATACACACATCATTAATCATTAAGTTATCATTAACATACAGGGAGAACATCTGAAGACCTTTTGTTTTCGCGCTTCACTCACTCTGCAGCACCGGTACAAATCGTTCTCTCATGTGATGGTGACCTTACTTAATTGTGTTTATATTTACTCATTTGGCAGATACATCTATGCTTTGCTTTTGCTTCTTCAACATTTTGTAAGTCATGGACATGCTTTATTTTTTATCAACACTGGATGAACATGTTTGCAAACAAGTTCCTACTTCCTTGGCAGTTACTTTCTTCAGTTGGAAGCAGGGGTTTATAGGAGCAAGGCTCGACTATATGTTTGTTGATAATTCTCTGTGGTTTCATTATCGACCCTTTCACATTATACACATTCCATTTCTGTTAATATAAAAAACATTGATGCAGTGTGAACATCATTTAAAATAGATCCTACCTGAGGATAACCAACAACAACAACAACAACTCCTCCCAACACAGGCTTTGCTGTACTTCCACATGGCCAAGTGATTGTGTTGTTCTAATTGTTTCTTAATGAGTTCCCTCCCCCTACAGATTGAGGAGGATCATTTTGTCTTTGACTATCTACAGTTTACACGCACCAACATCAGCAAAATCGAATGACAAATGACTATTGAAGTGCATTCTCCACATTAAACCTTCATGATTAGCTGCTCCTGTTCCTTCAATGTCAGTGGCTTTGAATAATTCATGCTCACTTATTTTGCTTTAAGAAATAGGAAATGATGACGTTTTTTTAAATGGATCTAAATTATGGTAAAAGTTTATTCCTTGTTGGAGACTTTTATCCAAAATGAGTTGCCAATAAAGTATAACAAAAGCAACAAGCCAGTCAAGGAGAGAGCCCAATAGTCACTTGGCTAAGTTTCAGTAATTAAAAAAAAATTATCTTAAGGTCCAAGGAGTAACATGTATCAATCACTGACAAAAAGCCTATTAAAGCCATTGTTAATGGAGACTGGATGACACTGCAACCTGTGCCAAAAAGTCTAATCATTATTTTTCCCACTTGAAAATGGGATTCCAATTTGACATTTAACAATTAGTAATAATGGTCTGGCCCGATGTCAAAAGAAGCTTGTGACAAATGAAAGAATCGCACCCACTTCTCTTTTCCCTCGGAATAATATGGAAAGTGGTAAACAGATTCACCGATTTAGTCCCCTTTTATCTTATTGTCTGTCCTTTGTTTTCTACTTTTTAAAAGCCTTTTCACTGACTTTGGAATTACCATAAGTCAGTATTTTACTACATAACGCACCATAATGCTCTCTCTTCTGCAAGAAAATTAACTAACAGCAGTCATTATGCATTTTCCCTTAATGAGAGCTTTCATGAAAATGCTTTCTGAGATTTGTACAAAAGCACAAGTCTCCAAACCTGAATGGTGTTTGATGAAGTGCAGGGAAATGAACCAAGTCTACGATCTAAAAAAGGACAAAATCTTACACAACTACTTCACGGACAGGTTTGTAATAAGCCCGTAAATGTCATTGTAACTTGCTCCCCCAAAATATGTCACAATCAAGAGCACAGGTGTGGAAGAGTGGAGGCCAGTATAACCTGATACACAGTAGCTTGTAGCAGATACAATCAATATGTTCCAATTTCATTTGGCCTGAAGAGATAAAGGGGAGTATTTCTGGCTACGTCCAAATGAGTGCCGCAGTGTGAAGACGTGCCTGAGAGGGTGTTTCCATCCCACCCTTTTATAGATCTTTCCATAATTTTTGGGGATGAGAATTCTTGTTTTCTGCTGTGTGAATCGATGCTTTGCTTCTTATTTGTACATATTACAAAGTGTTTGTGTAACCAGGCCAGGAACACGATTGATTCTTTAACAAACAACAATTGCGAACTGACTGACATACACGGCATAAAGTTTGTTGACAAGGAATCCTCCTGTAACATAACTGGATAAGTATTCACGCAAAATTACTTCTTTCAGTATTATAACAATCACACCCATTGTATTCTACGCTGTCCTCAGACTCAAAGGACAGAGGAGGGTGTCAGCTGTCATGCACATTGAAATCCTATTGGAAATAAGGACGTCCCTTTCCTTGCTTACTTACTACAAATGGACCGGCAACGTAAATGTGTGCACCTGCATCACGAAACATCAATCTAGAGTTCCTCCATTCTAATCAAATCGTTTGCTGACTCGATCTCAGTATGGCCATGGACACATTTACACTGCCAGTGTGCTCACAGCAGGAGCTCGGAGCAGAGGAGGAGGCAAAGAACCATGTGAAAGTAGAATTTAGTCCTAGAAGAGAAAGTCTAAGTGGTTGACAGATATCTGACTGGTTGTATTTCAATACACCTATTCAGCTCCTGTTGAACAATTATACCAGTATGTGGTATCTGGCTGAAATGTAAAGTGGAGTGTGTATAATTTAATCCATTAGGCTGGGCAGGTATTGTTCTGGCGTCCATGCATGAGCGTTAACAAGCAGCCAGTAAACCAAGTCGTATTCATTGGCGGAGTTTATGCCTCTGGATAAACTGTTTTTGGTGTGAAGCAGGATTCGGGTTTGTTCAAAACAGACGCTCAAATCAGCAAAATACAAAATCTGTCTTAATATAATTCCCATATTTTGTGTTTAATTGTATGATGAATGAGCTGCTGTGCATTGTTGATATTTTATTACCATTACAGTTATTTAATAAAGAGGATTATGCTTTCAGAAATGCCCAAAACATCCTGCTTATCTTTGCTTACACATCACAGCAGTATTATATTTGGATAGATTTGATTTTAAACTGAGAGGGACATTTTTACAACTCCTTCAAAAGACAGAATATGTTAAATAGAATGACACTTTACAATGTGGAAGCCAAAGTATGAAAGCTCTTGCATATAAATACATTTTACCAGGTTTTGTTGAAAATGCAGTTGACATACGATGTGTGTGTCCTATCTTCACAGTCAATATTGGAAACTTAAAACTTGACCTGCATAGACCACAGCTGCTACAATACAATTATCAAATAAGTTCTGCTGAAATTGTTTATGTTGCAGAATTTATTTAAGGATCATCATGTTCACACACCCATGAACGACCATGTGCTTGTACATATATGTGCTATAGACCCGTGTACAATGTTGTGAAATGCAACGCAATGTAATTCCAGTCTATAGTCATATCTAAGGGGTTGTCATTACATTGGAGTGAGTCAATAATGCACTCAAAGTTGTTGCTTAGGTAACCAGATCTTAAATGCATCCTGGGAGCAATCACATGTGGACCGCGTGTGTTTTTGTGCTGTGCAATCACAATCCAATCGCTTTGGACGTGTTAATGACAGTTAAAGGGTCGGAGAGATGACCCTGATTACATGTATGTGCAGAGATGTATGGCAGACATGACAGCGCTCTAGCTGATAGAGCAATAAGACCTGATGTAGCTCCTAGGTAAGCATAGCTTTAGTGTTGTGAGAGGAAATAGGTCTCATCGTCCAGTTTAAAGGAGATAAATTCAGTTGAAAAGGAACATTACATTTTAATGTATAGGTCCCACAAAACTATTGCTTCAACAGCATTTATATGTAGCATTTATCTTTACAACTGGCACAAGCTGAAATACAGACGCTGATACAATTGTTATTGATAACAAAGTCTGGGCTCAGTTCAAAAAGTCATTCCATGTGATATCGACTACTAGAAAGGTTCTCCAGTGTATCTTAGTTCAAAATGCCTTTCACCATTTTCACAAGATGCTACTTATCTGGCCAGTGTATGAACAACAGTGTTTGCATATCAACATTCTCCATGTTTACTGCTTTATTTTGTATCGATTTCTTTAGTTTAGCCACTATAAAGGTTGTGTAAGCTTTTTATTCTATGACTTCATTAGATATAGCTGTACTGTTGTTACCTTTATACTTAAATATAATGATGCTAATAGTAATCAGAATTTTAAAAGGCACAATCCATGATCCAAACAAAACACTAACATTCAAAACACAGGATTTAAAACTGCTTTCCCTCCTTTTTTGATATATAATGACACAGCTAACACATGTGAGGCTGTTTGCTTTCCCCACATTCCATTAAGTATAGGAACACATCAACAATATGCACCTGTATTTACAGCGCCTATTCACACTGTTGTGGTACTAAAGTGGTTCTTGTGCTTTTCTGTGAAATGGAGGGTAAAGCAGGTATCAAATCACTGAAACCTTTTTAACATGAAGTCACTTTAGTGGGGTAAACGCCTCTGCATTATAGGAAAATGCAGCACAGATCCTGTCATAAATAATCAGATTGTTCCATAAATCAACCCCGTGGCCCCGCTGTGATCTTCCTTGTATGGAAGCTGGAACTGTGATTCTATGTCTCTTGTATTTTGTATCTCTTGGTGTTTTTTTCTACCACAAATAAAACTTGAAATGTTCAATAAGGAGTCAAATATCTTGAGGGAATAAACGAGACACACATGAATTTAGACTGTGCCTGAACTACACATACAATTTTCTTATTAGGGCCTGTTTGTTCACAGATCTGTGTTGTGGCTGAATTGTCTGCTGCAATATTGAGCAGCCAAACACCTCCCTCTCATCTTCCTACATAATGCATTTGCTACTGCAGAGACGGTATTTTTTTCTCCTCTTTTTTTCTTTGAGGTAATCAGCGAGGAGGAGAGCTGTTACAGTATTCTTAGGATAATTCATGTACAAAGTTGGTTCAAATAAGCATCATAATTGCACATCCAAGAGGGCGCAACTTCCAAATGGAGAACAATTGTAATTCATGATGTCACTGTTGTGTTAAACCATGGGCAAAATAACATTTACAACATCAGAACTGGGTTACAAAAAAATCGAGTTATAGGCCAGCGACCATTATGGCTCCAATCCACAGTCCCTTTCCTGCGCCCCCATCACTGCCCCAGCTCTCTCTGCACCATTTGAGTTTAGAAACCGATTGGATGCAGCTTTCACAGCAGCAAAGAGAAGACATGAAGAGCAAGTATGTGTGAGCTGAGGAGTCTTGGAAACAGACCAAACAGCCTGTGTGTGTGCCAGTTTAGTGTTTGCAATACATAGGCGTTACCTGGGAAACGTGCCAAGGAAACCTGTTGCCATCCAGGAAGATTTTTTTAGTTGTAGTTCAAAATTATATTGCATATAACACAGACCTGAATGTGTAGGTCTCGGTGTGTAATGCACAGGGAAGTGGAGCCCCCTCTTAAAACACTCTCCTGCTGTGAAAATCATGTATATATATGTATGTGAAATGTATAGTTTGCTTCTGATTTACATTGTGCAAAAACTGCACAATCTCCCCACAGGATTTCCCTCAGACCTCTCACTGATAAGGAATAATTACTTCATAATTTATGACATATCATGGTATATTCATGTTACAGTGAAATCTACAGCACGGTATGCAGTGTATACAAATTATGTAAGATCATTGGTTTTCCTAGTTTATGTCAAAACTGTGAAACATGCTATCATTATCATTATTATAAATATGTATGCAGAAGCTTTTGGCCTGATATGGGACAAACGATGGTTCTCAGACTATGGGACAAATGCCACCTGGGGTGCTTGATGCGCCCCCTGGTGGTTTGCCAAAATAGCAGGCTGTTCCAATTCTTAGACACCACAAAACACCATGCTGTCTGCTAAGATGCCTTATTTGGACAGATTTTGAGGCAGGGTTGTATGTATCTTTCTGAAACACGGCAATCGAACAATGCTGTTGAGGTAGTCTCGGAAGTTCTGTGGAAGTGTTGTTGAGCTCTTCCACTCTGATTATACACTGATGAGTAAAACTTGTGAAATGTTTAGGTGATTAATTCATGAATACTGAATTCATGAATTTCTTAGGTGCCTGTTTTGGGGTCATTACAGCGAGGCTACTCTTGTCACCATGACATTTCTTGTCCAGTTGGACGAGGTCCAAGTCCATCCGGTTGTTTTGGTCTGAACCCGTGTGTAATCGCTGCTTTCTTACCCGTCCAAATAAACTGCATCAAATATCAGGATGCGATTCAAATCAAAAGTGAAAAGTAACCTTAGAATATCCTCCCACAGAGATCATCTTCATCTTCTTCTACTGCTCTTGTTTACCGCTGGCTGATATCCAAAACAAAAAGTTGTGAATTTGTCCTCTGGATCAGTGCTTGACATATGCAAACTATGAAAATACATTTTGCTATGTCTGCCAAAATCTATTTGCATTTATTTTAGACCCAAATTTTATGAATCAGGTGCAGTGATTTTTACCATCGGAAGAGCATTTGGCTTTGTTTCATGAGTTTACACAGTTGTTAAAAAGTATTTGTACCTTTAGACTAAAAAGAACAGAGAGAAATGACACTTTGCTTTTGATTTTGATCAATATTTGAAGATTTGAAGTAATAAAGTAATGAAAATGGCCTTTACAAAGTTATTGAGAGCCTTAGAAGTGTTGATGAATAATTGGGTTGTGCTGATATTTCACGCAGATAGTTTTCTTGAGCTTGTATCACAGGTGTCTTCACTCTTTTATTGAGTTATTCAGACTCTTCATATGGGGGAAATCTCACCAAAAGTGCAGTCAAGCTGTGGGAATGGCGAGACACGCATGGTGTGTTTGTGACAGGGAGTGAAGGGGTGCAGCCCGGCACACTAGAAAACTGAGTGTTTTTAGGATGAATACATTATCATACAATATCAGTAAGTGTGTTAAGGGCACTGAAAGGGAATTGAAACTTCCAATCAAATGTTGGCTGTTATTCTCCCTTGAAGGGCAGCCAGGGTGTTTCACAGGAAGAAGGTATTCTTCACCAGAAATTGTGTGTGTGTGTGTGTGTGTGTGTGTGTGTGTGTGTGTGTGTGTGTGTGTGTGTGTGTGTGTGTGTGTGTGTGTGTGTGTGTGTGTGTGTGTGTGTGTGTGTGTGTGTGTGAAAGTAGAAAATAATTAAGAGGGAATATATGATACTATAAATAAAATACCAAAGGCCAGATTACATTAAATCAGCTTGGGAAGAAGTAGTCTGAACTGGTCTGGACCTAAAGTTTCACAGGTCAGGTGGTTGTGGAGTGAGTCCAATGACAGGAGGGAGGAAATCTGGTGTTGTGGATGAGAGAAGAGAGAGAGGATTGGTGCTCAGAAGGTCCTGAGGGAGTTTGGTGATCGAGGTCTTCCATATGTTTTGGTTTGTTGGTATTGTTCTCATGACACAAACAAACATCAAACTGTGCAGAATAAAGACAACAAATGTTTTCTCATATTCACCAATCTGGTTGTGTTTTGTTTGATATTTAATTAGATGAATGAATTTGATAAGCACACACACACACACACACACACTGTCACATCAGCGGAAAATGCATCACAAATCAATCACATTGGCTGTATTGATGGTTAATCATCAGAGAACAGAAGTTTGTTTGGTTATTGTTTAACAAAGGGAGGTCAGATGTACGCACATGAAACACGCAGCACAAATTGCAGCCAAATGACTGTCGCTGTGCATTCACTATTAGCATGCAATGAACGTCTATTTTACTAAGGCTGCAGCTAATTACGCAATCAGAGAATGTGCCCACCTACTAATTGCATTTGGCATGTAAAGAGGCAGTCGAATGATGGAATCTGTCCAACATGGAGCAATCAACAAGCTCAGAATATAAAAGAATTCAGTGATATTCAAATCAAATACAGATCAATTCAGTAAAGATACACAATTCTACACAGCTTCTTCTTCTACACAGCTGCTAAAAAATACTCTGTGTCTATTATAAATCAAACCAACGCAACAGAAGTCAGCAGAAGAACTGGCAAAATAAAAAAAGATGGCCCGACATAAAAAGGCAAACGAAAGAAAATGTGTAATACAATAAATCCTTACACACTGAAACCAGCGGAGGAACACGGCAGGAGAAGGAGTTGACCCCAGTGACCCTCTTACCACAGCAGGTGGAGGGGATGAACACAGCTGATGTCTCAATAGAATACAGAGGTAATTACCTGTAACCTTCTAAAGAATACAAATTTAAAAGTGCAATCAGCATAATGCACTAGTAGCTTCTTCATTATGCTGCATTTAGAATGAACTGCATTCCTACTGTGTGATTAGATGTTTTAGCTGCTTGAAGAATGTTTACTGACAGTCAAATGGACATGGTCATTTGAATGATGGGAGTTATGAGGTTAATGTGGGCTTCAGGGATGAATCAACAAAAATACCAGCATGCCTTGCAACCGGAGCAGGTCGACCTGCTCTGAGGACGTCTCGCACTGTAAAACCAAGTCGTCTCTATCATTAAAATACTGGTGTGCCACTTGATAGCGAGGGACATGCCCCCGAGTGTGTGTCCTCCTACTGCGGCGAGAGGCAAGTCACCCAAATATGAGCCAGATGCAGGTGCACAGATAAACTGTATCAAGTTGGTATGCAGTCACTAGGAAAATTGGGCAAAGCTGGTCTGAAATCAAGTTGTCCCAGGACTCTACAAGAACATATTTAGGAAAGGCGTGCATGAGGAATAGGTTTGTTTGCGTTTGCAGAGCAGATGTGCAGTCTAAAGGTGAATGTGTTATGTCCCATTCTTCCGTTTTCCTGAGTTCCAATGTGTTATGCTTACACAGATAACATGCAGATAACACTGCATCTGTGCTGACATGACACCTGATAAGGTGCTGCGTTTCGCTGCTGTAGAATATAAAGTGTTGTTTTGTTTTCAAGAGCAAAGAAATAACTACACAGTATCAAAGTGATGAAAGCCAAGTGTCTTCTAATAATAGCATGATAGAATGAGCGTGATTTCTTTCTGCTGAGCCTAATTACAGTTACAGTATTCTTCTAGCCGTCTCACTAGAAAGGAATTAATTACTTTTAATATAAAAAAAACATTTCAGAGTACAGGGACACAATTTACATGCTTTTGTAATGTTTTGTAGTTTTAATTAAGCCTCTGTTGGCTTTAGTGGTTTTCTTATATAGCAACAGTCCCACTGAGTGAAGGATGGCGATTCGGTACATTTTATCAATTCAAAGACCTGAATAGACTACGGTCAGCTTACATCCATGACAAATATAGATGTGCAAAGTGTGCCCCCAAATCTGGAGTCATTCTGGAGCTAATGAAATGATTTGATGCGTACGGATTAAAGCAAAGACGGAGGGATGAACATGTAAATGATGTCTTTCTCATGTTCTAAATACGTCTGTGAAACTTGAAACATCTGTGGGCCTGAAATCACCTGCAGGTCTGCTGTTTGCCTCAGCACAGAAACACACCTGCTTCTCTCTCTCTCTCTCTCTCACACACACACACACACACAGTCCTCCGTGATTTCTCACAGCTGCTGTTAATGTTTTAAAATGAAGGGAAAAAAGATCCAACCCCTCTTAATTCTTTCTCCTTGTACTTTTTAATCGTCAACAATCCCCTTCCGTCTCCCAGTGTTGTCACGAGTGTGTTGACCGATTTAGATAGCTGTCGTCTATTTTTCCATTTCGTGCCCTCATTCTCTTTTGTCTCTCTCAAAGCTGGTAGAAGGATGCCATCGATCTTCATGAGGTTTTGATACACATCGTTTCACCTCCTGCAGTACCTGCTTTATCAGGAGATTGGAGGAGGACGGATGACTGATCAGACTGATATAGCTTCTTTCGCATGTCAGTGAGCCCTCCCTCCCTCCCCCCCTCACATCCACTTTCTTATTCTGCTCCATCCTTCTTTCCCCCACATACCTCTTACAAAGTAATAGAAATTTGAATAGTTTTCATGGGGGTAATGGGGACACAATTTTACCTTGTTTTAAAAAAACAACAACAGCTTTCTAAATTTATATTTCTCATATCGTGCCGCTGCTCTTCTGAGGTTTAGATCCTCTCTCCATTTATTGCATCTTTAAGTTGTCTACGGAATTACCAACATTTTCTGTTAAATTAAATTCAGTTCATCATGTATATGCAGAACAATTTAACCAACTAAATAAGCAAATGTATTCAACCTTCACAAAGGGAAAAGCAAAGCCCTTGAGCAGGAAATCAAAAGCGGCATCACTTCCATATCATATTTCATGTGGAAACAGGTCGGCTTGATAAAGGAATTTATGAGGATGATTGATTTCCTGAAATGACTAATTTCCTTTGTGCAGCTGGTATCAGTGAGTTGATATTACATTGGAGGGGAATTGGGTACTTGAGGAGAATAAGATGCAGGAAAAGGTCACATGGCAGGTTAACTTGTCAAGCACCCAAAGCAGAAGGTAACCTTGCCTGAAGAAGGATAAATAAACACAAATAGACTGACCCCCAAACAGGATCTAACTCAAAGGCTTGTCTGACCAACAGCACCCCGTGTATCCTAAAACTGAATAACTGTAACACAACCCAAACCACAGGACACCACAAAGATAACATTATTAATCTCCCTCTGTCTTAATTGCCGACACATTCAGGATGAAAGTTTGTAATTAGCTTGCAGGTGTAATCATGAACTCATGTGGTCATAGTAACATCAACAATGAAGTTTAAGCCAAAAATCCACAGATGATGAGAAAAACAAACGCAAGCTAAACTAATTGAAACAGCTGTTAAATGGCTTAAACAGGTTTTATTGTCTCTCGGTAGAAAGGCAGCAGTACCATTAAGTATGAAATGTTTCAATGCCAATTCAAGACATTCATCAATGAAAGATTGAGATCTGGACAAGCGTTTGCTTACGGCCTCGACTCAAATTTCGATGGATAAATGAGTGGGATATAGAATTATAAATATATTGATAACCTACTTCTAAACTAACCATCAAACTCAAGCCTGTTACAAACTGGTCATATCAACATATCCTCTTCTTGTGCTAAATCATATTCTATACACTGTGTATGTAGCCTTTGATTTCCTTTTGAATTTTGAAGAATTTTGACAAGCTCTATCATTACTGTAGGCATAGTTACAGTCATTGCAGAATTCTGTCAAAATCAATTTTATTTTGAAGAGAGTCTAAAGATAATCTGCCAGTCACATCTTAACTCTGAAGAAGATAAAGCCACATAAACACCATCTTCACTGCGCCTCCTCATCTAAAAAGAGACTGCAAGATTCCATCTTAAAGTGAACCTAAGAAAAGTCACTCCCAAGTGATCAACAATTTCTCTAGTTTGACTGACAGACCAGCCGATGTTGAACAAATCCCACCAGCCATTATCAGATCTGTATGACCCCTGACCTCTGCTCCCCATCTAAACATCAGCCTACAGAGAAGCCATGCAGGGGTATCTGCAGGATATTTGGTTGACCTCTTTTATATGCCTAGTTATTAAATTATTGGTTTGTTAATTTTTGGCATTATTTGGGTAAATAAAACCTATTTCTCATTTACATCTCCTGTTTGCTCCTTGCTTCACTGCTTGGTCCCAGCATTGCTTTCCAACAGTGACTAGTTGTGATTACTTTAAAAGAAGAACATTATAAAAGAAAATATTAAAACCGGCTTCTGTGTTGATGTATTAGAAAAGTGTCGAAAAAAATCTTAGATTCATTATATCATATTTAGATTATTTCATTATTTTTTTAGAGATGCATCAGGGTGTTGAAGTATGGCCACCTTCATGATTTTATATTTTCTAAGCCAAAGGAGCATTTATCTCGTTCTTTTATTCTTGGGACTTGATGCCTGCCTCGCTTGCTCTTCCCGTTGCCCACAGACCCGAGGCCCAGTAGGACAGCAGGGATCACAGTAAGGATCACTACATTTCTCTCCTACAAAGGGATGAACATTTCCTGAAACTCTGCTTCATGCATGCTGACACTGACTCTCGCTCCCCTCTAACCCTCATTAAGAAGAACCCAGATGGAAAATGAGTGAAGCATGTAGCATAAATTACATTTTGAGTTAGTGTACCTCAGAGTTGCCTTGTTTTTAATTTGTTTTTCGCACAGTATTGCTAAAGCAGCAACATTTCAAACATGCATGCCACATGCATCATATGCATATGCATATTAAATGCATATGAACATTTTTGCATCAATTATTCGCTTGGAATGCCAAGCGAATGTGTACTTACTTTATTATTTTGTGCATAAAAAGGCTTCCTAAAGTGGTGGCCAACTTTAAATAATTAATTAATTAATTAATTAGTTTTAAATGAATCCATTCCCAAGTTGTGTGAGGAGTTTAATCAGACAGCTTTGGCTCTAGCATGCCTCCCTAATATGTAAGGTAAATGTAAGTTTATTTGTTTAGCATTTTAGCAAGGTCATTGTGTCAGAAATGGTACATTTGTGTGAAAATGGCTCCTACTTTTGAGAACCGTTGAGTAACTAAACAGATTTCAAAAATAGGAGCCATTTTCAAATTGACCTTTTCACACATCATGCAATTACTATATTAAGTCTCTAAATGGGATTCACACTCCACCAACATCCTCCTATCCTACACTGTGGACTCCTGAAGATGTTTTGATTTTACATGTCATCCTTCTGGTTTTAATTATTCAAGTGTATGTGGATGTTGATCAGAGGCTTTCATTTCACTTATGAGAGAAAACTGCATGTGAAAAGCACCTCTTTTTAAGATTGCTTGTCGTGTGATTTAACCTCAAATGCGTCGGCTTGGGCTTCAATTTGGGTCGCCACAATAAAGTGAAGGAGGCCATTTGTGTCCCCCTTTTTTAGAGAAATGAAAAAAAATCCCTTGGTAGTCTGGTCTCAGGGCTCCAAATCCACAGGTCCAAACTTGGTGCCTTGCAGTAATAATGGCACTGGTGAGAGCCATATGGTAGTTCAAACTACATTGCACATGTGTTTGTGTGTCAGGAGCAGAGGATGCACTTAGTACAATATAGGCAGCAAGAAGTGAGGACGAAATGAGGAAAGATGATGTATATTCCAACTAGAATATCTATAGTACATGATTTTTCACATGACTTTCATACAGTTAAAGCAGCAGGCTCTACTAAAGCTGTGCACAACAGGAAGGGACTGTGTTAAATTAAGAGGAGGCTAAAATAAGAATAAGGTCACAAATGGGAAACCAAAGTGTGGGGGAACAGATAAAGGGCTTGTGGAGAAAAGAGAACAAGGAGAGGTGGGGAAGCCAAGTCTTTGCAGGTGGCCCCATCACCACCCAAACGTGCTGGTAATAGCTGCCATTCATTATCGAATTTGCTACTGCCTGGTTCGGGACCAAGCACCCCATCCATCCCTGTCAGCTAGTGGCATGTCAATGACAAATCCTTAATTACACCATTAATTAATAGAACGATTTTTTCCAGCATGCGCTCTGTGCCTGATGTTCGTTAAGCCTTCTCATGAGCGATCGCTCATGCCACAATACCACTTAGGTGACAGATGTACACAGAAAAAAAAACAAGTCAATGTAATAGCATCCTGAGGAAGCAAGACCCTGAAAAGCACCAGAGAGTTCTATTGATTGACAAGATAAGGAGAGAAAGTGGTTGATCTTGTTAGATACATCATCAATCCAACTAATTCACAACGTTTCAAAATCCCCAATTGTTTTTCTCACATGCAATACAAATGTCAAACAGTGCTGGAGGACGACGTGTAGCTAAAAGAAGACACATGGCTTAGCTGAACGGCCCCGAGCACAAGGAACAACCTTAACTGACACCGGCAAAGATGAGCTTGAGATATAAATGACCAGAGTGGAGCCGCAGAAGACACTCGAGAGGAAAGCATAACAGTGGTCAAAGGTGAATAAAACGGAGAGATGTGGGAGCGACTGTGAAGAAGAGAACATCAAAGGCCTTTACAGTAACACTAATGACCAACCTATAGAAAAGAAGAAGAAAGAGTTGTGCCGCAAACAAACTACTATGGTTTAATATCATTAATGATGAATGCAAGAAGTCCTTCCGTGCTCTGGTGTAAGTGCAGTAGTATAGCTGTGTCCATCTATTCATGACCAGCTGTGCAGTGTAGGAGTACCTGCGATTGAATAATTAGATGTGCAAGATGAATAACTCTTGTTGCTAAGGACATTTTTACATAAACAGATTTTAAAGAGTAATTAGTTAAATATGGTAAATATCCAGCGTAGAGAAAGTTTCTATTTACAAAACATTACAAAAGTATTTATTTCAATGGGGGGGGGGCTGCACTATAAAATATGGACTGAACAGATAATTATATGTTACTAATGACAGCACAAGTTATAAATTACAATGTCAAACGTAAAGGTCACAATTACGATGGTAATATACTGTATGTCCAACAACCCATTGTGAATCCACTGCACTTAGTCCGACACTATCGATGTGACAACAATGCAAAATTCAAGCTTTAATGGTCGATCCCATCAGGACATTTGACCATTAGTACAATTACAACAGAAAATGAGCTCCATTACATCAGCTTTGCTATAGAAGCTGAGAGAGGAGGCCAGCAACAAAATGAAAAGGTCGGAGTGAATTGACAATGGAATGCAAAGAGGCTGTGTGCAAAGCTGTGACCAGTGTCAAGGCTTCATCGGTCACAGACACACACAAAGGCCTAAAAGCTGAAGAAAGCAAACAGACACAGAGAGCGACCGACGTGGCTGTCGCTCTAGAGGAAGACCCAGAGTCGGAAACAAGTGCAATATCCAGTGAAATAAAGGGAAAATGGCTGGGAGGGTCTGGAAGAGTGGTACAAAAACAGGAAATGAAATATCAAGAAATGGTGCTTTCCAGGTGATGTTGCACAGGGGAACCAAGGCACTATTGACAAAATAACACACAATCTTTCTTTAATTTTTAGATATGAATGCTCTCAGGCATCGTATTTGTTTTGCATTACCATTATTATAAAAGGAATTCACATACAAACAACCTGCCTGCAACCGGTTTATACTATTGTTGATAAAGAATATTCCAGAATTAAACATAACTTGTATTTTTAGCGCAGTAATCTGTTGACTTGCAGACGGATCCACATCGATGGTGTCTACTGGTGTTTTGTTCATTCAAATAAAGTGTGTTGACCTGTTTTTACTCATGCTATCACACTATCTATCTTATGCACACAGAGAGAGAGAGAGAGACTGAAACAGAGACAGAGAGCCATACCAACAGGAAAAAGGGGGTAGGCAAAAGTGTGTATTCATGCGCATGTGTTGGAACAGTTCTAAATGATCAAACATTAATTATACCTGCAAGCAATTTTACTCTACTATCCTCATGGCTGATTATGGGGCATTTGTGTCATGTTTATGCATATCATCATAGTGAATAGATAAGTCCCATCATTATCATAAAGCATTACATGGTCTGTGCTGGACTTGCTCCAGTGGGAGATGTTTTTTTTGCTAGATTTCTCCCTGGTGCTACAAGTGATTTACCGGTATGTGGAGGTAACAAATGCTCACAGGTATTGAAACAGAGTCTAACTAAAGAGTGCCATGAGCTTGAAAACAAACCAAGCCCTTCTCATTTAGAGAGCCAGCTCTTTATTATTGTGTGATCTGAATCATTATTACCATAAGCACACAGGATAATCACACCTCATTAGTTACGTTTGATATTAATGGGGTAATACAAATAAATTCCCCATGTGTTTCAAATGGCTAAGTAAGGAAGCTCATAGCCTAGTCCCTTATCTCACCGCTAATGCTGTCTGGGTAAATGATGGGGCTTTGTGCTGCCAGAGCCTGGGAGAGAGAATACACAAACATCCATTATTGATTCCCTGAGTGGTACTGAGACGAGAGCCTGCATAAGACCATCGGAGAGCAGAAGCGATGCCAGTCAAACCCTCATGTATGGATACTACAGACATCTTTTTATTGATAACACAAGTTTACAAGTTACCGTTTGTATATGTGTGTGTGTGGTATGCGCATATGTGGACAGGAGAGATCCATAAGGGGAGGAGGAGGAGGAGAGGAACGTGAGCCACGCTTTTACATCTCCACATACAGTAATAGAATATGACAGACTGTGTGTGATGCTGAAATCTGTCAGATCTGCCTGCTCTGCCTCACTCTGTGTGTCCTGCTTGAAATTTCTGTTTGATTCTTCACGGGGGAGAAGAGGCAGTCATTAATACACTGCAATGTCTTCCATGTCCGTTGGTGCTGAGGGATTGCTTTACCGCAGCCCTCCTCCGAAGTTATGTAAATCAAAATGTGCATCAAAAGCCATTTGCCACATTAAGCGCAGCCTGCAAATATGTGTGTACATGCAGGCAACCTTGACAAGCCTGAGACTCCCTGTTGTATTTCAAATTCCCTTACCTCATTTAAAAATCAGCCACGCTTAAAAAATGAAGACATAATCAAGCAGCTTCCCTTTGAAAATCAATGGATTTGATTAACATATGAATAAGAGAAACATGATATTTGTGTCCATTAAAAATTTGCTGATATATTCAATCTGAGATGCAGTATTATACAATCATAATTTATTTCATCTGCACCACCTAAACCATGTTATGATGCTAACCATAATACAGTAAGCACACAGTACAGATGTATACTTATTCTGCATATGGTGCATTTTGATTTGAGAGTTGTTCACTTCTGCATGTAGAAACATTTCACAGCTTTGACATTGATTCTTTAAAACCAATTACTGCTGAAGTTTCAACTTTCCTCTGCAGTAAGTTTATTTCCCGTGATTTTAGAGAAAGAGTAGTTTCATTTTTCAGAAAGCTTTTTGTTGCCATTGTCAAATCAATATCAAATTTCTGCGACAAAATATGAATATGTCAGCAAATAGAAGAGCAGCCTACTCTCCTAAAGTGTTACCTAATGATTATGTATGTGTGTATGTTTCCATGTACAGCCAACCATCACTTCCACATTCACCTTGTCAGTATCATGAAAGGCAAATGTCCGGTGACTAATGGCTGGTTTTCCCATATAAACACAAATCATGGAGGAAGACTTTAACTTTGATGTGCATCGTCAGGTTAATGCTCTTTCCGCTAAATGTGACGGCTTGTGTTGATGCATACATTTCCTTTTGAATCTGCAGAGCATTAAGTGATGACAAACACACTCTCTGTCCTACAATTAAGGTAAATTACATACAGAGGGTACTTAAAAGGCATTCCAGTGAAAAGGATACCTGCCAGAGAGGATTTGAAAGCACCAATGGCTTCCTGTGGTGGCGCAGATTGGAATGAGGGAGGTTTGACCGCAAGACTTAATATATACAAAAGAGGCTAAATAGAAGAATAGATTGCTGTCACAGTTGGTAGTTTCACAGCTTGATTGATCGCTGGCATATTGTATTGCTCATACTGAGGTGATTAATCTGTCTTTGCATAGTTCAAAACCTTAACGCTCGGACGTGTTTGCCCTGCCAGCAACATTGTCTGGAATAATTGTGTGTCACTTTCCTTTTGATTCCATTTTTCTTAATTTCTGTTTAAATTCACCCGTCTGCCACCGACGTGAGACTATGACCACACACACACACACACCTGTGAGAGAGGGAGCGAGTGTGTGATATTGACCTTGCATTGTTTGCTCAGTTTAACGCATCTGCATGAGTTGGCCGTGGTTAATTCCACACTGATAACACTGCGGCAGGATTCAGACAGAAAATGAAAGCTGTCAAAAATGTACACAATTGAAATTTGTTAAATTAATGAGATGAAAAGAATATGAAAGGGCAGCAGCAGGTAGAGCAGATGACGGGGTCAATGGGAGACACTATAAAACTGATTATGATTGATGATGGCAGATTGGAGGATTTGTGCAGGCAGGGCAGAATTAATTAGAAAATGTGTAACCATGGTTAAATCATTTGTAGCTAACAAACAATGCGCATATATCCTTATATTTATATATGCATATATGTGGCTTTATTATTGTGAGTGGAAAATGTAGTAGCGCAGATGCGGCGCTCTCAAAATTTGATGCAAATCTTCTTGAACTGCTTTCTGTCTACAATAGCATCATATATAAATGGAAATGCAGCATCATCAACCTGAAAAAGTGCTCCACACACTCCGTAATTACATGCAGTGTTGTGTCCTGGGAGGCATGTTTCCAGATGCAGATTGAGTGTTGAACAGTAGACTTCTGTGCCTGTCGATTTCATTTTCTCACAGGATGCCATACAATAATCTACAGGTCAGAGCTCATTTTCATAAATAACTTGCTTCAACGTATTGCAACTGCGAATGATATTGGAAATCTTCCCGAAGAACGCAGAGTTTAGAAAGTAATTGTACATTCTGGCAGTCATTTATCTTGCTACATATGTTCCTTCATTCCTTTCTATAGCGTTGCTAACCTGAAGCAATGGAAACTGGTTTGTTAAATCTTCAAATCCGGGCTGGAAAATAATAGAAAAGTAATCGAAAACCCCCCAATATGCCATCAGCTGACATAAAGCACAAAACAATGATGGACAGAAAACAATCTTGATCAAAGTTTGATTTGTAAATTTCAGGGATCAAATCATTTCATCCAGCAATACCAGATGGCCCGTGGACCTAAAGGCAGGAATCTAAGAATAGATGCTCGTACATTAATTTCCACTCTGCAGCCGCGCAGCCACAGGGTCATTAACGCAGACTTGGCTTAATTTCTCTGCAATTCCTTATTCCCAAACTGCGACTCGCGGTTAAGTGGCTGAGAGGGACTTTGATACGCAGAGTGTGTCCTCCTCCTCCTCGTCTCTCACAGAATGTCACGCTCAGTGGCACCGAGAGCAACAGGAGGCGCTATGCAAATAGGAACTCAAAAGGGTTTTACAACTAAAAGGAAATAACAGGCCGTCCTAAAATGAGCGTGCCCATCCATCACACCTCATGTCTCTTTCTGTCTCTCTCTCTCTTCACACAGACACACAAACATACATATAATATAGCAATAGTTACATTTATTTAGTGTATACTGGGAGCACACTATGGAATCGTGGGAGATCCGGCACATCTCATCGCTTTGCTGACCTTGTCTGTCACAAAAGCCTACACACCACGTTTTGACAAAGCAGCAGCTCTGCACACTCCAATAATGAACAACCCGACGTGACCTCTGAACCTGAGATCTCACTCTAACGCTATCAGTCTGCCACGGACCATTGTATGTGCGTGTTTGCTGTGATTCATGTACTGCGAATACAAAGAGCTGTGAGCAGAGCGCAGTTTGCCAGCCTACAATGTTTGACTGCTGATCTGTATGGATTTGTGTGTTCAGTAGCCACAAATCATCAGTATTGACTCTTTAATAATCTCATGAATCAAACTTCTTTTTAAAGTGAGATCTCATACGGTGTGTAGAAGAGGAGGACTTACACAGACTGCATGATACACACAGATTACAGCCAAGATGTTTCTACAAGAGGCTGCGGCTGGATCAGATAAGTCCAGAGCAAATCTTTATTTGAAGGAAATCTGTGGGGAAAAAACATTGTCGATGTGAAAGAAGGCCTGTCTGAGTGTCTGAAGAGGCCAAATCAACCACAGTTCTCTTCAGTGACAGTTTTCATCCTGGCCCTGGAGCACAAAGAGCACAACAGGATTTACTGCAGCATTCAACAAGGCTGTGATCAGCTTTTTGTCACAGCAAGGCAGTAAAGTTGACCTTAAAAAAGTCTAAATTGTTTCCCAGATTCCCAGAGACAAGTGGGTTTTGGATGATATCAAGATAACGGTAAATAAGACAGAAAAGATTATCCTACTATAGCTTACAGGCCAACTGTACCGATGCACTGCTGTAGGAACATACCAACACACAAAGAGAGACAAAATGTGCTATGTGGCATTAAATCAATAGTTTGATTTGCTTTGTAAGTCATAATGTGTCTTTACATTACATAATGGCACACGGATCACTGCAGGTTTCCTCAAGCCTGTTTTGTCACGGTCACATATTTATTTCTTTATATAATTTCTTGTCTTTGTTTGTCAAATTCTTTCTTTTGTCATGTAAATGAAGACGTGACCTTAAGCGAGAAATGCAGAACAAAATGCTTTGTGTCACTACTTCAGTGCCACACTGAACCAGCATGTACAACATTGAACAAAACTCTATTCTCATTCTGTCATATGTTATTGACTTCAAATCAAATCAAGCTATGAAGTGTCAGATAAACTTTATTAAGTATATGACACTAACATAAAGCTGCGGTGGCCTCTTTGTTTCAGCTGTGACAAGCACACACACACACATACCACACACACACACACACAGACAGGAAGGAAGGATTTCTTGTTTTCTTTGTTGGGAACAAAGGACTCAGTTCCCTTTTAAGAGATTAGAGACTCGAAATAATCTGATCACAGAAATCTCAACTATTGTTATTCTACTGCTCAAGCAGGCCAAACGTCTGATGTATCAGGACTAATCCAATATGATTGGGAGGGGCGTGTAGTCTGGAGAGTTGGATTTGTCTTTCTACAATAGCTATGAAACCTTTGACCCCGACCCTGATTTTGCTCTAGTGTCCAAAGTCGATGTTATTTAATAAGGACCCTTAGGATGGACCCCTTCCACCTGTGGGCCCCCGGAGGTGTCAGCACCTTTCAACTCATCCACTACAGGACTATAGGCTGCATGGAGACTGGAAATCAGCCCCAGTCAGACAATCTGGGCTGTATGCATTTCTGGGTGCAGCTGTATTATCAATGACAAATCATATTCAAAGAGATATCTCATAAACATCAGAGAGTATTGATAAGCGCCACACTGCAGACATCAACTACACTTAGTGTAACACAGAATATTACAAATACTGTGAAGATTGTGGACGCTCTGAAGTGATCGTATTGCTTTGAAGGCAAAATTTCGGTAAAATGCAGGAGTGTGAAAGTGAGCACGATGTGATGCTGCTTGACTGGACCATGTGCATAGAAATGAAACCCATATGCTAACGCTGCACTTTTCTTCTTGTTACTTACACCTGACCTGCTCTTTAAAAATACAGTCAGCAGCATTGCACCCCTTCTAATGATGCGTAATCACGTTGGTTTCCTGCATAATGCCTTCATCGCTGGTCGAGACCATCAAGCAGCACCAATATCCAGGGACGTGTTAGGCAGATGGTAATATTATACTTCATTTGAGGAGCAGAAAGGCAGTAGAAGAAATATTTTCATGCCTCAATAACTATAGAACAGATTCAAATTCACAGAAGGTTGTGAATTTGTCTAATTTAGATTTTATGGGCGACTGTAAGATGGTATCCATGAATGGCTTTGATAGATGTTTCTCTTATGTATGAACTCCCTCATTTCTCCCATGGGGGAGACAACCATCAGTTATTCATGTCAATCTTTAGGCTCCTTAGAAGAAGTGGTGAGCGAGGCTGTTTGAAAACTCCATATCCATGTTTGCTTATGCTCACTTCTCTCCAACATCTAGCTCATTCTATTTCAAAGCAACTAAAAAGCTGAGCAGAGCTACAGTTGAATTCTAATAGAGATGTGATAAAATGCAAAAAGATTGGAGGGAAAATGGAGGTCTGGAGATGTTTATCCAGTTCAGACTTCTTCATGTCACTGCTAATAATTTTGACAACTCTCCACAAGTGACTATTCCCCGGAATGTGATGTGGAACCGGCCAAACGCATTGGATCATTCTGACAGGGGGCAGCACACGGTAAAATGCTGTCAGTCAATGTTTTCACGCCTGCTTAAGGTTGATTTTGTGGTGAGTCGATAAAGAATTAAGTTGTGAAACTGTAATGGAAACCGACTCAGTGAATTAGCGATGAATTAAGACTGTGTGAGCTGGTGCCAGGGGACAGGACGTGAATGAGTGTTCCGATGACATTGCACAACTCAAATGATGCACAGGACATACAAAAATGTTACAACCACTACAGTAGTTCTCAGAAAAATTGTGGTCTAGACAATTACCACCAAGAAAACTGTGATATGTGATCACAAGAAAAGTACAGCGACTGTGAATGGCCATTTATCCAATTATCTCCCAATGATTTGCACTTCACTCACCTACCTGCACACTTTGGATGTAGCTATATCCAAAGGTAGCGATTAGCTAAATGGATAAATTGATGAATAATACAGACTTTGTCAAAGTAATTACAATTTGCCATGTTGAAATTCTGTGGATCATTCTTTAAAGAGTCATATTTTAATTCACATTATCTATAAGTGATGATGTTGCCTGCAGGAATGAGCTGTGTAAAGCCTGGCTGCTGCTGCTGTTATGGTTTAGAGTGCATTAATATGGATCCAGCAGCTATGTGTCTGTGCTGGCTAGCAGCTGTTAGGAGCCCAGTGTGAAGTCCCAATAAGCAACCCAGTCCCCAATAAGGGCTAATTGTGAGTGAGGTGCATCATGGTGACTTTTGATTTCCCTCCTCACCACATCGTATTTGCAGCAGGCCGGGGATGCGAGATCTGCAGATTCATCTTTAATTCTTTATCTGGCTCTGTTTGTTCCCTCTTCCTTCGCCTCTCCGGCCCCTCTGCAGGCTCTGGCTCCCCGGGCGTGCCACCAATCTACAGATTGAATTTGAGGTGAGGAAATTAGAATCGAGGACATTTTCACTCCTATCTATATTTAGAACGGGACCATTTTATGTAAGGTGCTATAAAGCTACATTATGGGACTCCCACACATACAGTATCACCCCTTTCACTTGATAGCCTTCACCTTGCGACCTTGACACCGCTGTCACTCTTGTAACCCCCTCGCCCATCCTCCCCCTCCAAACCTCTTTAAAACGCTCTACATCTTAAAAACAGTCAATTTTCAAGCCAAAGTGTGCCACCTGCTTTTGGCAGCTGGAAGCCCTGGCAAATGTAGATAAATGAACAGAGGCACCTGAGGGATTTTATGAATCTGCTGCTGCTTGGCAGATTTATTTGCTCCACACCACAGTGAGCTGCACTGGTAAGCACAGATTACGGTCTACAGCACACTGCCCCTGCCCCATTCTCCTGTTCCATCCTCTGTGTGTCCACTCATACAAGCACTGAGAGGTTGTTGACCCGTAATTCATCAATATTATAAAATGTAAACTACAGCTTTGTGTTTGTCTTTGTCTCTCTCTCCATTCAGCTGGTACAGGTTTTGAATGTATCATGTAAATGGCTTTGGGGAGCAATGAGAATGTCGCTTTAGTTTCTGGTCTCATCCCACATTATTGTTCAGACAGATATCAGTATAAATCTTATAGAACTGTAATTAGATTTAGATCTAATGCACTGCTGTGTTGTTTATTGTATATGTTGTGAACTGTATATATTATACATATACAGCTTTTGGCAGACCCATTATTATACTTCTCAGGCTACATTCATCTGTTATCTCATTCGTCAATATATGAATGATGATTTATAGTTGCTTGTTTGTTTGTTTCAGCTCCAGTAAACAAAATCTACATCCAAGGATGCAAACCCCAATGACATAACTCTCTGCACAATTTGTCTTGTTCTATTAATTTACTGGCCTAATGAGAAAGAAAAGACGATAATATCTGTCATATTTTCTGGATCAATCTCTGTAAATATTAAAGATGCTTCCAAACTTAATCAGCACCTTCTCATGCATGCATTAGGTCTAGTTGCATGTTTTCTATCTGTAATTCCATCAATATGCCCGATTTCCAGGCTGATAGCGCCATATGGAGACTTTTCATCTGGGTCCACAACGGAATGCACATATTATGGGAAACGTATAGGGGGTGTGAATATTTGGAGGTATTGACATAAAATATTGAGAAATTCCAAAAGCCACTCCTGGATGCAGTTCTGCACCAAAGACCATGTGTGTACATCAGTGTACATGTGGTGCAAATGCATCATAAAAGTTTATCTACAGTCAGTTTGTGTGTTGCGTTGCGTTTGCATTTTGTGGCACAGCGACAGAAATACAATGTTCTATTGTTGTGACAGCAATAAATTTAAAAAAAACCCTATACACACACTATTCTTTGCATAGCCTGGGACACTTTACACCAACAAAACAACAAGAATAGATGTGCAAAGGCTTTCTCTCCTTCAAAGGCAGTGTATCATTTTAACACCACAGTACAGATCTCTCACTGGTAGACATCTGTGGACAGACCAGATGTTGCAATTGTGACAAAGGGAGGTGACAACTGTCTATAATTTCTCGTAGTTTACCAGTTGAAGACAAGCAATTTCCTCCTCAAGCATTTAAATATGCAGGCGGCTGAGACTGAGGCCTCTCAAAGAGTTTTTGATCACTGTGGTGTTGCATCCTGCCTGCAATTTTAAACTATTCTGGACCAAAGTAAACATTTCAGCGCTCTGCTGCCCTTCTGCTTGGTCAGAACACCCACGGCGCGCTCCAACGCTTTAAAGGTAACACTGGAGAAAATGAATAGGCGTCCTGATGGGGCTCTAAATTTATGAAGCATCCACTTTCATGCCAGTGTACGCTCGGGTGCTCAATGCGCCAAATCATTTTCACCAAGGTCACGATGAAGACAACACTGAGTTTGTGTGATGGTAGTATTTAAGTGACAATTAGAGGGCCTCTGTTTTCTCAGGCTCAGCTGAACTGCTTCTGTTTCCACATCAAAGCCGAAGAAAGAAAATGATGCTTGAGGCCAGGTGGGAGTCTTCTAAATCCATTAGGTTGTTATATGTTGTTATATGCAATATTAAGCTAAGATAGAGCTGACAGCACATGTCACTGCAACATCACTGTCAAGTCAAACTGCTACACAGGTGCCAAATACAATGGAGAAGCTTGGAAGATGGAGGTTTGACTCTGTTCATAGAGACACAAACATGTAGAAATAACTGCAACTGCATCAAATCAACAACTGTAAACCAATGACAAATGACCACAGGGGATTGGGGATACAAGGCAAATCTTAAAAATGTAGACTTACAGTTTGTCAATGTGTAATAAAAAAATCTTCCTGCGAGCATCTAGGGATTGGGAGATTCCTGGTTTGATTCCAGACCCCTGTCCTGGAGCCTGTCGAAGTGAAACTGAAGGCCTAGCTGCCCCTGCTGAATGATTGTGAATGTGAATTTGATGTCATTTTGATGTCATTTGGAGAAAAGCATTGCAGAAGTATATAGAATGTACTAGCACAGTTACATGTTGCCATAGGGACCTCATAAGATTGTTGGCTCTCTGTGCTACTTGCTACCAAGCGACGTAATTGTGCTTTTAAGATTTGTTTGGAAGTGGAAGCTCTGAGAGGTTTTCAGACACGAAGCCGGTCATAGATGATGTCATTCTGTTAGTCTATGTTTGTTTGGAACTGAGAGACTTGTTAGCTTGTTTGTAGTATGTTAGCAAATGAGTGAAATTTCACGTCCCCAGTCTCAGCTCAACTTTACTATTATTTAAAATCTTATATTGTGTAGATGAAAATACACAATACAACAACATATTACAAATGACAAAAATGAGCACAGATGCAGTGAAAAATGTAATGCTGGCAAAACGGAACATCATGTCTTCTTATGAAGTCTCAACAAGCGAGCTAAAATCACGCTTATATTCTTTGATGCTGCTTGTACTTCAAAGCAACAGTTCAACAGGTCATATTTGTCTCTCTGCTGGAGACCAAGCATGTTCCTGTTTGCCTGTGTAATTAGGACGCCAATCATATCATCGTTGTTGCTATATAGCAAAAATAAACAAGAAGATTTTAAAGTCATGATTGAAGAGTCAATCTAGCGCTACAGAAATGATTCATACGCTTCTCCATTTAGACTTTTAAGTACCTGCAATTTCCCATATTGATTCCATGCCTTATCACATCTCCTCACACACATTTATAAAGAACTTTCATCAAATAGATTCAAAGTGGTTTCAGAGACCAACAGCCCAATGCAGTAAAAACACAATAAGAACAAATATGTCACTAATGGTGTGTGTTAGTGATTATATCTATGAGTGTGTGACTGCAGCTGTGTATGAGCTGGGGGTATTAGAATGCTAGGCAACACCATTAGAGTGTGCAGGCTCACAAAACATTCACAGAGTGCCGGGAAGGAAGGGAGACGAACGTGAAGGAGGTGGAGAAACTCACCAGACGGATAGCGAACGTTTCTCAGGTCAAGTACAACTGCAGTGCTACCAAAAAATAATTGCAATAAAGGCACAGATCTCAAATAAGGGATTGCATATAACTAATATATTAACACGTGTTACACATTCACCTGTTATGGATGCAAGTAAGGACTTACTACTCACTGTTGGTTTCATTCATAAATAACAAATCATTGGAGCTGAAGTGGATATTTACATCTATGTTGCTTTGCTTTCCACAGCTTTCCCATTATGCTACATTAATGTCAACTGCACCATCTTTTCCATTCCACTTATACATAATCCTACTGTGAAGAAAAGAGTTTTGTTTATTTTTGTGTGTTCCAGATAGTTACTGTCTCTCAGCGTATCTGCCCCCTCCGACGGGCCACTGGGGTTCATAAATTTAAAGCCAGGACAGTGAAAATGCTCACAGGCAACTGCTTGACATTTGTAATATTTTCCCAGTTTTCCCCAGTGCTTTCCCCATGTTTATGCCCCCTTGGATCAGCGAAAGCATTTGGACCAAAATCAGCATTGTCAGTCACAGCAGCTACATATAAATGCATCATTGCAGCACAAAAGTACCCATAGTGAAGGTTACAGATGAGCAGCTGGCATCTGTTCCTCGGGCCTCTCCACTTGTCTTAAACCCACAGATGAAAAGCCAGTTCACTCCATGCTCACATTGGCTAATCACACTCAGGGGTGGCATTTAACTTTCTCATTAATTAATTGTACATGGGGAGAAGCTCAACTAATATCAAAGCAGATGCTGGCAGAAGCCATGCTAGACAGTGTGTGCAATCAACGTCCTGCTCCATGTGTGCCAATGCCGCCGTCCCCAGGTCTACAGACAGAGACACACACAGTACAGAGGAATTATTTAGAAAAATCTCATTTTACTGGATATGGTCTCACAAGCTCACATCCAACTGTGAAAGATAAAAACAGTAATCCACGCTACTATGTAGATTTAAGCGTGGGATGACATTTTGACCATCAATAATTGACCTCATTGTTTATTGTGAGAGTGTTTGACCTATGACACATCCGCCCGTCTGCACAATGATTCTAAATGTATTGTTGTAACAGGAATCATTCTTTAGTTGTATTTCTCACTCGCCAATACAACAGAAACACATCAACAACAGAGCTCATCTATCTTAAATAATAAAATGAATTAGAAAATAATAGCTGCACCTTATTATGTACTTAAATAGTATATAATTAGGTGCAGCTTTGATCTTCATTTCTTTGTTAGCTGTGTAGTGTTCTTTGACTACTAATGTGAAGACTAAGGCTCCAAAACACATTTGTCTAATGTTCTATCTACTGCTGAGCTGTGAAAACAAAACACTGCAATATTCTCCCTAGTTTGTTGCCAACAATAACAAAAATGTGGCACAAGTGAAGGAGCCTGAATACCACACAAGTGAGCAATATAGAAAATGTACAATTCACAATACCACCACTAACTTTATGATATCATTTCTATCAGGTTAATCTATTTCCAGTGTCAGCTTTATTTTATTTTCTCTGGTATATCAAACAGAAGACTTCACTCTTTTAATCTTCTCTCCCTCACAGACAAAAACCACTGTAGGCCTAATTAAGGGAGCTGTGAAGTAACTGTGCTGAAAACCATAAAACCCACATAAAATACGGTATACACCACTTCCACTAAGCAATTAAGCAGTATTATGGCATGATGACCACCATTAAAAGGCCAAAAATCAAACTGGGTACTTCTGTAATTTTTAATTCAAAGACGCCGCAGTCCTATGATCAGCATAACATAATGATCCATAGCAAATTACAGGGAGAAAATAAAAAGTTTCTTCCGGAGTAACTTGGATGGACAAAGACGTAAAGCTCCCTGGTCCACATGAGTAATCACAAGCAGCGGCTGCATTACACACACTCATTATTTGCCCCAAAAAAAATGTCAATTTGAAACCAACTTTGACAACTTTGATCTTCTCATCTTCACCCAGTTTATGTCGTTCCCTCCTCCCTATGACACGGCCCATTATTCCTTCAAACCAGAATTTAAGACTACCGGCTCCAACTTTTAATTGTGTCTTCAAGTCCTCCATAGCAGTTTTATTGTTACACGTTGGTAATGAATCCGATGTGCTGACTCGGTTTTGGTCTGAACAAAAAGGATGTTCAGGGAAGTTGCTATTTTGTTTGTTATGTTATTTATTTCTTGAACCTTCGAGTTCAGTTTGTGTTTTGTCCTTGGACAATTTTGTCTTTCAGCTACATGAACATCCAGAAATACATCACAATTTACATTTTATAAACAGAAATTAATTTAAGATTTTCAACAAACTCCCAAACAAACCAACAGCACCAATGCAGCCATTCTGTGGACCTGTTCCTGTTCCTGTTCTGTTTAGTTCCCAGTTCTCTTGCTCATAATAATGACTTTGTGGGGGGTCCATGTGCCCTCATTTACTAATTACAATATTCCCAGTATGACTTGAACTCACCATAAGTCAACTTACCACTTTAAAACAGACCTGCTGAACCATCCTGGCAATCGTGCTGCATTCTGCTTATTCACATTATCAGACTGTGTGATGGACAAGCACACACTCACTCATTAGGATCACACAAACACAAACAATCTAACGCTCTCATGCCGATAGAGTAAACAGCTACTTAGAGATGCAAAAATATGATCTCATTCCCTCACAATATTTTCCCTCTTATCACCTAATGAATTCATTTCATAACTGTTTGCCATCAAGTGCCGCTGTGAGACATTTCACCCCTTGGTCGACACCAAGTGAGTCGTCCTTGAGAAAAACTCACTTCATATCTCCACAAACTGAGAAAGAGAAGGAAGAAATTAATCAGAAGAGACAGACAGGGTCCTCATCTACCAACTGTGGTTTGGGGAAAATGGTAACACATTATAAAGCGGACCTGTAATAAATCTTTAAATCTAAGAGGACTTACTGCAAGTTTCCTCTTCTTCACCCAGTTCCAGTTCATCCACAGAGAGCAACTGAGAGGACATCCCTGTTTCATCCTGTTCATCAGTTCTTCAGCAGAATTAACAATATAAAAACTTTGCCAAAGCCAAACCCTATTGATATAGAGGTCATTTATTCAATTTATTCAGACAGGACGCAGTCTTTAGTTCTTCATGGTCAGCATGACATGAAGTAAACAGAAGCCTGCTGTCCTTCGGTCCAAATAAAAGCTCTCAAGCAAAGGTTGTCCAACAGCAGCAATGGTGGAAGTATGAATGAAGTATTAGAGCATTTTTCTTTTGGACCTGTATTTAGAAAGTATGGGGACAACAGCTGCTTCCCTCAGCGTAATGGTTCAGAGCAATGAAGAGGCAAGTGCACTAATCTGTATTTCAGACATATTACAGTCAGACCAGCACGGGTGCATGTTTTCAGCTGGGTAACTGCATCATGCAACACAGTTAAGGCTACTTCAATTGAATTTCATTAGAGTTTTACATTTTGTTTTGTTTACTTTTTGTGCTCATTTGAATAACATGTAAATCCTCTTTCTCCCGAGGGTTGGAATTTTTGCAGCACACTTAATACACAGCACACTAACAGTCCTGCAAGTTCTGTTCCTGCACAAAATGTGGAGAGCGATTTCTCATCATAACAGATTTCCTTTTAGACATTTAGTCATCTGATTCTTTAATGGTAAGCTTCACATTGCTTTATATGAGGCTTCATGTTGCTGTGAACTAAAGGCATTGAACTGTAGTTGCCTATTAACAAAGACAGCAATTGAATATAAAACCCTGTCATTTTGATATTTTGCATATGTTTTGCATTAATCATAATTAACAGTAAGCATGTAAAGTTGTAAGCATATCATTCATTTCATGGTGTACATCACAGCACATCACATTTCACACAATAGAACAATAACCATTTAACTATTACAGAATGTGTTTAAATGGCATAAACACCCAAGGTGCTGCTGCAAAAGACAAACATAAGTCACGGCCATTCCAACTTTGATCTATTCATATTACAATTTGTATATTCATGTGGTCGGGTGTAATCTGAGGAATCACACAGCCTTGACAGAGAGGAAAGTTGTCTGAAGGCAAAACACGACCCTGAAAATTCAGAAGCATGAAAACTGGCTCGGTAATTAGATGCCAAATTAGTCCACCTGGACCAATTAAGCAAGACAAGACATGGGCGCTCTGTAATGCTTTGTCAACAGAAATGGAACCAGTACAAGGAGACAGATGGGTTGAGGAGGAACAAGTCTGAAAGAGAGACAGAATAGGGCGGGTTCATGAGAGCATGTGCCCTGATTAAAGAGAAGATGATCAAAGAGATTTTAGAGAAGATTAAACAAGCCTTTAGAGGAAAAAAGCTCCTGTCATTTCCTGCATTAAGTCTATATTCAAATGTAATGCACACTCATTGCTTGATCTCTTACAAATGACGATGCTTTGATTTGGATGCCTTAAATCTAAATGGATGCTCTCAGCGCTGCACTTTGAATTCTTCACATTTCTATTGCGATTTTCTCCCTTTTGAAATTTTGCCTTTACAGTTTGAATAATATATTGAAAACAACATACAGTATAGTAAATGTTAAAGGTAGATTCAGCCAATCAGCTTAAACCTGTCCTCACTCTAACAGGACACAATACACACAAACACACAGGGAAGGCTGAAAAATCTTTCAACTCGATTTTCAGCATCTGATTAATGTTGTGAGGTAACTAACTAACATGCCAGGCAATAATATGGGATCAATGGCTCCGCAGCAGCAGCACCGCGGTTTGACAGCAGAACAATACAGCAGCGACTGCCTCCTCAGCCCTCACTCTCTCCTTGCTTCTAAACGTTCCTGAGCAATAACAGAAGCAGCTGGTTATTTCTTTGTTAATAACTGGGTTACCTCGCAGTTTAATTGTGCGAGTTTGTGGACGTTGACATTTGGGCTGTCAGTTTTCCCATTGCCAGCAAACAGGCTGCACTTTTGTTCCGTCTCACGCAATTATTGCTTAATTGGAGTTGTGCTTAGCTGTTTGGAACATTCATCTCAAAAACTGATATGGATAACTGTGATGTGAGCAGAGCTTTTGTTTGAACTACAAAGTAATTGTGTTGCATCATCAATTGTTTCATATATGTGATCTATATTGGATTGTATATGGATTGTCTGAGAAAGACAGATACACAACCTTGGTTTGCATAATTAACATACACCCAACGTTACACTCTCACTCTGTAAGTATGATTGATGTGTGGTGTTGGCGTTACATTCCAGGAGGTTTTTTCTTCCCATGCCCATATCTGATTTTCCTTCCACTTGTCAAAATGAGCTTCAAAAACCCACAAAGAGTGTGCTTAAAGAGCTGCAATGCATTGTGGGCCAGTGACAAAGAGGTTAAGTCCTGCTGCTGAGTTATAGATTTCCCCCTCTGTAGTTGTAAACCATTAGTACAAAATGGTGAAGCAAAGAAAAGCATGTTGCACTGTAACACAGATCTCAGAGCTCAGACCACAGATGCCACTTCCATGTCCCTCTGGTTAAACATTATCCAACGTTGTTCTTTTACATTTCCTTGGAATATGCTAAATATTATTCCTTAATGTGTCTTAAGTTGATCACATGATAGAGTTGCAAAGCGGCTGCAGTCGGCCATAAACCTTTGGCTGGCAGGATTCACAAGCTGTTTTCATTGTGTTGGTGCACCTGCAAGCCGAAGATAAGGGCAGCAGTGATAACAACCTGTCTGCATCCTGACATTTCTCTGGACCCTCAGCAATGAGCTGTTGGCCACAGCCGCCTAGATGGAAGTGGAACTGAGATTTGAAGGGGGGAAAACAGCTTTGTGTCACGTGTGTTTGTATAAAAAATAAGAACTATTCAAAATGGCAACGGCAAATGTTCAGGGATAGCTGGTATTGATTTCAACAACAGAAAAATGTTCCTTTAAACAATACTAAGCAAGCAAATTATACTGTTATCAGCAAAACAGAGGTCGATGCCCTTTTGTGTACACAACACACAGTGCCTGTCTATCATCCAAAGCTCTGCAATGGTTCGTTCAGTCACATTATTTGAATTTGCAGGTTTGACAAGGAGAGCTAAATTGAATTAGTTATCAGCTAATGTAGAAACTGTCACTGCACTGTCAACTAAAAAGATATCACCATCCTTTTGATCTGTAGAAATATTTGAACTATGTTTGAACCACCTTTGATGCACCAGGCAGTTCTGCAAAGCTCTGTTGTTGAATAACAGTCAGTCTCCTTCGAGGGACAAAGGTGTGTATGATGAAGTATATGATAGGTAGTTATCTTGAGATTCTAAATTCCACAATAATTCTTTACCTACTGTGCGATATGATTCAGTTAAAATGTGAATCATAGCTTAGATTGATAGGAAATATCTTAAATAAATGAAGCCCTGTGGGAAAATAAGTTTCTCTGAGTTTCTTGGCTTTGGAAACAGAAATATGAACAGGCTACTTCTCCGGTCTTAATCATTCTTGACGTGAAACATTCAATTGCAGTGATTATACCTCGTTGTGCTGCTTGGCTTGGTCTCAGCCAACTCCACCAGATAAATACTGTGGTATTTTATTGCCACGCTTGACTTTATGATACAGTTTTGTTCCATTAATCTACACCTGTGACACCGGCATGCAATGTGTCCGCCATGTTGAAATATGTGAGCTGGAAGTGTTTACATTCATTTTCCTCTTATAGGTCTTGATATTTACAACGTGAACATCGCCAAGATGCACTATTAGTGGCATTGTGCATTATTTGTGATGTTTTATGACCTGAAGTTTTCCAAATACAGATTTATTTACTTGAAAAAGCTGCTTTATATTATTGTGAAAAGTGAGACGAGGATACAAAATGGAAATCTTCAACTATCAGTCAGTCGTTTACACAGAAATCCTGTACAAAGAGTATTTTAACCCGTTAACATATTATATGCACACTCAGAAGCCACTTTATTAGACACACCTGTACAGTGCATTACAATACAACAGCCCTGCTATAAACCCTGCCTTTGTGAGGCTGATAAAGCTCTGTGCTTGTTGACATTATGTCAGCAAGGTGTAGATTCAACCTAATGATAAAAATGCCGATTGAATGAAACAGTAATCACCTCTCAGGCCAGACCAGGCAACAGCCTACATGCACTCAACTGCATCTTAAATAAATTGTGCTGAAAGCAGGTAAATGGTGCCCATGATGTTTGCTTTCCCACTGGAATGCATTTAGGTAGGCAGCTCACTCTCCTGGGCAATTCCTAAACCCAGAGTCATTTAAGTGTGTTTTTGCATCGCCCACTAGTGAAGCAGCCCGTTGGGAAAAGTCCCCACACTTCCAATGGTTGCTCCACAATTGGCTGCGGCTCCGTTTTTTGCCCATTTCAGCTTTTGAGTCAAACAAGAACATTTTTACTTTCCATGAAATGCACCATAACACATTCTGTGCTGGCTGTGCAGCTTTGGGTGTAATGAGGATGGATTCTGAGACTACAAGGTTTGCCATCTCTCAAATCCGTGACATTAAATCAGCAATTGAGCGCTTCATACCTCAACCCATGGAAAACATTGATACTGGACATGACTGATGTGGATGAGACCAAAAATGAAACGACTGCAAGTTGTCCTGACATTACACAGAGGTCAATAAGACAAAACCCATTAATCCTGCCATGCACAAAGTTCAAGCTGGACCATCCAGACAAGGATCAACTCAAAGTAACACTTGAGTATTGACAAGAAATGTGAATAATGGCGTTTTTGTTGTACTTGGAGCACAATAAATCCAACAGCACAGGTTAGGAAGAAAACACAACCTTTAAATCCTCGTATGGAACGGAGTCTAAACATAATAAATATCACGGATAGTGTTTAAAAGTAAGATTTTGATGTATTATTGGCATTAAAATGTGACTGGCTTGTTTTTAAAGTAAATATAGCATAGTTAATGTGACATCCAATTTTTCACATCATCCAATGGCTATAAAAACTCATTCATGCCATCATTTACTTAAGAATGTTCATCACTTACGACAGAATATAAAAAGAAGATTGGACCTTTCCCACTGTTGATTTCATCCAATAGCAGAGCTTCTAAGCGTTTGCCATTATATGAGGCTCAAAAGGATGACATCATCGCCAGAGCAGTGAAGGGTGGGAAATGGAGCCAAAGCCAAACAGATGCAGTTTTTTGTGATGTAATTCTGTAAAAATGTGAATTAAAATGCACATTTTAGCTTTTCTGGGGCGCTTTGGCCCAATATAGGATCACATTGTACTGAAAGAAATTATTAAAAATGATTCCCAGTTATCCAGAAGGATCAATTTTGGTACAGATCCGAACAGGAGGGTTTGGAGCACAACCCTATGCACTATAAAGAGTTATATTACTCATGTGGAAGGTTATAGATGTCAAATATAACAATGACAATTTTGTTTATTGAAAAATGTTCATTTTGAGTAATACTTTTTGTGATTCAAGCGTTAAAACCATAAAAACAAGCCAGAAACACAGGCAGTGCAGCAAAAGAGTCATGATGTCATGATGGTCGAAATGTTCCCAAGACCTCTGGATGATCATACAGAAGAGCAACTGTCCTGTGTGTTTGTTCAGGTTCCTTGGTTGCTGTATGCAGGTGCAATGAAACAAAGACATTTATGGCATCATCATCATTTTCAAACCATTTGACCAAGTCAAACTGTCAGCCGTATAATTGCGATGGTTCTGTGGAGTGATTTTACTTTGCAGGCTTTGTGAAGGATGTGCACAGCATGCTGGCAAGTTTCAAAGCTCCAAATCTCCGGAACAATGTTTAATGCAGTATTAATTAAAGAAAGACATTAAAACTAAAGATGAAATACCGTCTCTTCCAAATCATTTGGCAATGAAATGCAGCGGGTGAAAGATGATCTGTGTTTCTGTGTTTGTGTGTCTGTCGACTGTTCAAGAAAGGAAAATGAGTAACATCCATGTGAGCACCTAAAGTGGAGTGAGCGGCATACACAGATTTCCATCTCACACAGAGTTTGTATAATGAAAAGTCAAATGCAATATCCATGTAGTGTGATTCCTGCTATATTACTGGATATAGTTCACTGTTCCATAGCGCTGGATTTTTAAAGGTGAAATTAGCCCAGTAGCAGTCCATTATCTCACACAGCATGGAGTACATATTTTTATTTATTTATTTTCTGTTCAAACATGGGTCAAGGTGACCCTCCTCTTTCATTGGTGCCGTATGGCCCCGAGCTTACACAGTATCAGGCCCATAATCCAACGGAGACGAGGCGTCAGAGAGGAAAATGAGCATCAGGGGCAATAATAGGCTGTTTTATGCTGTGTGCTGTGACACACTGGAAGACAATCAGTGGCTGTTTGGGACATCTCACCACTGCAGTGTAATAGCTGTGGAAACAGGTTTGATTATATCCAACACGTCACCAGGAATGTTGACCAATCACAACACAGCATGTACAAAACAGGATACTTCAGCAATTTTGGGTCCAATTACTGCAATTTCTTTGACTCAAAATAAATAAAAATGTAATATTTTTTACAACATTTGAAGATGGGGCAAAAACAAAAGCTAGAAAAGTGAAGCAGTAGCAGCAAACACACATGGTGCAGCAGGAAACATCATTACTTGTCAACCACATTATGCTTTGTTAACAATGTGCTGTTTTCATGGGGGTAGATGTGTTTGTGGTAAATGTGTTGTGCAAATACAAAAACATATGATAATATAAAAATAAATGCTTTGCTCTGACCAAAGAGTGCACTTTACTCTGAGTGCACCCTTTACAATGTTTTTCATTAAGATAGAAATCCGTCTCTATTAATGCCTCCCTGAAGATGAACAACAATGCTTGAAATGTAGGTTAATGCCCCCACACTGAAGTAGAGAGAAATAAGGGACCCATTAATGCAGTGAACTATAGTGTAGCATGCTACCGTTTTCCATCAAGCCCTTCCATCTCTGTCTGTATCCATTACATGTACATAGACTTCATGCTCAATACCAACTCAAGGGCATGAAGTGTTTTGCTGTGGTTAGTGTGTTTAGTCTCCATGGCAACTGATTTCCATCACAGGACAGTTGAGTACAATTCAAACAAATTTGTAAAGAACCAAATACCTGTTAAGCAGTTCCTCCAGCTTTTTGAGATTCCGCCAGTCGATGGATTTCATGCAAATTTCCTGCGATGCTGCATAATTTCTGAGTTTACTGGATATTTACCGCATCATTTGCAAACATTAGCAAAATCCTAGTGTGAGGAAGTCTCCCGGAGCTTTCTGAAAGCAACAGTGGCGCACACAGAAGGGTCACAGTTGTGAAAGAAATCACAAACTTTCTGCAGAATTCTGGAAATTGCTGCATCAAAATCAGTGATTTTGATAGCAAAAATCATCAAAAGAAATCGAGAAATCCTCAGGGGACTGAATTTCAGAAGTTCCTGTGCCTTCTGCTCAGCAAATACAAGAATAGGCTTTACATTACATTACGGTCATCTAGCAGACGCTTTTATCCAAAGCAAATTCCTATAAGTGCATTCAACATAGGTAGATAAAAGAACTTCAGGTCACAAGAAATCGTACGTGCATTTCCTTCCAAAACCAACAGCTAAGAGCATAACTAGAGCTAGAGTAGAATTGCAATAAGTTAGGTACCAAGATGAATGAGAAAAAAAGAGGACAAATTAGAAAACAAATAAGTGCATCAGAAGAGCTAGGACAACATACGCTTGCAGTCCTCATATCAATGACAAGGACCAAAGTGGTTGAGGAAATGAATGAAAGAAGGAACGAATCAATGAATGTACTGGATTGGAGGACATTTGCTTTGTACAAACTTCATTTGGAACTAACCTGAAGGACGCAGGAACTTTTCTCCTGAAGTGCACAGACAAATTAAAAATGCAGTATTTGTTTCTTTTTCATTTTGAGTAAAACGACAATCTTGTAAAACAGGATCCACCAATTAAGTTTGGTTGAACTTAATTTGCAATTTATCTGAATGCTTAAGCAATTGCGATGAAACAAAATCACCACAGACATGAAAATACCAACGACAGAGACCAGCGGCTTTTCCTCAGAAATGTTGCACAATGTGGTTTTTGGAATTTGTACATTTTCACACTGCACATTTCACACAACAACTGGGAGCTGTAATTATGATCTCAATGTGTAAGGGTCAGAAGGATTAAGTATGTTATTTGTTTTGCTGGCAGATTTATCTCAGTGGAAACGTCTCAGATAAAAATGTATGAAGTCATTGAAGGAGAGGTTGATGTACTGTATCTCACTCAGTTTGGTGTTTAATAATGTGATCGTGTTGAGAAATATCCAATCAATAAGTAGATGAACTAGTACGTTTACCTCAGATGCAGAATACAGAGTTGTGAGAAATGTTGTTAAGATGGGATCAGATCCAGGAAATTAAATTGCAGAAGAGATGAGATACAAGATACAAGATGTGTCATTATTCTCCACAGATAAGATACAAAGTAAAAAAAACTTCACAATTATTATATCTAAAGAAAATTGGATATAATTTGTCACTTATTGCAACAGATATGTCTTCTTCACACTAACGAATAGAGACCAGATGACATCTTCTCCCTGTGAGACTCCTGACATCTCCTCTCCACACTTTCAATGTGCCAAGTTCATTTCTGTAATTCTCCCCTTTGGTTTGTTAGATTCTCTATTTTTCCCAGATTTAATCAGAGTTGAACAGATTTTGACATTTTGTGTGTGTAACATTTTCTCTTTGGTCAGCAAAGCGAGCATTTCTTAATTTAAACCCCGAGCTTTGTAACCGTGGTGTTTGAGGTATTTATTGATGTGAGCTGATTCACGCTTTCCATTATTGTTCTGGACTGCAGATGGCGTTCTCTGAGTGGGTCTATATCAAGGTTCATGGCACTATTTAATGGAGCTTTGGGTTTAATAGACTCTTGGACTGCTTGGTTGCGATGTTGCCAGTATTTTATGGATTTAATTTTTTGTTCACAAGGGGGGAAAGTTACAGTTCAAGTTGTTATTGGACGTATTACACTGTAAACTTAACAGCGAGTCACAGAAAAGCCCAGGGAAAGAAAAATCTTTGTCTATCTTTTGTCAGAGGATAAATTCCTCTCATTCTCAATCATAGTATGTTGTAAGGAGACATATCAGTCTTCAGACCCTTCACCTTCCTCATCATATGATCTCATGGGAAATGACTCTACCTACCATGAATTTGGATTAAATTATATTTACATTTGCACCGCTCTCAATGTAGTCTAACGTCATTAAAATGGATACGTAATTGAAAATGAAAGTTATTTATGAGACTCAGAAACAATGACATTATTTCAGCCCCTCAATTATGACTCATGCAGCTGCAACCTTCATCACCGGCACCCAAAATACTGCCACTAATGTATTTCTAAAGTAATTATGCTCAGAGGACTAATGGATACGACATGCTGGTTAGGTTCCGTTGGCTTTTTTTACTCATTCAATCAAGCCGTCTATTAGTCATAATACTTCAGCATTTTGATAAGTCCGATCCTTAAATGTACACACCAACACTAATATGGTGTTGTTTTCAAAGGACTAAAAATAAACATGAACACAATACGGGCCTAGTTGTTAGTTAAACAGAAAATAAGGAAAACAATGGATTTGTAAGGCAAATATCCAACACATGCACAAGATGAGTTTCCACCCTCTAATCAACAATGAGGAGAGACGTCTGTAGAATGCTGATACGGTATAGACTGATACAGTATAGACATGTTAACTATAAAGTGATTATTCGAATTGCATGGAAGGGAGATTCAGGACTTTTTACATGTACTGTATATATGTTGTCCAGATTATTCCAACTCTGTATGTTTTCCCTTTTGTGATTATGTTCCAACAATGACTCTTGGTGCGGACAAAGAACTATGAAAGTAAATCCTAATTCTGTTATTGTAAGCAACATCTCCCTGCTCTGACTTTCTCCTCACCTGTGGCGTTTGTTGATATATTTTGCTTTGGTTGAAAATGTTCTGTGTGGAGCCAAACAGAAACAACTCTAAACGCAACAAAAGTGACAACTAATTTACTGAGTCAGACCACAGCGATACACAATAGCCCTGTATAGATCGCACACTGTGGGAGCTGGCCAAGTGTCTGAATGTTCCATAAATTGCCCTTTGTGTTTAAACTTCAGCAGACTCAGGCTCTGCTGGTCTAATAGAGGACTTTCTCTCCTCACCAGCGCTGCTACTGGGGCCACAATCGTCCAAAATCAGTCATTTCGGCTCCATCATGTGTGCCACTGCAGCAATCAAACACTTGGTTCGGCTGCCTTCCCGCTACTTAAAACCAGGAACCAGACTCTGTGTAGTTTAGCCAAATTTTGTAGAGGACTGAGGTTTTTTAATTATACATCGACTAGACTGAATAAGCACTCAAGGCAATCAAGATTTGAGTGTAAACTAATGGGTTTGTAGCTGAATTTAAAGTCCTGGCACTCTTCTGCGTTGACTGTGCCAAACCTCCCTAAAATCACCCCATATTCCCAACTTTTCTCTAAAAACTCTTTTGCTGCCTTTATCTCACCTGTTTATTGGTGATTGATGACTCTATTTGCATGCATCTTTACTTTAAACACAACATCCACTGAGTAAAACAGGGAACAGAAGGGAGTAAAGGGGCGTCAGTGATTTGTTACCCCCAGGTGTTTACATTAAATCCTTGTGACAACACACTGGTGGCTAATGCATTTACAACAAGCAAAGTAATTGCATAATCTGCACTGCAATCTGGTAACCTGTGGGAATGGCCAAAATATATTTCCGAGGCATTGTTGTAATAAAGACGGATGTATGGAGGCTGCAGCTTGCGGCCTCTCCTTCTGGTGCAGAGGGGGGGGTGAGAGGAAGAGAGAGAGCGAGAGGCAGAGAGAGATACACTGACGAAGGAAAAGAAAGGTTATTGATTTCATAAATTGCCTTAGTCAATTCTAAATTGTGATCTGCTATGAAGTACAGACATATCCCCTTGAAATTGTCCTTTCTTTGAAGCCTAGACGATCATCAAGAAAGGCAAAAGCATAAATATAACTGAGAGCTTTGTTTCAATAATAGATAAATGCAGAAAATGAGATTTCCAAACACCCACAGTGTCTTATAAACAAGCAGCGGAGATGGCAAAATTTCCCTTGACACAAACAAATATCTTGTGTTATGTCAACCATCCACTGAATAACTGGGGAGGAATTTGTTTCTTAAAGAAAACAATCCAGCTATTTGCCTCTCAATCTGAGTTTCATATCGCCTATTTGTGATGTTTTGTGCATTCCAGGAGTCAATTCATGGATAAAGTGATGGCATTTCTCTCTCATTTTGTTGTGTGCTATCTAGTCTGCTTGCAAACGAGGCCTTTGACTCCCCAGTATGTCTTTTCACTCCTGTTATTGCTATAAATCAAAGGGCGGACATTCTGTGTATTTAATACAGGTTGATGCTTAAATTCCCAATCACCCACAGAATCACTTGTATGCAGAACTCGTTAACTTAGAAACCCTCCAATCTTGAACTAAAAGGAGAAGACATTCTTACAGCTTACACTGACTTTATCTCTGTAATAAAAGAGGCGATTGACCTTCATTATATGCAGATTAATTTTCAAATTTCTTTGAGCTTCATAAAACCTATACTGTGTCAACACACTCCTGGTGATTGAATTCTGTTTTTGCCAAGCTAGAAAATGAAAATTTAAGCCTGAGTCATGTTTTGAAATAATGGGGGGAAAAAATTATAATGATGTTATTTTAGGGGCAGATCTGATGCTTAAAACCTTTTTCTTATTGTGCTGAATTGCAAAATATGAGATCTCACATTTCTTCCCCACACACACCAGTAATGATCTATCAGTGCTGTTAGAATTTCTGTGAGCAGGTTTGCACTTTAAAATTCACAACTGTGTTTTTCTGTGTATTTTCCTTCCTGTAACATACATGCATGCAACAAACACGACTCCAGATACTGTCAGAGGAAACCATGTTCAACTGAAGGAAAATGCACAATGGAGTTAGATAGTTTCTATTTGCCCACATTCAATTTTTGGGACAACAGCATGAGATGGTCTCATCGCTGACAGCTGAGTTCATGCATCTAAAACTGACTTGGTTATGACGCATCAGGGAACTGAAGTCACTCTGACCTTGCAAGCTTTTATGTCAGTGACAGAAAACCTTTGCTCATGGGCGAATAATGAAAACGAATGAAGATTTCAGAATTGAATACAGGCTGTCAGAGCGAAATGAAAATACATACAGCACAAGCACCAAGCTGAGCGAAGCAGCCTCACACTCTACATGAGATGCTACCTGATTACAGTCACACCTCCTTTGAATCCTCTTTAGTGTCTTGGGGCTTAGAAGTTTTCATTTTATAAAATGTGCTCAAATCACACATTTCCTGCTTATTAAGGTGCGTCGCCTGGGACTGGGATGTCATCTGTTGCTAATTCGCTGTAGGTAAATAGATTGTGACAGATGGATTCAAGTTTTCAGGATTGGAAGAAGGACGCCTGTGTCCCTTATGAATCCATCTCTTATCTGTAGTCCTCTGCTGTGAAATCTTGCCATTGAAGCAGAATGTGTGATCCTAAACCTGCTTCATATCTGAGCTGGTCCCCGGCAAACTAAATGTATTTAGCTGCTGCTGCAAATAGAGCAGGGAATTCAATAAATGCTTTTATTTAGGGCTCTCTGAGTAACCAAGGTATCAGCAGCAAAGTGATTCATTCTGTAAACACTGAAAACATATGCAGATCAATTTGGCTCACTGACAAACCGGCTTATTGAGGAGCGTCAGGCTTGCGGGGGCACCCGTAGGTGCAGGCCTGACACCTGAGTGAGGTGGATGGACAGGAGACATCGCTTGCCGGTTGTGTTGTGCTGTGTTAATTTCCGTAAGCAGTAATTTCCCACTTGGAAGAAAGAAAGTGGAGGAGGTATTTTAGTGTTATTCAGAACGTCAACCCAGTGCGGCAAACACTCAGAGGGCCTCATAATATTGACATATGAAAATGAGCCACAACCCCCCCCCCCCCCCTCCCATCGTGGCAGTGGAAGAATCCGAAAGTAGTGAGTGGGGAAAAAAATGGTTTGTTAATGGAGGACGTACAGTGAATTCTGATTCTGTTTAGATCCAGATTCTGATCAGAAATGAAAAAGGCTAGAAACTCAAATGTGTCACTTTGTTTCCACAGTATGAAAAGGTTTTGACATCATAATTATGGCTTTGGACCCTGCAGAATGTGACGTCTGCTGTAGAGCCAATTGTCTTGAGAAATCTTTTTGCACAACAAGATGTCAGTAAAATTCTGGATTTATAATGGGGCGTCGCAGCAGCAATAAACTCTCTCTCTCTCTCTCTCTCTCTCTCTCTCTCTCTCTCTCTCTCTCTCTCTCTCTCGCTCTCTCTCTCTCTCTCTCTCTCTCCTCCACTTTTTATTATCTGCTGTTTTTGTAATTTGTCGGAAGTCCTCATTTCCTGCTGTTGGACGGTGACAACATGACATGTGGAGTGAATAAATGTTCCTCCTTTTGCGATGGATGAGTCAGTGTACGATGATTTCTTACTTTCTGCAAATGGCAGAAAGCAAAAAAAGCAGCAGAGACGACAAGAGGAGAGAAATGTTCCAAACTGGAGGTTGAATTGGTTGAATTCTTGGTTCCGAAACACTGAACAGTGGAAAGAAAACAACTAATGCACATCACACAGTGACAAATAATCAAACTAACCACGTCAAGCTGCATAGATAAATTAAGCTCAGAATAAAGCCGTGAGCTGTGTGTGTGTGTGTGTGTGTGTGTATATCGTGTTTGATAATGTTGGTATTAGTCATTTTCACACTGGCCGTATTTGAAAGCAAATAATGTTACATCAGATCCCTCAGCAGAAGCTTCAGCACTGTGATAAAGTGACGTGCTGTATATATTGGCCTTGTGCCAGTAAAAATATTTCACACATTGTTAATTGTGTCACGCATTAGGTTACATTAGCCAAGTGTGTACAGGAATACATTAGTAGCGACTCTGGGAAGTTCTACCATCTTCGTTGCAGTTCTCCACGTATATTGAGAGTCTCTCACCGCCACAGAGGGGAGGAGAGGAAAATGTTTGAGCTCAATTTAGCAAAAATGCAGAAAGAAAGAAATCTGAAATATAATTGATCTCTTAATAACGCTAAAATGCAATCAGTGTATTATAATTATTTATCTTTATTTCTTTCAAAAACAAGTTCTGATTTGGTGGCATTTACACCTTGAATTACAAAAGTTGATAATTAAGTAAAAGTAATTAAGAAAAGAATAGAGAAAGTGTTGCTTCATTACAAAGCTGTCAAAACTCTGTGGAGAAGTTTTGTCCAATTTTGGAAGAAAGAAAGAACTTTTTGTACGTGGGCAGATACTGATGTACAGCAAAGTGCAACTCCTGTAAATGACAAAAGAGTGATTGGAGACAGGGATGTGATGCAGGGACATGTTGGTGTTGTTCAGGTGCACTTACATCTGAAAAGCTGCCACTGCACGTCACGTACATCTGTGCCAGAACGTGCAGGTCAATTGCATCTTACATGATGCGGTGACATGTGTTTCTTCTGTACAGAGACTGAATTAGAATGCAAATGTGAAGCCTGTATGTGCTCAAACATTTATGCCAATGCAAGTTCTTGACTGAATGCAGTAAATGAACCCTACTGATTATGCAGGTATTGTCTTGGCTGTATAGATACTGTAAATATAATCCCTGGGGCGGCAGCAGCTCAGTTCATAGGGAACCGGAGGGTCGCCGGGTTGAATCCCGTGTGGACCAAGAAAGTGGGCTGACAGCTGGAGAGTTGCCAGTTTGCCTCCAGGGCACTGCCTAGGTGCCCTTGAGCAAGGCACCAAAACTGCCTCACAGGCGCCGTATCATGGCTACCGCTGTGACCACTCTTCTTCTACTATACATGCCACCTGCAAACATCCATTTGTCTATATGTCTTATGTGCAACACCAGTAGATCTACATACGGTTGTTCTATGTGTGTGTCTCACAATGTTTCTGTTTCCTGTATAATTTGTTTGCTGGTGTCAAATGTTCTGACGATGTTTGAGATGATCCATCATTTCTGCATCTGCACTTTTGAGATGACTTCTATGACTGTAGTGTTTTTGATGCCTTAAAGACCATTTATGGTTTAATGATGACTGTGATATTCTCTCTATGTGTGTCTTTGAGTCACACCCTCCTGTGCTCAGTCCTTGATTCCACAATCCTCTACATCTTAACCTCAATAATAGAAATAAAGTCAACATGGCAGCCACAGCCTAAACCTTCCGGCTAACACCGGTGCCCCTGAGTTGAAAAGTAAACTGCCCAGATTCTTGCAGTACCCTTCTGGTGATGTGCTGACTTTGAGCATGAAAAGTGATTTCTAAAAAGAGAAACATCTTCTCAAATTCAAAGGGATAGAACTATCTAGGAAGTGTAGGGAGAACATCAGGGCTGACCTTGTGTGGCATCAAAAAGCCCATAAATATTAAAAAAAAAGTCTGTGTTGGATCCTTTGCCCTCAGCAGTGCAGGGAAAGGTCGCAGCCCAATCGAGTCTAAATCTGTTTTCTAACACCCAAAAAAAATGACATGATGTGCACGGCCACTTCTCCTGGAGTGTTATCGTCATCATTCTGTAGAAAAAGACTGGGGATTGCAACGACCCAGACTACTCAGCTGCACCACAGAAGCAACAAAAACAACAGTGCTTATAATAAAAATGGTATTACTGCTGCTACTGTGGACACTAATCATCCTCCTTTTTAACCATAACACATAGAATCCATCACAACGTCAATGTCCATAGGAAAATACATTGCAAGGCCATAAATCATAAAGGTACACTGTGTTATGACACGTACACATACATTACACAAATCCTTCACTTTGATTTCACCTTTATGGAGCTTTACTCTGTCACAAATGTGTGTATTCTCATCAAACAGCCGTGCAGGTAAATGCAGGGAGAGAGAAGAGAGGAAACAAATGTTAGGAAACGCCAAAGCATCTGAGTCCATTGTCAAAAGCAATAAGAGCTAATCAGAATTGATCCTTATGTAGCAACAACGCTCAGGAAATCCATCCATTGATAAACACTTTCTGCAGAAAGTCGCACTGTGGCCCCAGCAGTGGCTTTTCGTTTCCATTTGTGAAAATGAGCGGGCAATTTATTTCTAATCCAAAAAAGGTAGGAATGGGCTAAACACAATAGTGTCTGCATCGCTCCTTCAATATGATTTATGGGACAGAATCTCCGTATATTTCTTTGGCGATAATAAGAAAATACAGCAATAAATCTGGAAATGTCAGGCAATTTTGTTATCATCTTGTTGGAATATCTGAATACATTATCTGCTAGGGGAGAGGAGAGGAGAGAAGAGGAGAGGAGAGGAGAGGAGAGGAGAGGAGAGGAGAGGAGAGGAGAGGAGTGGAGAGGAGAGGAGAGGAGAGGAGAGGAGAGGAGAGGAGAGGAGAGGAGAGGAGAGGAGAGGAGAGGAGAGGAGAGGAGAGGATGGACAAAGTGGACAAACAAGTGGTGTTAGTGGACAAATGCAGGATTGTTGCTTTGAGTTCAACTGCTACCCGATAGAGAGATAGATAGATAGATAGATAGATAGATAGATAGATAGATAGATAGATAGATAGATAGATAGATAGATAGATGGATGACCTTGTAACATGCCTTTTCAGATGCTGATTATGTTCCACTGTACAGTATACAATTGTGTAATGAAGTATAATTATGGTGCAATCATATAATTATGGTGGGTGCTGCAGTAATGTGGAGGAGCTTTGAGAGCAGTGTTTCTTCGAGGGCTTTGATTATTTATGAACACATCTTTCTGTACAGCAGTGATCAGTAATCACTTGGGATAAATAAAGCCCACATGCACAATTTTGTTCCTGGACATGGTTGTCATCATTGCAAAGGTCATTGAAGACCCCTCCCCCTCCCCCACACCGCCCCCTCTCACTGACACCACACACACACACACACACACACACAGAGCAGAGGCAGAAAGAGGCTGGTGTGGAGATCAGCAGCTCATTTGTCTCTTTATCAGACTGTGTCTCTCCCTCTCTCCAGAGGAGGTGTCTGTTTGAAGAATGTGCCACGGTTGGGAGGATGAATTTGCATGATGAACTTGGGGATTTATTTATTTATTTCCCCGTCAGCCAGCACCCCCACTATCATCACCATTCCTAAAACTGATTTCCATTCTACGCAGGGCAGCTACAGATTCCTTGCCAGTTGCAGCCAGTGTCTTAGATAATGACTACGCCCCTTAAGCTGTTGCACATAGAAAAGCAAAGATTTGTTCCACTTCTACGCTGCATTCCAACGTAAATCTTCTCTGTGCCATTGGAGAGCATGATAGCCTCAAACACAGCGTACATTAAACAGTAATATTCAGAACATACAGACGGCCTCAAGGAGAATATAACACCACGTAGGTTCAAGTGCGTGCGATACAATTTAATTACAGAGTACATTTTGTTTCAGGCTCTCATTCCATAAACGTGTGTAACGTTGACTGCTAAGCTTTGCTCCACTTCATCTCCCACTTGTTTCCTTGAAAACAGATCTACAGTAGTAGATGAATGGAGGAGAAGCACTGTTCACAGAAAATTAATTTCAACAGATAATACACCATTGACGCTTTCCACCGCACTTAAGCTTCCTTGAAACAAAGGTGCTGTACTGTACTTTGAATTTTGTAATTTGATTACTTGCTCATTTCATAATGGACTGGTCTGAAAGAGCCTTGTTGACTTGCATCTGACCCTGGGAGTCGATCTGTTCTGTTTGTTTGTTCTTGGCTTAAAACCTTGAATTACTTTGTTGCCACCGCCACAATGACTACGACACACGCAGGAGAAAGGAACTATCATCTCCTGCAGATACACACATCTCCACCCTTCACTTCTGCAGCTGTAAACACTGCCAGCAGACTGAAAATGGGTTTGGATGGCAGCGTGTCCGTGTGGGCCACAGAGGGAGGAAATTGAGGAGATGCCCTGAGAGGCTATGAGACTTTTACAAGATTGTTGTGCCTGTTTGAAGAGAACATTGATCTGTGCATTGTAACGCAGACATGCTCGAAGTGTGTGATAAAATAAAGAAATAAAGGTGAAACCGCCGAGGCACACTGGCTCCAGGATTGTGCCCTAAAGTCTGCGGTTCCCTTGACAACAATGTGGAAGTTGTAGCAAATGCAGTGACAATAATTCAGAATTCCTCCTTCTCTTGCTATTTTGTTCGCTTGGCTTGGTTTTAAAATTGGAATTCGTAAAATTAGATTCAGCCCATTGAGGTGTTTACTGCTGCAAAATGCTTAATGCTCAAGCCAGGGGTGCAAACACACACAAGCAAGCGATCAGGAGACGCACTCCCATCATCACACTCAGGCAGGAAGTGACAAGGCTGTGTTTTATCAGCTCATCACGATCTGCAGTCATTTGGCAGGTATTTGCATACGATTCATGGGGGATTAAAGTGAATCACAACACAGAGTCGCACAAATGTAAGAGAAAGTAGTTTTTCAAATTGCATCATTAATGATTAATCATTTTAGGTGTGTGTGTGTTTCTGTGTGTGTGTGTGTGTGTGTGTGTGTGTGTGTGTGTGTCTTAACAACACCGCCTTCTCATGGGACCTAATTTATAAAGCTTGAAAATGACAAAAATCCACATTCCAATTTCCATAAGGTGATATTTGTAGAATTGACTGAAGACGATGGAACGTTTTCATACGGATGAAGCAGGCACATGGAGGTGATGAAGAGGAACTGTGCTCAGAACCGGCTACCAAACGCAATAAACTTAATTGAATGAGAAATGAATTGACTCCATCACTCTTGCCGTAATCCGAGGACAGGCACATACATTTTTTATGGTATATGACTTATCTATCATCCATCATCTGCATCCCTTTGTAAATAATGTAAAGCTGTCAGGCTCACGTCTCGGCTGCTTCACCACACTGCTAGAATTCGCACAAATGCTGAACCCGGTGGATTACATCACACTGTGTCTGCGTGAGGGGAAGTCAGACTCAAAGGTGACATCTGTGATCCCAACGTAAACACAGCGGTCGCCCCGCTGACAAAATCCCAAACAATGAATCATTTTCTGTGATCACTTTGGAATTGATTGACAGATTCACACAAAACAAACAAAATGCCTTCTAATGCGTTTATGTGGCTTCAGCTCAGTTTTATGGTGGAAAAAATGCAGATTTAAAGTCTTTATAAACTTGTTTTAATCTCAAGAATTGTACAAGGGGTGATAGTGATGACCCTGGCAAAGATGGAAGTGAGGTCAGGCTGTAATCGTTGTTGTGATGAAAAGGTAGTGAAGTAAAAGGCTCCATGTAATGAAGGAGTTGCACATAATAGATGAACAACATGCAGAGGTTGTGTACTCACGTCACTGACCCCCCCGCCTTCCCCCTACCCAATGTTCTGCAGGCAGAGTTCAGGGTTGGAACATTGTGTGTGGATGTGGAGGAGAAAATGAGAAGGATAGACAGCCGAGTGTACGTTCAGCAATCGTTCCCTGGATAAATTAAGTTAAACTGCGAATCTACCTCGGCATCTCCACGCTGCTTATCAAAAAAGATTTGAAGGTTCTGCCGCTACATTTAAAGCAGGAGTGTGTCTAGCCCCCGGCTATGTTACTGACCCCTTTGAGCCCAGAACACACTCTCATATCCTTTGACAAGGGCCTGCTGTCGGTTACACAGCACTGTAGTAAAGGTGATCTCACTGTAGGATGAACGTGCTTCACAGGGCTGGAGATACAAAATGGATTTCATCCTTTAAATCACATGTAAAAGCCATTTAAAGGAATGTTTCCAGCCTGTTCTCCTGCTTGTACTGTACTCCTGTCTCTTACTTTATTCATATTTCATCACCGTCTCTGTAGTTGTATTTCTGTTTTTATATTTTTTCTGTATTTTCCCTTTCAGACTTGCTGTTTTCTGTCTGTGTTGGGGAATCAGTGGGCGACTTTCACCACGTCCTCCTTTCCATCCCTGCTTTCTTTTTTTGGGTCTTTTTCTTCCCAGCTTTTTCCTCTTTTATGAGCTGGCTGATGCATCTTTAAAGTGGCCTAACTGCTGAAAGTGCTCGGCTGTACCATCAGGCTCAGTGTAATGGCACTGGTGTGTCATGCTTTTTTAATGTGCCTGCAATTACAACAAACAAAAACACACCCAACTTGTGGATGAGTGGGAAAAAGGGTCGTTTTGCATTAAATGGCACAATATGATACTTTAAGCTGTACAATAGAAATGTGCATTTGTATGTTGTGCAAATGTATTTCTGATGAAAACACATCTTTCCTTATGAATTCTTTTAATAATCTGATAACATAAAGTGAGACATTAATCTCTGTACCGTCTTGATTTATATCCCGCAGTGAACAAAATCTAATAAATGGCTGTTCAGGAGAATTTATCATTGATTGTTTGGCGCCGTGGCCAAACAGTGGAACAGATCCATATATTACTATTGCCTGTAGTTAGTGTGAGTGCTTCCCTCTGTGCGACGCAGCTGTCCCTTTCTCCCTCCAACACCTTGTTATCTTGATTGTGTGAACCTGCTCCTAGCTGATGTCAGCTAAAACATTAATTGGACACAAGGAAAAGTTCACATCCCTTCCAGCCATTCATCGCACACCTTTCCATTATTTATGCTCCCTTATGTGAGGAAGTCCCTTTGATAGAACCAATCAATGAGCACTTTGAACACTTTCCAAACAAGGAAACGCAGAGGAGATATGGCGAGGGCGGTGCCGAGGGAGGGAAAGGAACAGGCGGTGCTGAAGTAAAAATTCCATTTGGAGGGGGGGAGACTGGTGGCACAGGGACGTGGGAAAGTGTGGAGGGCCGTCTTTGATCCCTGCTGCAGCCTGGACGTCCTCACTCATTACGTCTACACGCACACACAACGCGAGGACTCTGCTCTGTTCTGAGTCCACAGCATGAGGGACGTGTGCAGAGGTGCCTGTCTGCATCAATCAAGGTCCAGTTGGGCTGCGCTTACTTTGATTTGTACCAATTTCAATCACACCACGGTGTTTACATGTGTTGACTTAATCGCCGCATATTCATATTCTACCATGCATGTAAACACAACATGCAGGTAACCACAGGCAACTCACAGGAACTCCAGTCTACACCTACATCGTGTCACTCACTGAGGATCACCCACACAATGAATCACAACATTGCTAATGAGGTTAACGTACTGTACATGCAGAAGGTATACCTCATTAGCCCAGAGTCATAAATAAATACCACTTCTATCCTCTATTTACTTGATATGTTTTAGGATCTACAACAACAACTAGTAAAAAATAGTACATATAATCTACAACTAGTAAAGAGTAGTACAAATAATCAGAAATACCATCAAAGGTCTCCCTTGTATTCGGGGTGATAAACCTCTGCAGGCCTCAGATTTGACACCAAGAGAACATTTGGTGTTTCTGTTTGACTGGTATGAATCAGATCCAACCACAAGCATGTCAGCGCCGCTCTGTATCACACAGCTGGATGAGTTTCCACCACAGGAGAGCTGCGGCAGCTCGGGCGGCTGCAGCTCGGATCACATGACCGCCGGCACGGTGACCACGACCACCCAAACTCTCCTCTGTCCCTCAGTTCCATCTCACGGCGACAAAATAGACTTATAACGAAAAACAAGATGATTCACTTTGATATTACCATGAATTTTTCTTCAAATTCTTGATGAAACCCCTTTATTTACTTGAAAACAACCCCCCAATCCTATATGCTGTGTGTGGAGCGTGCAGCTGAGGGTCCAGACTCTCCGCAGAATGATGCGGGAGCTCAACCATCAAAAATTCTCTTTTAATATCCTCAGCAAATAAAACATTGTGTTCTGTTATTTTTTGAAGCTCTCCCAGTCTCTGGTTTCTCTCTTTCTAGTGCTCTCCAGCCGATGCAGCCTACACTTATTGATCATCTCACTAAAGTATAAAGCATTCTCTCTCTCCCAGCGCAGCAAGGACAAGCTCTCATGATTCAAGAATAAGACACAGACTCGCCTCAAACTCATGCTTCTTTTGATTTCTCTATTCCACCACGACAACGTAATTTAATGTGTCTGTGTGCACGTGCTGCGTTCACAGAGAACACACCTGTAGGACAAACTGATGTGTGTGTTACAACGAAGGGAACACGCAGGAAAAACAGGTCGACCTCTGTGACTGAGAAGAATAATATGTTCTGCTGAGAAACAGATGCATGAAGGGACATACAGAGTGCTCTTATCTTTCTCTCTCTCTCTCACGCTCCCTCTCTTTCTTGCTCCCTCTCTCTCTCACTCTCTCTCTAGCTCTCTCTTTAGCTCTCACTCTCTCGCACTCTTTCTCTCTCTCACTCTCCCTCTCTCTCTAGCTCTCTCTTTGGCTCTCACTCTCTCGCACTCTTTCTCTCTTGCTCCCTCCCTCCCTCTCTCTCCCTCCATCTCTCTTTCCTTTGCTCTCTCACTCTCTCTTTAGCTCTCACTCTCTCTTTAGCTCTCACTCTCTCGCGCTCTCTCTCCCTCTCACTCTCTCTCACATTCTCTCTCTCACTCTCTCACTCTCTAATTTGCTCACTCTCTTCCCCCCCTCTTTCTCTCTCACTCTCTTTCTTGTTGTCTTTCTTTCTCTCCATCTCTCTCACTCACCCTCTCTCCCTCTCTCCCTCCCTCTCTCCCTTGTTGTCTCTCTCTCTCTCTCTCTCTCCACCTCTATCTCTCTCTCCTTGTCCCTCTCTCTCTTGTTCTCTCTCTCTCTCTCTCTCTCTCTCTCTCTCTCTCTCTCTCTCTCTCTCTCTCCCTCTGTCTCTCCACCTCTATCTCTCTCTCTCTCTGCTTGTCTCTCTACCCTTCTCTCTTTGTCTTTCCCTCATTGGTGTGTTGAAAAGCAGATCCGGGAGGACTTGGGGAAGCTTTGCTGTTGTAATCCTCATATTAGTGACACTTCATTTGAGCCCCTCTCGCTAATCTCAGGTAGCGGTTACACTTAATGAATCTTGGGTGCCCTCATTCTGCTTAGGTAAATGGGAAAGTGGGAATGAGACAGACAAAGAGGCAAGAGTCGCAGAGAATAAAGAGCGAGAGGAGGAGAGAGAGAGACAGACAGAGAGAGAGAGAGCGAGAGAGAGAGAGAGAGAGAGAGAGAGAGAGAGAGAGAGAGAGCTGGAGTGTCTTAGCAGGGAAAGAGTGCCATCTGTTGATACTGCAGCGGGAGTGTGTGCAGTGCAGCGATGCCACACAGATGAAACAGCAGCTTTACTGCACGTGTGCGCCTGAAACACAGCCAACGCTGCTCGTCACCACAGAGGCTTTTTGCTCAGGCATCGATCTGAACGCAACCTGAGAGAGAAAAACCCACAAATCACATTCATCAGCGAGGAAACGAGTCATCTGTGAATCTCTTTTTAATTGATCCCTCTCTTAGCAAAGCTATGGGAGAGAGGGAGAGAGGGAGAGGGAGGGAGGGAGGGAGGGGGACAGGAAAACAAACACTCCACAAATGTTGATTTGGAACAGACACTTCAGAGAACAGATTAGACTATCTAATTATCATCTTTGCCTTCGGATGATGCCTTTGATGTGAGTGTGACTGTGGAGTATTTCCTTTCACTCTGTAAATAATGAGAATTCTAATTAAGGGATGGAATAATCGCGGGGCTTGTGGCCTTGGTTTGCTTGTTATTACGGCGGCGTAAATCCGTGGGGATGGACGGCGGGCATTTAGAAGGGCAACACGGAGGGATGTTTGTTATGTTTCTGCCAGGAATTAGCAGCGTTGGCCGATATACTGACAGGCAAAGCTTTCATGTTGTCGACGGCCCCGGAATGCAGCGTCCATCATCCCAGTGAGTGAATAATGGCTGTAGATTTTCAACAAGTAGATTATGGTTTTATGCAAATCATATTTGCACTGTGAATCCTGTCAGTGGGGCTGAGGGAACAGGAAGAGTGAAATGTTCCCTCTGCTACCTCAGGATGGGGATGCACTGCAGAATGACATGTAATTGTGCAAAATAAATTACTGTATGTAATTGTCATTTGCTGACAATTGAGCAGAGGATAAATCTTTGTTTTAGCCACAAACACTCATTTCCATAGTTAATGTGGCTCCAAACAAGTCGTCTAGAAATGATGGACTCGTCTATTACAGCTCAGGCTGGAAACTTTAATGGGAATTAACAAATAAACAAAGAGCAACTAAACGTGTAGATTCTGAACGACCCAGCAGCAAAACCCTCTGCGTCCGTCCCCTGGGTGTCTTACGGTCCGTTCTCCATTAGCATTAATGCTCCCAAAAGCCAAAACAATGGAGATCTGAGAGGCAAACGTGATGCCGTCAGCATTTAAAGCCCGGAGCTGCTCATTTACATCAATTTGCAGACTGGGAGCCTGAGGTTTTTCCAAACCCGTAGACTTTTATTTTCACTTTTAATTAACATAAGCTTTATACTGTGGCACTGATGTAAGCACAGGATTTGCTTTTTGTCTTTGCCGTCACAAGTGTGGAAGCTACTTTTTCCTTTTTCTCCACTTTCTGGAGAGTTGGAACATACGACGCTGAATTATGTATCACACATCATCAGCAGATCCAGCCTTTAAATGAAATGCATGAAATCTAGTTGGTGTGTGTGTGTGTGTGTGTGTGTGTGTGTGTGTGTGTGTGTGTCTGATATCAAAGGTATGTGAGAGGACATGTCCAGAGTGTGAGGAAGTTAGTGTGTTTGCTCTCCATCATTTGGATTTTGGCTCTTGCAAGTAAATCAATAAAAACCTATTGGGGTTTTGTTTTGTTTGTTTGTTTGTTTGTTCTTATGGAGGTTGTGTGTTTTTCTGCAGACCGACGTTGATGTCGGTTATGGAAGCATCATCTGTATGCACAAGGCTGTGTGGAGATGAAGTCTGTGGAGGCCGTCTAGTGCTGTGTGAGCCCAAATGTATGATTCAGTGGTTCGTTATACTCTCTCCCTCTCTCTCTCTCTCCCTCTCTCTCTCTCTCTCTCCCTCTCTCTCTCTCTCTCTCTCTCTCTCTCCCTCTCTCTCTCTCTCTCTCTCTCTCTCTCTCTCTCTCTCTCTCCCCTCTCTCTCCCTCTTTCTCTCTCCCTCTCTCGCTCTGCCTCTCTCCCTCTCTCCCTCTTTCTCTCTCCCTCTCTCTTTCTCTCTCTACCTCTCTCGCCCTCCCTCTCTCGCTAGCTCTCTCTCCTCTCTCTTTCTCTCTCTCTCTGTTCCTCTTTCTCTCCCTCTCTTTCTCTGTCTCTCTCTGTCTCTCTCTCTCTCCCTCCTCTCTCTTTCTCTCTCTCTCCCTCCTTCTCTCTCTCTTTCTCTCCCTTTCTCGCTCTCTCCCCTTGCCTCTCTCTCCCTCTCTCTATTTCTCTTTGAATTTCCAGCTTTCACATGTTAAAAAGCAGATCTCTCTCTCACACACACACACACATACATACACACGCATGCACACACACACCCACCCACCCACACACACACACACACAGACACACACACCAATGTGATTTATTCATGAAGGCTGCTCGGCCGTTCGTCATTACAGAAGCAATCAACGCTCCCTGTTGTTCATCTACATCCCTTAAAAAAAAGTTGCCCTTTTTTATTTTTCCTCCTGTTGCTCTCTGCTTTACATGTTTTCTTTACTGTTCTCACACACTACTTACTTATTCATCACACAAACATACACTCCTCACATATAGTCCATATGGAATAATTAAACACTTTCCCCAGCAAAGATATCAAAAGAAAGTGTGTGGTAACAAACGTCTGCACGCTTTCCTTCTGCCTGTATTTCACTGCGTTCTGCCTTCACAGCACAACAGAATTATATTTACATTCTTATAATTAGATTTATTTTGTCTTATCTTCTCGTTGCAGCTGTTGTAAAAATAGATTTAGCGTTGTTTTGAATGATTGTCTTGTATATCTTATGAGCCCCAAAATACAGAAAAAAGCAGCAGAACAAATTCAGCCGGAGCTTTTATAAACCATAAGATTTGCTTTTAACGCATCTGGGGGAGAAAAAAATACAACAACACCTCGATCAACCAGCAGCTGGGTGACTGTTTTTGCAAGTAGAGCTAAAATGATGACAGCAAGGGCCAGGAAGAGCCAGGAAGAGCGTCCTGCACCGGTTCATTTGGGCTGAGCTGGTGACCTGAAACAGTGTGTGTGTGTGTGTGTGTGTGTGCAAGCGTGTGTGTGTGTGTGGCCTGTCAGTCTCACGTTCCTCAAACAAAACATTGACACTCATTCTCCCAGGCAGTTGTCACCTTCTAAGTGTCTCCCCATCAAGGGAGAGTGTGTCCTCGTGGGATGAGGGTTGTCATTTACGATGGCTTTACTGGTTCCTGTACCTGGCGGGGAGTTACCAACACCTGTCAAAATCAGTGTGAGGAGGTGGAAAGTGGTGCAATTCTACAAGCACCTGAGGGAGTGTATCAACAATAGACAGCGCTGGACTAATAAAAGGCTCGGCGGCGGGAGATGGA